>NC_066585.1:155466756-156075423 GCF_024323335.1 Lathyrus oleraceus
CCCGTGTCCAGAGTCCTGAAGCAAGGCTTCAGTTTGGAACTCAACAGATGCCTGACACGACCGAATGTGGTACTTTACACGAACCGTGTCAGGTTTGCGAATTTGAAAAGTTGGATTTTTTTTGTTCTCTCTTGTGGACCCAACCTCTCATTTAAACCCATTCACCATCCATTATACCCACTAACCATCATTAAAAATCAGATTTTCACTCATTTATCTCACCACCCTCATCTTCTTCACCACCATTCTCTCTCATAAACCTAAAAATCCATTAAACCCACCACAAAAATCTCCAACCTTTACCATCCTATCCACCCCAAATCAAAAACCTCCTTCTGAAAACCTTTACCATTTTTCGTCCTCATCATTATTCTGGTGTATGTTTCTTTTAATTGTTCGAAATTTTCTTAAATTTTGTGCAAGTATGAACGTGCCCCCAAAGAGGCTTGTTAAAGGTAAGCAATAAGTGGCTGAGACTTCAAGGCCACAGAAAAGGAGTATCCGTACACCGAACCCTCATAACATTGTCTTCGATAATCCGGAGCAAGAGCGACGGTACTCCGTTCATGTAAAGCGTAAGTTGACTCCCACAAGGTACATGTGTGAACAAACCCTGAATGACTCTTCTAGAGAATCATAAACCATAGATATGTTGTTAGGGAAGATGTAATACTCCTATGGCTCTTGACCCAAGAAATTTAAAACAATTGGGTAGAAGGAATATTAAACCATATGATTCGATGCAAAGAGATCCCATCTGGAGGATTACCCTATGGACCAATTATCACAAGACTCTTAGCTATATTAAACATTGATACCATGAGGAAGGAGAAGACTCGAAAAATCATATGATCACCTATACCAAGATTATAATTCATATCAAGCATGGAGAAATAGAGGAAAACTCGTCATTCAAGGAAGAAGGAGAAGATGAACCAAGTGAGGAAGAAGACACCAAGATAGACAAGGTGTTGAAATTTTTCCAAAGTCTAGCCGAGGTTATGAAGAAAATCATGGTGAGGAAGGGTGATGCTTATGGCATTGAATGATCTCACTTATATGTTTTTGTTCAATTTACTAATTTAGTCTTTATTTTTCCTCAATATTTAAATTTCGCAACCATCATTCATGTACTTTGAATTCTAAGTATTTTAATAAATAAGACAAGTTTTTCCCTTTCTTAAATGTTTATTGGCCTATGTTTGCATATTTATATTATTGCAATGCATCTTTATCCGCCTTTTTGATTTCGACAAAGGGGGATAAGTATACTCTCTACTTAATTGAGAGGGATTTTAATTAATCCAAACACATATATGTTATTTTCTTTTACCACCTCCCGTAAGAGATGCGTTGTCATCATCAAAAATGGGGAGAATGTGGAATCTTGTTTTGCAAGTGAAATGCTTTTAACAAGGACACTTTTTTGATGATGACAACTAAAATCTAATGATGACAATTGGCCACTAATGACAAGTCAAGTATAAGCGGTTAAGCGGTTAAAGATGCAAACAAAAATATTAGGTTTTGTTGGACTTGACTATCCGATGTTGGCAAATGGAATTTAAGTTAAGTATCGTCTCAAGTAAACTCAAACAAGTGTCTACAAGAAAGAAAGCATCCAACAAAGTCTAGAAGTATAAGAAATCCAAACCTCAATTATCCTGAGTAAGAACTTTGTAATGCATAAGGGAATTTTCGTAAAAGTGCATGGCTAAATCCCACACGCACAAAAATACTTTTCAAACTAATTTTTCTCAAGAAAATATTTAGAAAAATGTCTTGAAGTCGTGTCAGATGAGTTGGAAGCTTTTTGAAAAGCTATGGGATTTCTTTTTGTTTTTACGAATCGATTGACACATTGAACTAATCAATTGGTTCAGTTTAAAAATACCCCCTAAACGATTAGGAAAGAGTCTGATTGAGGTGTAATGGCTAAATATATTTTCTTTCAATTTTTAACTTGTTAATAGATTAATTTGAAAGGAACTAATAAATTGGTTGGTTTCTTTAAAACTAATTGAAAAGTCATAAAATATCTTTAAAACTATTTCTTTTTTGAGCCAACCTCTAGCCTATAAATAGATGTCAATTCCCTCATTTCAATTCATTCAGAATTGTGTTTCATTTCACACTCCTCACACTCTCTCTAAACTTTTCTATTGTTTAGTTTCTCTCTTTAAGAATTTAGCCTAAGTGTTTTCTCGAGAAAGTTCGTTTGCAAGTGAGGATTCTGTAATTCTGGAAGGGTATATTTGTAAGTTCATCAAGGGAGTTTATTTTATACCTTGGTTGAACATTTTATCCTATTAGGGAATTTTTTTTGGGTTAGAAGATAAACCCATAGAAAGCTTTGGTTTTGGGATCGTGTGATCAGACCCTTGTTTAGATTTGAAGGCTTAACCCGTGTTACAAGCTTACATATGTTCTTGTTTAGCCTATGGTAAAACCAAGTAAATGTTAAAGCTTAGCCTGCTATTAAAAGCTTAATTAGGTTTGAGGTTAGCCCAATATTAAAATATAACATGTTATTAGTTAGCCCAGTATAAAACCAAGGTTTACGATTTGTGAGCTCAATCTGGTGTTAAAAGCTCCCAGAATTTTTTTAGAAGCTTGAAGACTAACTGCTCCAAGATTATTGTGGAAACGAGACTAACCGCTTCGATATGATGTTTGGAAGGAAGACTCACTACTTCGCTCTAAGTTTTATGTTTGGTTAGAAGTCAGCCTTAAACTTCATTATTTTTTTTATAAGGGAGTTCGTGAGTATAACCTACTAAAAGCTCTCAGTATTATTGGATACTCTCTAAATTAATTCTTGGGGAGAGAAGTAAGCATTTTTCTCTGTTTGAATGAACCTCTATAATTTTCGGTGTCTTCTCTCTTCCCTTAAACTCTTTAATTTCCGCAATTTACATTCTCAGTTATTATTTTCCGTTGCTAAATCTTGAAACAATTTTTAAAATGTTTTATTACTCTGATTTTGATTCCAATTTTTTTCTAAACCACACAATTCAACCCCCCCCCCCCCCCCCCCCCCACACACACACACACACACAAATATATGTGTGAAATCACATGTTCAACACTCCTAAATGCTTCCAGAATAAGGCGACCAACAGGCAGGAGATACAGGTGATAATGTATCAAAATAATACATGACTACAAAATTCAAAAAATTTGTTAGTAGTAAAGTATAGAAGAATTCATGAAGAAAAAATAAAATAGTTTTTTTATAATTAAATAAAACTAAAATTAGAATCTAATAAGATAAAAAAAAATTATTAGAGAGGAACAAATTTTTAATTGAAATTAAAATTGTACACTTTATAATCTTTGATAGTCTCCAACAACAATGCCAAAAACTTGATCGATAAATTAGTAAGTTTACTAATGAGTCAATGTAGTAATATCAGGAAATCCTGAAATATCCATCTCGAGAGCTGTGTTATATTATAGGGTTTGGTTTTAACTCGACTTAACAAAAAGGTATTTGGGGGTTTGAAATTGATTTTTTTGCAAAAGGTAAAATTAAGAAAAATTCAATATAGGAGAAAATAATATGACACATGCATGTAAGATATGAGAGTTTGATCTTGAATCATTTTGTTATTCTAAATATACTTTGTAAAAGTTATGTTCTATTCCAAATGATTATTCTTTCTCTAGGTTATCTACTCTCAATTTTTTAACGAATAAAACTTTAAATATTAAATTGATTCCCATGGATATTAGTCAATCACAAATAAATTCAAGCATTTAGTTATCAAGAATGATTCAATTTCTAGTTGATAATTAATCAAAAATATTTTTATCAAGTCTAACAGGTAACTGTAGAACAATTCACAATTGACCAGAAAGGGAAAATCATTAAGAAATAATAAAAATAAACATTAACATAATAAAATACTTAGTAATTACAAAAATCAATTTACAAGTACAAGTTTCATCAAGAATATTAACTCATCCCTAGCACTAGAGTGTTTAATAAATCATAATTCTAACAAAATAAATTGAAAGAATTATAAATGTTACACATATATTCGTGATGAGGAAGCTTTAACACATAAATCCATTGAAGTATGCTCCCCATCACTCCTTATTTGTTTACGCTGCTCCAAGGTACTTTTTTCACCATCAAAACCAAAAATCTTGTCTAAATAAGGTTTTCTTCATTTGAATATAAATCAATGCATCAAAATGTTGAAAAAAGCTTTAGGAAACACATTTGGAGGAGTGTGGACGCATTTGGGGTTGTTTGGGAGCATTTAGAGGCGTATGGATGCTGTTAAACATGTTTGGAAGCGTATGGACACTGATTGTTGTACTAAACATGTTTAACCAAAGGATAAAAATGTTGAACTAGCCTTTGGTGTATGTGTAAGGTTTATAACCCTTGATGTTAGCTTTTGTTTGTTGTTGGTCTCACGTCAATCAAAGTTAATACGCTCTACATATGATCAAAATGCCACACATACATCATGATGTAAAATATGCTGAAAAATAGAATTTCTAAATCCTTCTAAAAAAAATTTGCGTTCATTTTTTTGGCAATTTCTTTGACTTCCTATGACATACAAAACATGTTAAACCTTTCCCAAAACATCATATTATTAAGAAAATATTCTTAAATTCTTGTAAATTTCATTTGTTGATAAACTTGCAAAACTTACTAAAATTTGTTATTCACAAACACTAAAAGGTTAATAAATTCAATGTAAACATAAGCACAAAACATAGTAAAATGGTGAGTAATCAGCGGGCGCCAGATGTTTGGTGGCTGCATGTACGATGGTTTTGAAAAGGTGTTTTGTCAATATAAATTCTTGAATTTTTAAAATGAAAATTCACCTCCAAGAACTTTCATAAAAACTTAAGATAATCACTCTTTCATTTTTTTTTCAATATTTCATAAAAGTGTTCATAACCAAATTTTCATCTCATTCCATTTTTGTTGAACACTTATATATTATTCATTGAGTGAATTATTTATATAAGGAGAAGATCAATCAAGAGAAGATTGATAATACTACACTTTATTCAAATCATCAAAAAGATTTATTTCTGTTTGACTTGTGATCCAGGATTGTTGGACACAAGGGTTGGTGTTGCAAGAGGATTGTTCTTGCATACTTGATTATCTATAGGTTAGATAGTAAGCATCACCATTGGTGTGAGTAGCCTGTACAATAATTCTAACTATAGTGAAATCTCTTCTGAGTCGAAAGAGGAGTGGATGTACCTTCAGATTGTGAAGGGAACCACTATAAATTCCGGTGTCTTGTTACTTTCCGCAATTTATTTTTCCGCACTTAAACAAAAAATAACCAAGAACCGGAAACAAAATCGAAGAATTTTTAACCACCTAATTCACCCCCCCCCCCCTCTTAGGCGCATTTACAACTTACAATTGGCATTAGAGCAAGTTATAGGTAACTTGTTCCTAGAGATCCAACATGGCTTCCGCAAGCATAAACCCGGTTTTCAAAGATGGTGGAAGTAGCAACAAGCCCCCACTCTTCTCCGGAGAATATTTCGATTTCTGGAAAATCAGAATGAAGGCACATCTTGAGGCCCAAGGGGAAGGTATATGGGAAGCAGTTGAAGAAGGTCCACACAAACCGGTGAATATGGTGAATGGAGTTGGTACCCCAAAGTTGAAGAACACTTATGACGAAGATGATAGGAAAAAGATTCTGAATGAGAAGAAGGCAATCAACATACTCCAAAGCGCTCTTAGTATGGACGAGTTCTTTCGTATATCTCAATGTAAATCGGCAAAGGAGATCTGGGATACCTTGGTAGAAACACATGAAGGAACCACCGAAGTGAAGAGATCGAGGCTAAACACTCTAAGTCAAGAATATGAGATGTTCTGCATGCAGCCCGGTGAATCTATAGTTGCCTTACAAAAGAGATTCGTCCATCTAACAAGTCACTTGATTGCTCTTGGTAAAACCTTCACCAATGATGATCTCAACCTGAAAGTCCTAAGATCATTGACAAGAGAACGGAAACCGAAAGTGACCTCTATTTCGGAAAAGAAGAGTCTCTCAACGATGACATCCGCGTCTTTATTTGGCAAACTTCAAGAACACGAATTGGAACTTGGAAGGCTCGAGAAGCACGAAAGTCAAGAAAAGAAGTCCAAGGGAATTGCCTTGAAGGTTGATTCAAAAAATGACAAAGATGATGAGACGTCCGAAGATGAGAACTTTATGCTTCTTGTGAAGAAGCTTGGTAAGTTTTTAAATAAAAATAAAAATTCCTCGTATCCTAAAAAGAATAAACATTTAAGGAAAAAGGAAGCATCCACATCAATGCAAGACGTCACTTGTTATGAATGTGGACAACAAGGTCACATAAAGCCGGATTGTCCGAAACTTGCAAAGAAAGGAGGATTCAAAGGCAAGAAGGAATTCAAAAACAAAAAGGCTTATGTTTCTTGGGACGATAATGAGATCAGTTCATCTTCGGAATCGGAAAGCGATGAATGTGCGAACATGGCTCTTATGGCTTCACATCAATCCGATGAAAAAATCGATGAGGTTAGTAGCAATTTTTCAGTTTATGACAATGACGCACAAGATGTTATAGATGAACTCTTAAAAGAATCCAAGACCTTGTATAAAAGTATTTCATCCCAAAAGAAACAAATTTCATCCTTAGAAGAAAAAATATTTCTTTGGAAAAATATATTGAAAGTGAAAAACAAAAGTTGATGGATGAAAAACAAAGTCTTGTATGTAAGAAATGTGAGTCTTTATCTTTTCAAATTGTTCAACTTAAAAGAGTTTTAGAAAGATATGAAAAAGGTCAAATTGGCTTGGAGGAAATTCTTAAGCACCAAAGGTATTCTAATGATAAAAGTGGATTAGGATATTCTAAGTTTTCCAAACCAAGCACAAATGAGACCATTTTTGTTAAAGCAAGTGAACAAGTTGTTAAAGAGAAAGTAAATAATTCTAAAAGTGTGCATCAAAGTCATAAAAAGAAAATGATTGCTAAGAAGAAGAATTATGTTCCTAGATATAGAAGTCATTTTCAACCTACTTGCTTTTATTGTGGAATCAAAGGCCACACACCTAATGCTTGTTATGTGCGAAATTTTAGCGTTCCAAAAGGGAATTATGTGTGGGTTAAAAAGGGTACTAACTACCAAGTACCCAAAGCAATTTGGGTACCTAACAAAACTTGATTCTATTTTGTAGGTATGCTTGAAGACAACTTCGAATCAATGGTATCTTGATAGCGATTGTTCAAAGCATATGGCGGGCGATGTCGACAAATTTTCACATCTATCTTTAAAGGCCAAAGGATATGTTACATACGGTGATGAGACTAAAGGAAAGATCATTGGAGTAGGAACCATTGGAGCACCTCCTTTTACCATCATCGAAAATGTCCTTTATGTTGAAGGCCTAAAGCACAACCTACTTAGCATAAGTCAATTGTGTGACAAAGGGTTCCGGATCAATTTCACAAAGGATGAATGTGTGATAGAACATGAAGTCACCCATGACATTTTGCTAAAAGGTAAAAGGGTTAATAATATTTTTATGACTTCTTTTGATGACTCTTCCTTGAAGGTAAAATGCTTAATGACAAACAACAACGAGGCTTGGCTATGGCATAAAAGATTCGCTCACATTCACATGGAGCACATGAACAAGTTGATAAAGCATGATCTAGTTGTTGGTCTTCCAAAGATTAAGTTCATCAAGGATAAGTTATGTGACGCATGTCAAAAGGGAAAGCAAACCAAGACAACTTTCAAATCCAAGAATATTGTATCTTCGTCGAGGCCACTCCAACTCTTGCACATGGATCTCTTCGGTCCATCAAGAACGAAAAGCTTTGGAGGTAATGTTTACGCTTTAGTGATTGTTGATGACTTCTCTAGATATACGTGGACATTGTTTGTTGTGCAGAAAAGCGATGCTTTCAAGGCTTTCAAAAAGTACGCGAAACAAATTCAAAATGAGAAGTCCCTCTCAATAACCTCCATAAGAAGTGACCACGGTGGAGAATTTCAAAACACATTCTTTGAAGAATTTTGCGAAGAGCACGGAATTTTCCACAACTTCTCCGCACCACGAACACCATAACAAAACGGTGTCGTAGAAAGAAAGAATAGATCTTTGGTGGAGCTCGCAAGAACAATGCTCAGTGACTCCAACCTTCCTAAATACTTTTGGGCGGAAGCATTAATTCACCACTATTTTTAATTCACCATAATTAATTTACCACTATTTTTCTATTATTAAAATAAAACCCATTAATTAATTTTCTAATTAATATATTATATTAGTTATTTAAGCTAGGATATAATTTAATCTAGTTTATTAATTAAATTTTCATATATCACTTAATTAATTAAAATGGGCTATTTTGAATAATAAAAATCTAATTATATTTTTTTTTTTTCTCTTTTCTTTTAAAATTTCTATCAATTTAGTCTAAGTTTTTCCATAAATTCATAAAAAAAAAGTTTCGATTATTATAGACTAAAAATATTCTTAATTCATTCTTAAATTTAGTTTATTTATTTCATTTGTCATGAACTTTCTATGTAATAGATTTAATTAGGATTTTTTTTTATTATTTCTTTCTTTTTAGTTTAATTAGGTTTTATTATTTTGTATGTCCTTTTAATTTTGTATTCGTTAATTAAGATTTAGATATTTTATATCCCCTTTTAAATTATGTACCCCCCATCCCGAAGCCATGTAATAGCGTAGTCTTATTTTTCGCACTTTAAATTTTCCATACTGTGAATATAACTGTCTAGATGTATGCTAATAGGATTGCATGGAAAGATAAATAATCGAACTTAGATAAATTAATTCAAGATAATATATCTGAATCCAATCATTTCCACACTTGCACCTCTAGGGTAACCATCTCTTTGTTGCCTTACGATATTACGGTCATCTCCCGCAAATGTGGGGATACCCTTAGCAAAGACCCTTTCGATTAAATCATCATCATCCCTAAACAGATAAGTCATAGTCCCTTCTATCAAAATGTCAATATCCCTACAAGATAAATCATAGTCCCTCGAACGTTGCCTTCGAATATATGACCTTGTCCCTCGAACGTTGCCTTCGAATATATGACTTTGTCCCTCGATGACCCTTCGTTGTAGCCTACGATTAAATGATGATCGTCTCTTCGAATGCTAAGGTATCCTTACATATGTTGCCTTCAATGACCAATCGACGACCCCACGATGTCCCTTTACATCCAAAGGATAAGACTACTTACTTCTCAATAGTAAGGACAGTTTTACCCTCCTAAGGATAGGAAATACCTATAAAGACCTTGGTTAGGTATAACTCTTAAATGCTTGCTTACAGCTTAAAATACTTTTCACACCTCACAATTTTCAAAACATCTTTTAGAAAATCACCACTTGATATTCATTCGCACCAGAATCATCGCCGAGTTATATTTTTCTAAACATCTTTCAAAATCAAACGAGATAAACACTTTGTATACATTCGTACAAGAATCATTACAAAGTTAAACTCTCCTTTCAAAATATTTTCTAAACACACCATATTTCTCAAACACTTTCTCAAACAAGGAAAACATAAGTGAGTTAAGCAATTAAGAGCCCATGGATAACCATGGATACAAAGGGTGCTAACACCTTCCCTTTGTATAATGTACCTCCCGAACTCAAAATATAATCAAGGTCTTTCCTGTTCTTTTCCGCCTTTCCTTATTGGATAAAAGAAAAGTCGGTGGCGACTCTTGCTATCTGCAACATTGCTTTTCAAAGCAAAAACACAAAGTCAGTTCACCGTATCACAACCATCAAAGAACTTAAACCTAACTAAATAATATGATTATCTTCGTCCACCTTCAATTTACCAAAAAACCATTACAAGCTCTTGGACTCATATGTCATTGAGCTATATTGTAATTGATACTATTAGATTTTAGCTTTAACCAATTTTAATAATGCCTTTCATTATCTTGTTCATTTTGTCCACATTGATATCTTTATTTTGGAACAACTTTTCATTTCTTGTCTTCCATATGCTCCATATTCAAGGAAAGCACAATATCTTTAATCAGCTAGCATAGACTCTTCCACCTCCCACTAGTCATACAAATTGATCAAAATTACTTAAACTTTCATTAATAAATGTTAAAGGCATTCCAATCCAATTAGATATTGCATGCCATATACCAGCAAAAACCGAATACTCAAGCCTTCGACCATATTGGATTATGACTCGTTAAAGTTCATACTCTTAAGATTTTATACACCTCTTTTACTTAATAATCATCTGACATCCCTTGATCACCTTTATATAAGTGGATAATATAATTCCACCAAGTGGAACTAACTCCATTGCTAACACTGATTACATCATCAATCATCCCATTTTAGTTCACATGCTTCACAATTAAACTAAAAAAATAGGCATTTCGAAATAACTTGGGAAACACATCTTTTAAATAACCAAAAACATCAATAAGATTTTTCCTATGCTTTCCTTAGTTTTCCTCTTAGATTTTAAGTGTGGTTTTTATGTCACTCTTTGAGTCTCTCTTTTATATCCTTGAGTTTATATTTTAGCACAAGCATGCCCCCACCATTCCATCTATACGCCTTTCCATTGTTCTATGTCAAAGTAATGATATTCTTCCTTTTTTTTTCAACAGTTTAGCATTTAGAAATGTTTTGAACCCCAATTTTGATCATGTTCACATAACCAGATATGCCAAACCAACTAAAACTAGGACAAACAGAAGAGAGGAGTTGCACAGAAATCATAAAAGTTAAAGTTGGTATTAGGCATATCTCCTAACAAAGACCATCTCCAACTTAAAAGTTTAATAGACAAAACTAAATTGTTCACATTACAAAAGGAACCTTAAACATCAAGCAAGCAGCACACATAACCTGCAGCAAGCCTGTCATGAGCCTGCAACCACATCAAGCAAGCATCTCTATCAACATCTAACAGGGCCATGAACAACCTGCACCAAGTCAAAACATGATCAACCATTGCATAACAAACCTGCAGTACAGAATTGCAACAACAACATGGCATAGTAGAACATTGCAGCAAACCATGCTAAGCCAATAATTATTTTATTTATTTGATAACATATTATTATATATGTATGTTTGGTATCACTGTACAGGTAAATTTGAAAATTTTATTATGATATCCAATATAAACTATAAAGTGGGGATAAATCGAGTTTGAAACTTACATGAACTAGAATCATGTACACATTTCCATTTCCATTGCGCATAATGTTGATAGATACAACATCATTCATATGTTTCTCCAACACAAAAGCAATTTTTGTCAAGACCCCCTACTTCTTAGTTGCACATATGCAGAATTGTGCTTCGCCCCCACAAATATTCAATACAAATTTTTTAGAAGACCAAGTTTGAAAAACTACTTGTTTCGGTGGAGGTGCATATAACGATAACGTATTTGAAGTTTCAATTACACTAATAGGAAATTTATTATTATAACTATAGGATCCCTGATCAATTATGATAGTTTCTGTTGATTCATATGAATTCAATTGTGAGTTCATCACAGATGAAGACTCACTCATAAATCGGGACATAGATTTAAGCTTGTCTTGCTTCTTCTTTTCTAGATTTTCAAGAATCTGTTAAAAAAAGTTTATTTCTTTCACTGCTGCATCCACAATGGTTGACTTATCAACCTGGAAAAAAAATCAAATTAAGCATCTAATTTAGAAAATAACTCATTGTGACACTAAAGTTTTACCCTAATTATAAATGAAGATGAACATGAATTTACCTTAGAGGGCAGATATGGAAGTAAAGCATGAAGGCTAACAAACATGTTCCTTGTTTTCTTTCTCCTTTCTCTCTCATTCCATATGTGAATTTCATGATGAGAATCACGATGTTTTCCACCTTTACCTTTTCCATTTTAAATATTTTTTCCACTTTTAATCACAAGTCCACCTCAACTTGGTTTTCCATTCACAACAACTACTCCTTTGTTAATTACTTCATTATGATTGAATGATTTCATATCTAATTTTTTTTGGCTACTCCCGCCAATGTTATCTAAATTTATCAGATCACCCCATAATTGACTTTCCCACATGGAGCCGGAATTTTGATCATGATCTACACTCGTTACCATGTTTGCTTTTGAGAAAGAAAGAGAGTGTAACATAGAAAAAATAATATGAAAAGAAATAGTAAAGAATGATGTACTTATATACAAGTACAAGTATAGTAGAGTTAAGTAAAAGCTATTGTGAAAAATTATATTAAAATAAAAAATAAAATGACAAGTTTTATGTAAATGCATCTAGAATATAATTATAATATTGTTACAAAAAATCCTAAAAAAAATTGATAAATTTATTATACTCATATTGATTTTTAAAAAAATAGATAAAAAGTTAGAGTTGTGAATAACAAATACAACTGCTTTCTCACGCATTAGGGTCCCACCAGATATGAGTTGTTAATATATATATTAATACTAAACTATATAAAAGCGATTATAATTTAGTTTTTAATTGATCAAATTAATTTGATTGGGAATAATAATATAAATTTCTTGTATAATTTTGTGGGTATAACTCTATCTTTAGACCTTTCTAACTCCGTCTTATAGACTTTTCCATGGGAAGATCTAGAATATAGAATTATGTCCATAATTTTTCATATATGAAAAGGTCTAGAAGATGGAGTTATGCCTACAATTTTTCACAAAAAATTATTAGAATTAAACTTTATTATACCTAGTTTATTTAATTTGGTCAATAGTTCGATTCTTTTGTCTCTTTGACACGCATATGTGAGAAATCAATAATGTTTTTCTTTATCTTTAGTTTATTTGTTCATCTTAATACGAATAATGAAATAATGGAGTGCATAAATATGACTGAAAAGTGTTGCATACTCTATCATATTTCAATATCAACAAAAAGTTACAAGTCATTGAAATTGTGTAATAACTAATTTAACACTAAAGAGATTTGTTTCAACTTTTACCTTTGCTAAGATATAAAAAAATAAAAAATATTTAATATTGTTTGAATTTCCACGTCTCTTTTATTTTTAAAATTTGAGCAAATATACTTAAATTGAGTACTTGTTAGGTTGTTAGATTATTTTATTCAAAATGGTTATTGAATCTATCTCCTTCAAGATATTTCTTAAAATAAGAATTAACTATTTAATGACTTAAATCTCAGACATGTCCTCTATATGCAAGAAAATTGTAAATGTATTATATCATATTTAAATGTTTTTCATTGTGATTTTAAAATCAAAGTTTAAAACAACCAATTTATTTTCATGGTTGTATTCTTAGTTATAAGTAGTATGATAGAAAATACTATATTATTTAAGTACTTACGATAATATGAACTAAAATTATTTTAAACGCATTATCTAAAAAATTAATATCAGAGTTTCTTCTCTCTCTATTTTATAATTAAAAGATTATTTCAAAAAAATTATATCATGTTTTATAAGGTTTAAGCAAATAATATACTTTAAAATTACAAAATAGTTGTTATGTTAATATATTATTGTTTTTTCCAAGATTCAAACTCATGATCTCACGAAATGAATAGTATGTGCTTTGATTCTTTGAAAAATGAAGATGAACTTTGTGATGTGGGAAATATATAGTATGTGGAATATGATGTGTTGTGGTATAATCCACCGCTTCAAATTATTTGACAATTTTAAAGTAAAGCTTTCTAGCTAGTAACAATGGTAATCCTAAAACGCAAGAGTGTAGAGACAAGAGACGGTCACTTATTGATTTATGGATTTTCTTCATTTGGTTCACTTACTGTCTAGAACACTTTTTAGGTGAGCATAAGAGATAATCTACTTGTAGTAAGGTGTATTGGGGACCATAGCCAATGAATGGTGATCGCCAATTAAGTTTTTATTATTCTATTCAGGATTCATCCACATTTGAATTCATATCCAATTAGATGATTAATTAATTAATTAATCAATATATAGAAATATAATTTGCCTTCCTAATTTTATTTAATTATTTAATTAAATAATGTTTTTAATTTTATAAATTGCTATATAATTAGTATAGATATATAAGCCTACATTTTAATTATCGGTAATAATAATTAAAGTATATTTAAATATAAAATATTCCCACAATCTCCCACCTAAATAATATATATTATTAATCATATCATAGTCTATAGGCGGCCATCCGAATGCTATTTATTTTTAGATTTCAACTCTACAATCTATGGTGAGAGGAGTAGATCAAATAGAGAGAAGTCGGACCATTAGAGGAAGAGGAAGAGGAAGAGGAACACCTAGAAAGATTGTACGGGAAGTTATTAGGAAAGATCTTGAGATTCACAATTTGGATAGAACCATGATCCTGGATAGAACATTATGATAAAAGTTGATCCATATAGCAAACTCCTTCTTAGTGGGATAAGGTTTGATTGTAGTTGATGTTATTGTTATGGTACAACTTATGTTTATTACTTTTAAAAAGAAAACATGAAAAGTATATATAAATTAATCTAAACACCACATTTCATGCCTCATAACGAAACAAAAATCACTATAATTTAATAAAAGTTTAAATATTATACTTGTTTGCTCATTAGGCCGTCCTCTAACTTTGACCATTTTTTTGTTGTTTTTAGGACAAAAACTAAATAAAATTAAAGTTCATACAAAATGAGAAGACAAATTTTATAATCAAATTATAAGATATCAACATCAAAATTTCACCAACCGCTTGTTTTTAAGTTTCCTCCATTGAATTTGTGTCATATGAACCTTTACTTGCCTGCAAAATAACACAATTCAATTCTTTTTGTTTAATTAATAATTATTTTATTTATTTGATAACATATTATTGTATTGTGTGTTTCGTATCACTGTACGGGTAAATTTAAAAAATTATTTTGATATCCAATATAATCCATAAAGAGGATATATCGAGTTTGAAACTTACATGAAGTAGAATCATGTACACATTTCCATTTCCATTGCGCATAATGTTGATAGATACAACATGAATTATATGTTTCTCCAACACAAGAAATTTTTGTCAAGACCCCCGACTTCTTAGTTGCACATATGCAGAATTGTGCTTCGCCCCACAAATATTCAATACAAATTTTTTAGAAGACCAAGTTTAAAAAGCTACTTGTTTCGGTGGAGGTGCATATAACGATAACGTATTTGAAGTTTCAATTACACTAATAGGAAATTTATTATTATAACTATAGGATCCCTGATCAATTATGATAGTTTCTGTTGATTCATATGAATTCAATTGTGAGTTCATCACAGATGAAGACTCACTCATAAATCGGGACATAGATTTAAGCTTGTCTTGCTTCTTCTTTTCTAGATTTTCAAGAATCTGTTGTAAATTTTTTATTTCTTTCACTGCTGCATCCACAATGGTTGACTTATCAACCTGGAAAAAAATCAAATTAAGCATCTAATTTAGAAAATAACTCATTGTGACACTAAAGTTTTACCCTAATTATAAATGAAGATGAACATGAATTTACCTTAGAGGGTAGATCTGGAAGTAAAGCATGAAGGCTAACAAACATGTTCCTTGTTTTCTTTTTCCTTTCTCTCTCATTCCATATGTGAATTTCATGATGAGAATCACATTATTTTACACCTTTACCTTTTCCATTTTAAATATTTTTTCCACTTTTAATCACAAGCCCACCTCAACTTGGTTTTCCATTCACAACAACTACTCCTTCCTTAATTACTTCATTCTGATTCAATGAATTCATATATAAGTTTTTTTTGCTATTCCCGCCAATGTTACCTAAATTTATCAGATCACCCCATAATTGACTTTCCCACATGGAGCCGGAATTTTGATCATGATCTATACTCGTTACCATGTTTGCTTTTGAGAAAGAAAGAGAGTGTAACATAGAAAAAATAATATGAAAATAAATAGTAAAGAATGATGTACTTATATACAAGTATAATAGAGTTAAGTAAAAGCTATTGTGAAAAATTATATTAAAATAAAAAATAAAATGACAAGTTTTATGTTGAAGCATCTAGAATATAATTATAATATTGTTACAAAAAATCCTAACAAAAATTGATAAATTTATTATACTCATATTGATATTTAAAAAAATAGACAAAAAGTTAGAGTTGTGTATAACAAATACAACTGCTTTCTCACGCATTAGGGTCCCACCATGTATGAGTTGTTAATATATATTGATACTAAACTATATAAAAACGATTATAATTTAGTTTTTAATTGATCAAATTAATTTGATTGGGAATAATAATATAAATTTCTTGTATAATTCTGTGGGCATAACTCTATCTTTAGACCTTCCTAACTCCGTCTTCTAGACTTTGCCATGGGAAGATCTAGAATATAGAAT
The DNA here is from genome assembly GCF_024323335.1 of Lathyrus oleraceus. NCBI lineage: Eukaryota > Viridiplantae > Streptophyta > Magnoliopsida > Fabales > Fabaceae > Lathyrus > Lathyrus oleraceus. The sequence goes on from NC_066585.1 coordinate 155,483,179, forward strand.
TGTGTCCATAATGTTCCATATATGAAAAGGTCTAGAAGATGGAGTTATGCCTACAATTTTTTACAAAATATTATTATAATTAAACTTTATTATACCTAGTTTATTTAATTTGGTCAACAGTTACACACACACACATATATATATATATATATATATATATATATATATATATATATATATATATATATATATATATATATATATATATATATATATATATATATATATATAATACTAAACTATATAAAAACGATTATAATTTAGTTTTTAATTGATCAAATTAATTTGATTGGGAATAATAATATAAATTTCTTGTATAATTCTGTGGGCATAACTCTATCTTTAGACCTTTCTAACTCCGTCTTCTAGACTTTCCCATGGGAAGATCTAGAATATAGAATTATGTCCATAATTTTCCATATATGAAAAGGTCTAGAAGATGAAGTTATGCCTACAATTTTTCACAAAAAATTATTATAATTAAACTTTATTATACCTAGTTTATTTAATTTGGTCAACAGTTATATATATATCTATATATATATATATATATATATATATATATATATATATATATATATATATATATATATATATATATATATATATATATATATATATATATTGTATAGTTCGATTCTTTTGTCTCTTTGACACGCATATGTCAGAAATCAATAATATTTTTCTTTGTCTTTAGTTTATTTGTTCATCTTAATACGAATAATGAAGTAATGGAGTATATAAATATGACTTAAAGGTGTTGCATAGTCTATCATATTTCAATATCAATAAAAAGTGTCAAGTCATCGAAATTGTGTAATAACTAATGTAAGATTAAAGATATTTGTTTCAAATTTTACATTTGCTAAGATGTCAAGAAAAAATAAAATTACTTAATATTGTTTGAATTTCAACGTCTCTTTTATTTTTTAAATTTGAACAAATATACTTAAATTGAGTAATTGTTGGGTTGTTAGATTATTTTATCAAAAATTGTTTATAATCTATCTCCTTCAAGATATTTTTTAAAATAAGGATAAGTTATTTAATGGGTTAAATCTCAGACATGTCCTATACATGCAAGATAATTATAAATGTATTATATAATATTTAAATGTTTTTCATTGTGATTTAAAAATCAAGCTTTAAAACAACCAATTTATTTTCATGGTAGTATTCTTAGTTATAAGTAGTATGATAATAAATACTATATTATTTAAGTACTTGCGATAAATATGAACTAAAATTATTTTAAAGGCATTACCTAATATATATATATATATATATATATATCAGAGTTTGTTCTCTCTCTATTTTATAATTCAAAAATTATATCATGTTTTATAAGGTTTAAGCAAATAATATACTTTAAAATTACAAAATAGTTGTTATCTTAATATATTTTTGTATTTTCCAAGATTCAAACTCATGATCTAACGAAATGAATAGTATGTGCTTTGATTCTTTGAAAAATGAAGATGAATTTTGTGAACTTTCACATAAGAATAATTGTGATGTGGGAAATATAGAGCATGTGGAATATGATGTGTCATGGTATAATACACCGTTACAAATTAGTTGACAATTTTAAAGATAAAGCTTTCTATCTAGTAACAATGGGAATCCTAAAACGCAAGAGTGTAGAGACAAGAGATTGTCACTTATTGATTTATGGATTTTCTTCATTTGATTCATTTACCGTCTAGAACACTTTTTAGGTGAGCATAAGAGATAATCTACTTGTAGTAAGGTGTATTGGGGACCATAGCCTATGAATGGAGATCGCCAATTAAGTTTTTATTATTCTGTAAAGGATTCATCCATATTTGTATTCATATCCAATTAGTTGATTAATTAATTAATTAATTAATCAATATATAGAAATATAATTTGCCTTTTTAATTTTATTTAATTATTTAATTAAATCATTCTTTTAATTTTATAAATTTCTATATAATTAGTATAGATATATTAGCCTACATTTTAATTATAAGTAATAATAATTAAAGAATATTTAAATATAAAATATTCCAACAATCTTCCACCTAAATAATATGTGTTATTAATCATTAATAGTCTATAGGCGGCCATCCGAATGCTATTTAATTTTAGATTTCAACTCTACCATCTATGGTGAGGGGAGTAGATCAAATAGAGAGAAGTCGGACCATTAGAGGAAGAGGAAGAGGAACACCTAGAAAGATTGTATGAAAAGTTATTAGGAGAGATCTTGAGATTCACAATTTGGACAAAACCATGATCTTGGATAGATCATTATGATAAAAGTTGATCCATATAGCAAACTCCTTCTTAGTGGGATAAGGTCTGGTTGTAGTTGATGTTATTGTTGTTGTACAACTCATGTTTATTACTTTGAAAATGAAAACATGAAAAGTATATATAAATTAATCTAAACACCACATTTCATGCCTCATAACGAAACAAAAATCACTATAATTTAATAAAAATTTAAATGTTATACTTGTTTGCTCATTAGACCGTCCTCTAACTTTGGCCATTTTCTTGTTGTTTTTAAGAGAAAAACTAAATGAAATTAAAATTCATACAAAATGAGAAGACAAATTTTATAATCAAATTTTAAGATATCAACATCAAAATTTCACCAGCCGTTTGCTTTTAAGTTTCCTCCATTGAATTTGTTTCATATGAACCTTTACTTGCCTGCAAAATAACACAATTCAATTCTTTTTGTTTAATTAATAATTATTTTATTTATTTGTAAACATATTATTTTATTGTGTGTTTGGTGTCACTGTACGGGTAAATTTGTAAATTTTATTCTGATATCCAATATAATCCATAAAGAGGGGATATATCGTGTTTGAAACTTACATGAACTAGAATCATGTACACATTTCCATTTCCGTTGCACATAATGTTGATAGATACAACATCTATCATATGTTTCTCCAACACAAAAGAAATTTTTGTCAAGACCCCCGACTTCTTAGTTGCACATATGCAGAATTGTGCTTCGCCCCCACAAATGTTCAATACAAATTTTTTAGAAGACCAAGTTTGAAAAGCTACTTGTTTCGGTGGAGGTGCATATAACGATTGAAATCCTAGGAGTATAACATGATTAATAACTTAGAAAGATAATCTAGGTTATGGAACATGTGAGATATATGTATGAGAATATGGTATTCATTCGTACGACACTTATGTGAGGTCGTGGACGAATTGTTGCCATGATTGAGAATGAGACGCATTGTATGGAACATGCCATGTTATTATTTGTGTATTGTGGTGAATGAAGTCACCAGTGATTGATGAATTTTGTTATGGTTCGTGGAACCGATGATTGTGGAACCGATCATGTATTCAGAATGTGTATTTTCTGTAGTGGTACACATCTCTATTGGTATGCTTAGATGAGTAAGCATTGGGATGTGGGACCAATGATTCGAGCCTCAATTGGGTTTGAGCCCCAACCATGGCGGACATGGGGGAAAGGTGGACACCTAAGTGGGTTAGAGTCCCATACGGTGAAAGAGACTCAAAGTGGGTAAAGTCACATACGAGTGATGGTTCTTAAAAGTGGGTCCGAGTCCCATAGGGGAACCTGATACCCACCGTGAAAGTCGAATCATACGAGCATGCATGAACTGGGCCTGGCTTAGACGTAAGTCCGCTCGAGAAATAATGTTTCGTGATATGAATAATGATCGTGGTTGAGTTATGAGAACTCAGATGCATGTTGCCATACAATTGCGAGATAGCTTCCCCATCGCTCAAGTCTTCGTTCCCTTGTTGACTTGAGTTGGATATGAGTTGAATATTGATTAGAAACCCTGTAGAGCCGAGTGGACCCATAGGATAGGATAACTCACTGAGATTATTATCTCATCGCATTATTGTTGTTATTTTTCAAGTAATCCTTATAGGTTGAATCTAAGAGAAGCTGTTATGGATGTTTCAAGGAATGTTGTTTATCATGATCTTCCACTATGGAGTTGTGTGCAATGAAGATGTTGCACATAGTTCTTAGATTTTTATTGTTTAGGCACTATTGTATAACATGTTCCATTGATGTTTTTAGTTTGGACATGTGTATATATTGATGCCATTAGGCACTTATGTTGGATCAATACCAATTATTAACACTTGTATGATATTATTCTAGATATATATTATGTGGGTTGTTATAGTTGGTATCAGAGCAGGTCGATTCTCGACCTAGCCTTGAAACATCATAAGTAAATTTATTCCTGCCTCATATGTGTGTTTAGCCAACATGATTCATAATATCACTGTATGTAGTATTGGGCCTGATCAACCTAATGCTATGTGCATGGTAGGTAGGATCATGGTTGAGCGACCATGAGGACTCCGAAGTGTGGGTGGAACTTGTGCTTTAAGGATAGGCTCATGCCAAGAGTAAGGAGAACTGGATAGCCCGGTTGAAGTTTCAGAGGAGTTGTGATTTGGGTATTATGGAATTGAAGAGTAGTGTATCATTCAAGCGATTCTGCGGTGTTAACAGAGTTGAGAAGTTGAGGATCTCTATTGGATTAATTGTCAGAGCTTTGAGAAAGGTGTGAATTGCTAGTGGAGTAAGATATACTCACTGATATGGAATAAGTATTATGAGTAATTCCGTATGGTGAAGGAGAAAGGATGGTTATGTTACGCATATGTCATAAGGTCTGGAAGTAAGGTAGTGTATCAATGTTTCAGTTTCTAAGGCCACTAAAATATTTTGGAAGAACGAGAGTACTTCATGGAGTATATATATTTGGAATTGTAGCTTGCAAGTGGTTAAGGACTTGAGGGATAAGGACGTTCAGTTTTGTTGGGAGCCTAAGGTAGTGGTGAAGTCTAGGGAGAGACTCGAGGACATGGCTGCCTATTCTAAGTGAAACATGTATGGACCAAATGGAGGCTAGAAGATAAACAAAGTATGTTCAGTCTTAGAAGGGAGATCCGATTTGGAATAGCTCGTCAGCGGTTCAGTGTTAGTAAGAGACCATTATGGAATGTTAAGTTACTTAAGGATCAATTATAAGAGTTCGTGTGGAAAGAGAGAACACACATTACATAGTAATGGAAGCTCCGGTGAGTTTTGGTTGTAGGAGATCTGGTTGAGGAGAAGAGCAAGTAAGTTGGATTTAAGGAATTCTAGTAGAATGGTTTTGTAATTGGAACTTGGAGAATTACCATGGGAAGACAAGTGAACACCGAGTGTGGAAGTAGTGTGGATGTTGCAATACAACCGTTGTAATGGGTTACATTTTAGATAAAGGCACAATGGGACCATTAAGATTCATTGAGACGAAGTTATGGGCGTGCAATTGATGATTGTTCGCATCGAGGATTTCTAGAGTATGTAGTGGAGTGGAGGAAGTTATACCTTGGTATTAAGAGAAGTATGTGATAGTAGCATTATGGTCATAAGTAAGTGTAATGAATTTCTTGTCTGAGGTGGATGCGAAGTAACACACATTTGTTGAGTCGTGAGTCTTGTATTCTAAGAAGTTGAGTTGATGATAGACAACGAAAGACAAGCCAAGATGGAGCATGTGGACTAAGTGTAGGATGTGGAATATGTTATGTTAGAAGAGCTTATTGGGAGACAATGAGGATTGTCCTTAGCAAGTCATCTAGACAAGTAACCCCAGTATGATGAAGGGTGTAGTAGGTATTGGTTTAGAAGAAAATTCCAGTCATAAGTGCGTAGCAATGATAAGGTTCATCTTAAGTGTATTTTATTTGAATTGCAAGAGTAATATTGGCTTATTGGAAGTCTGGTTGTTATTTATCTTCTTGAGGAGTGTTTGGTTGGTTGATCCCAGAGTATAAACGTTCACACCGTGTTGGAGCTAATGGTGTCTTAAATGTCATAAGTGTACCGTTGTGGGTGTACAAATTGAGGATGGAGTTACAAGTCACCACAAGTCAGATTGGTAGTTTTGAAATTGGGATTTCTGAAGGTGTAGTGCATAGTTGGTCATCTGTGGAGATATCATGGAAGTCATACGTGTGGGAAAACCAACCTGGTGAACCATGCTCAGTTTAAGTAAGTTTGGGAAGTACCACTGTTATGACTATGAATAACTATACGGAACAGATCTGGAAGAGACCTACTAAGTGGTGATCTAGAAGAGATTAGTTAGGTATATGGTATATATTGATAAGGTGTGAAGTGGTTGGTCATGGTATGAAATTGATTAATTCATTCGAATTCATAGCCTTAGATGTAGACTCCCTAGGAGTGGTAATGGAGGTGTACGATGATACTCTACCCTATTGGAAGGATTCATGAGTTATACTTCCAAGAAGGAACGAGGATAAGATATTCCTGAAGTTAAACATGTAACTCAGACTGTATATTAGTAAAAGCATGAGCTAAGATTATGGAAGATGGGACGGGACGATTGAGATGAATGATTTTGGGATACGAAGTGAAATGTTATCTCTAGATATGTGTGAAGTATTGTGTGTGACTCTATAAGGTGTATGGACACTCATAGTTATGCTCTAGATTGCTTAAGTTCCTTAGAAGTGGTGTCTCGTTGATGATTTAAAGTTCCTTGATGGTGTTATGTTGTTTTTGGTCGAGATCATGTGTCGGTAGAAATCTTGAATGAATCAAAACCCTACAAGAGGATTTGATATGGAATATAGTAACCAAAACCGGAGATTGTCAAACTAATTTGGTTTAGCTGCATCGAACACATGATGAATTTGGATGTTCTATGTTTTTATGGTTGTAGTAATGTAACTCCTGGATACCTATCTTCTGAAGAGTGTTGGTCTTATTCTAAACATTTGTGAGTCATCAAGGAAGTTATTCTACTAATGGAAGTCGGTAAGGTTCTAGTACCATTTTGGATAGTAGGCACTTTGGAAGGTAAGTGTGTTTCTTTGTAGATTTTTAGCTAAACAGTAGTGCCTAGGAATACCAGGTGTTCCACTATTGGAATCAGAGTATCACAATGGAAGGTGACGAAAGAAAGAGCTCAATCAAGTCTATGGGGACCAGGGAGATAGTTACTCGTAAGAATGGAGGTAAGGATGAGAGTAAGACAATCTCGTGCTAATGGTTCTATCTCATTGGAGTAGTACGAGAAAAGTGAATTAATAGGAGTAGAGACTTGCAGCATACAATATCATATCAAGTGAAGTTTGTGAGATTATCCGTAGATGAATTACAAAGTTTGTCACACTTGTTGAAGGAATAATAAGAAAATAGTAGTCAATATTGGTTGTGGTCAAGGAATCAATAAATTTTCTTATGAAGAATTAATGAGTATTGATTAACCGATTCAAGATAAGATGTTGTAATTATGTTTTGTGTAACTTAGTGCAAGGAAGGGAAGTTGTGGTTTCCGGGAGGAAAGCGACCAACTGATGTTGAGCGGTATATCAGATAAATTAAGTGGGAGCAAGTCTAAATGTTATTCCATATCAGGATAAGATTATGATGGAAATCAAGAAGTTTCAAGAGTTCATGAAAGAAGGAAATTTGTCAGCAAGGACAAGTTAGAAGAATGAGTATGCCAGAGGTTTGAAATCGAAGAGAAGTTAATTTTTGGTCCAAGTTGTTGATACAAGAATTGTTTGTTTGTTGAGTAAAGGAAATTTGGGGGCGAATTTCAATTTAAGGGGGGGGGGGGGGTGAGAATGTAATATCCCATATTCCCTTAAATGTTCAATTAGTTGTCAGTTGAGATCAATTGAGTTCCTGTGTACTCTATCTTTTGTTAGTTGTAACAATTGGAGCTCCTATGTGCTCTAAATATTGTCAATTGGGACCAATAGAGTAATCAGTGAACTCTGAAGATATTAATTATTAATAAAAGAGACAGACCAATATTAATAAGTACAAAAGAGGACATTTTTGGTAACATTAATAATTGGTCAATTGGTACTGGAAGATAAAATATCAATTGAGATATTTTATATTACTACTTAATATTATATATTATTTATATATATTATATAGTATTTTGTGTGGTGGGGGTTGAAAGAAGAAGAAAAGGATAAGAAGAAGTAGGTAAGAGAAAGTGAGAGATATCAGAAAGAAAAGAAAGAAAGGGAAGAGGAGAGAAAGAGGAAAAATAGGAAAAGAGGAAGAGGAAGAAGAGGAAGGAAACCACCACCATTACCATGTCATCTTCATCATCACCACTTTCTACTCACCATCTCCATGTGTCCAAGGTGAGTTCTTAGATAGATTTAGCATTTGGGGGAAAATAACTTATGTTTGGGGGGTTACGATTGTGAGAATTTGTGATGAACTTGTTGTGTTTATACTCCTTATCCATGCTATGTGTTGGTATCATGTTGTTGTTGAAGTTGTGGTTTTGGGTGTTTGATGTTTATGTGTTTTATTGTTGAAATTATGGAGGTTAACCACATGATTCATGATAATATATGTTTTAGAATGGTTGGGTATGATTAATTTTGGAAGGAGGAGTGTTTAGAAGAGGTGTTTTTAGAGGTTGTGCAGGAAGTTTTTCAGGAACGGGATTTTTCAAAGATCAATCTATTGGTTTAGTGAAATTTTTGAGAAAAATTCACATTCACTCTATTCATTTGATCAATCTGTTGACATGAATTAATTATTTGATGAATTAAAATATGTCACCAATCGGCTTTGAACCCGAGACCTCCTTGGAATGGTACAAGCCTTACCACTAGGCCAAAGATGTTGTTGTTGAATACTAATGCAATGAATAAATGTTAATCTAAATCTTGATTAAGATAGATTAATGAATTAATCGAGTGTTATAACTACGATTTTGGATGCGGACGGATGCGTTAGTAAGATAACAAAAAAGGCTATTACTATGATACCATGTTATAGTATTTTATGTGTCTTACAAATTCTACGAATTGTATTTTGATGGATGTTAAACATGGTTGATATGTTTGATTGTGAAATAACATGATTAAAAACCTTACAAAGGAGAGTGAGGAAACCTAGGAGTATAACATGATTAATAACTTAGAAAGATAATCTAGGTTATGGAACATGTGAGATATATGTATGAGAATATGGTATTCATTCGTACGACGCTTATGTGAGATCGTGGACGAATTGTTGCCATGATTGAGAATAAGACGCATTGTATGGAACATGCCATGTTATTATTTATGTATTATGGTGAATGAAGTCACCAGTGATTGATGAATTTTGTTATGGTTCGTGGAACCGATGATTGTGGAACCGATCATGTATTCAGAATGTGTGTTTTCTATGGTGGTACACATCTCTATTGGTATGCTTAGATGAGTAAGCATTGGGATGTGGGACCAATGATTCGAGCCTCAATTGGGTTTGAGCCCCAACCATGGCGGACATGGGGGAAAGGTGGACACCTAAGTGGGTTAGAGTCCCATACGGTGAAAGAGACTCAAAGTGGGTAAAGTCCCATACGAGTGATGGTTCTTAAAAGTGGGTTCGAGTCCCATAGGGGAACCTGATATCCACCGCGAATGTTGAATCATGCTAGCATGCATGAACCGGGCCTGGCTTAGACGTAAGTCCGTTCGAGAATTGATGTTTCGTGATCTAAATAATGATCGTGGTTGAGTTATGAGAACTCAGATGCATGTTGCCATACAATTGCGAGATAGCTTCCCCATCGCTCAAGTCTTCGTTCCCTTGTTGACTTGAGTTGGATATGAGTTGAATATTGATTAGAAACCCTGTAGAGCCGAGTGGACCCATAGGATAGGAGAACTCACTGAGATTATTATCTCATCCCATTATTGTTGTTATTTTTCAGGTAATCCTTATAGGTTGAATCTAAGAGAAGCTGTTATGGATGTTTCAAGGAATGTTGTTTATCATGATCTTCCACTGTGGAGTTGTGTGCAATGAAGATGTTGCACATAGTTCTTAGATTTTTAGTGTTTAGGCACTATTGTATAACATGTTCCATTGTTGTTTTTAGTTTGGACATGTGTATATATTGATGCCATTAGGCACTTATGTTGGATCAGTACCAATTATTAACACTTTTATGATATTATTCTAGATATATATTATGCAGGTTGTTACAACGATAACGTATTTGGAGTTTCAATTACACTAATAGGAAATTTATTATTATAATTATGGGATCCCGAATCAATTATGATAGTTTCCGTTGATTCATATGAATTCAATTGTGAGTTCATCACAGATAAAGACTCACTCGTAAATCGGGACATAGATTTAAGTTTGTCTTCATTCTTCTTTTCTAGATTTTAAAAAATCTGTTGTAAATTTTTTATTTCTTTCACTGCTGCATCCACAATGGTTGACTTGTCAACCTGAAAAATAAATCAAATTAAGCATCTAATTTAGAAAATAACTCACTGTGACACTAAAGTTTTACCCTAATTATAAATGAAGATGAACATGAATTTACCTTAGAGGGCAGATCTGGAAGTAAAGCATGAAGGCTAGCAAACATGTTCCTTGTTTTCTGTCTCCTTTCTCTCTCATTCCATATGTGAATTTCATGATGAGAATCACGATATTTTCCACCTTTACCTTTTCCATTTTAAATATTTTTTCCACTTTTAATCACAAGCCCACCTCGACTTGGTTTTCCATTCACAACAACTACTCCTTCGTTAATTACTTCATTCCGATTGAATGAATTCATATCTAAGTTTCTTTTGCTACTCCCACCAATGTTATCTAAATTTGTTAGGTCACCCTATAATTGACTTTCCCCATGGAACCGGAATTTTGATCATGATCTACACTCGTTACCATGTTTGCTTTTGATAAAGAAAGAGAGTGTATTATAGAAAAAATAATAAGAAAAGAAGTAGTGAACAATGATATATTTATATAAAAGTATAATAGAGTTAAGTAAAAGCTATTGTGAAAAATTATATTAAATAAAAAATAAAATGACAAATTAAATGTAGAAGCATCTAGAAAATAATTATAATATTGTTATTATAAATCCTAAAAAAAATTGATATATTATTTATACTAATATTGATATTAAAAAAAACAGACAAAAGTTAGAGTTGTGTATAACAAATACAACTGCTTTCTCACGCATTAGTGTTCCACCAGATATGAGTTGTTAATATATATTAATACTAAACTATATAAAAACCATTATAATTTAGTTTTTAATTGACCAAATTAATTTGATTAGGAATAATAATATTTAATAATAATATAAATTTTTTGTATAATTCTGGGGGATAACTCTATCTTCTAGACTTTCCCATGGGAAGATCTAAAAGATAGAATTATGCCCATAATTTTCCATATATGAAAAGGTCTAGAAGATGGAGTTATGCCTAAAAAATTTCACAAAAAAATATTATAATTACACTTTATTCTACATAGTTTATTTAATTTGGTCAACAATTATATACACATACACACACACACCACACACACACATATATATATATATATATATATATATATATATATATATATATATATATATATATATATATTGAATAATTCGATTTTTTTTCTCTTTGACATGCATATGTGTAAAATCAATAATGTTTTTCTTTGTCTTTAGTTTATTTGTTCATCTTAATACGAATAATGAAATAATGAAGTGCATAAATATGACTAAAAAGTGTTGCATACTCTATCAAATTTCAATATCAACAAAAAGTTACAAGTCATTGAAATTGTGTAATAACTAATTTAACACTAAAGACATTTGTTTCAACTTTTACCTTTGTTAAGATGTCAAGAAAAATCAAAAATATTTAATATTGTTTGTCTTTCCACGTCTCTTTTATTTTTAAAATTTGAGCAAATATACTTAAATTGAGTAATTGTTGGGTTGTTAGATTATTTTATTTAAAATGGTTATTGAATCTATCTCCTTCAAGATATTTCTTAAAATAAGGATTAGCTATTTAATCACTTAAATCTCAGACATGTCCTCTATATGCAAGAAAATTGTAAATGTATTATATAATACTTAAATGTTTTTCATTGTGATTTTAAAATCAAAGTTTAAAACAACCAATTTATTTTCATGGTAGTATTCGTAGTTATAAGTAGTATGATAGAAAATACTAAATTACTTAAGTACTTACGATAAATATGAACTAAAATTATTTTAAAGGCATTATCTAAAAAAGTAATATCAGAGTTTCTTCTCTCTATATTTTATAATTCAAAAATTACTTCAAAAAAACTAAATTATGTTTTATAAGGTTTAAACAAATAATATAGTTTAAAATAACAAAATAATTGTTAAGTTAATATATTTTTGTTTTTTCGAAGATTCAAACTCATGATCTCACGAAATGAATAGTATGTGCTTTGATTATTTGAAAAATGAAGATGAATTTTGTGAGCTTTCACATAAGAATAATTGTGATGTGGGAAATATAGAGTATGTGGAATATGATGTGTCGTGGTATAATCCACCGCTTCAAATTATTTGACAATTTTAAAGATAGAGCTTTCTAGCTTGTAATAATGGTAATCCTAAAACGCAAGAGTGTAGAGACAAGAGACTCTCACTTATTGATTTATGGATTTTCTTCATTTGGTTTACTTACTGTCTAGAACACTTTTTAGGTGAGCATAAGAGATAATCTACTTGTAGTAAGCTGTATTGGGGACCATAGCCTATGAATGGTGATCGCCAATTAAGCTTTTATTATTCTATAAAGGGTTCATCCACATTTGAATTCATATCCAATTAGTTGATTAATTAATTAATTAATCAATATATAGAAATATAATTTTCCTGTTTAATTTTACTTAATCAATTAATTAAATAATGCTTTTAATTTTATAAATTGCTATATAATTAGTATAGATATGTAAGCCTACATTTTAATTATCGGTAATAATAATTAAAGAAGATTTAAATAGAAAATATTCCAACAATCTCCCACCTAAATAATATATGTTATTAATCATATCATAGTCTATAGGCGGCCATCCGAATCCTATTTATTTTTAGATTTCAACTCTACAATCTATGGTGAGAGGAGTTGATCAAATAGAGAGAAGTCGGACCATAAGAGGAAGAGGAAGAAGAACACCTAGAAAGATTGATTGGGAAGTTATTAGGAAAGATCTTAATATTCACAATTTGGATAGAACCATGAGCCTGGATACAACATTATGATAAAAGTTGATCCATATAGAAAACTCCTTCTTAGTGGGATAAGGTTTGGTTGTAGTTGATGTTATTGTTGTTGTACAACTGATGTTTATTACTTTGAAAAAGAAAACATGAAAAGTATATATAAATTAATCTAAACACCACATTTCATGCCTCATAACGAAACAAAAATCACTATAATTTAATAAAAATTTAAATATTATACTTGTTTGCTAATTAGACTGTCCTCTAACTTTGGCCATTTTCTTGTTGTTTTTAGGAGAAAAACTAAATGAAATTAAAATTCATACAAAATGAGAAGATATATTTTATAATCAAATTTTAAGATATCAACATCAAAGTTTCACCAGCCGCTTGCTTTTAAGTTTCCTCCATTGAATTTGTGTCATATGAACCATTACTTGCCTGCAAAATAACAAAATTTAATTCTTATTGTTTAATTAATAATTATTTTATTTATTTGATAACATATTATTCTATTGTGTGTTTGGTATCACTGTACGGGTAAATTTGAAAATTTTATTCTGATATCCAATATAATCCATAAAGAGGGGATATATCGAGTTTGAAACTTTCATGAACTAGAATCATGTACACATTTCCATTTCCATTGCGCATAATGTTGATAGATCCAACATCAATGATATGTTTCTCCGACCCAAAAGAAATTTTTGTTAAGACTCTCGACTTCTTAGTTGCACATATGCAGAATTGTGCTTCGCCCCCACAAATGTTCAATACAAAATTTTTAGAAGACCAAGTTTGAAAAGCTACTGTTTCGGTGGAGGTGCATATAACGATAAAGTATTTGAAGTTTCAATTACACTAATAGGAAATTTATTATTATAACTATAGGATCCCTGATCAATTATGATAGTTTCCGTTGATTCATATGAATTCAATTGTGAGTTCATCACAGATGAAGACTCACTCATCAATCGGGACATAGATTTAAGCTTGTCTTGCTTCTTCTTTTCTAGATTTTCAAGAATCTGTTGTATATTTTTTATTTCTTTCACTGCTGCATCCACAATGGTTGACTTATCAACCTAATAAAAAAATCAAATTAAGCATCTAATTTAGAAAATAACTCATTTTGACACTAAAGTTTTACCCTAATTATAAATGAAGATGAACATGAATTTCCCTTAGAGGGCAGATCTGGAAGTAAAGCATGAAGGCTAGCAAACATGTTCCTTGTTTTCTTTCTCCTTTCTCTCTCATTCCATATGTGAATTTCATGATGAGAATCACGATATTTTCCACCTTTACCTTTTCCATTTTAAATATTTTTTCTACTTTTAATCACAAGCCCACCTCGACTTGGTTTTCCATTCACAACAACTACTCCTTCGTTAATTACTTCATTCCGATTCAATGAAGTCATATCTAAGTTTTTTTTGCTACTCCTGCCAATGTTATCTAAATTTATCAGATCACCCCATAATTGACTTTCCCACATGGAGCCGGAATTTTGATCATGATCTACACTCGTTACCATGTTTGCTTTTGACAAAGAAAGAGTGTGTAACATAGAAAAAATAATATGAAAAGAAATAGTAAAGAATGATGTACTTATATACAAGTATAATAGAGTTAAGTAAAAGCTATTGTGAAAAATTATATTAAAATAAAAAATAAAATGATAAGTTTTATGTAGCAACATCTAGAATATAACTATCATATTGTTACAATAAATCCTAACAAAAATTGATAAATTAATTATACTAATATTGATATTTAAAAAAATGGACAAAAAGTTAGAGTAGTGTATAACAAATACAACTGCTTTCTCACGCATTAGAGTCCCACCAGGTATGAGTTGTTAATATATATTAATACTAAACTATAAAAAAACGAATATAATTTAGTTTTTAATTGACCAAATTAATTTGGTTAGGAATAATAATATAAGTTTCTTGTATAATTCTGTGGGCATAACTCTATCTTCAGACCTTTCTAAGTCCGTCTTCTAGACTTTCCCATGGGAAGATCTAGAATATAGAATTATGTCCATAGTTTTCCATATATGAAAAGGTCTGGAAGATGGAGTTATGCCTATAATTTTTCATAAAAAAATATTATAATTAAACTATATTATACCTAGTTTATTTAATTTGGTCAACAATTATATATATATATATATATATATATATATATATATATATATATATATATATATATATATATATATATATATATATATATATATTGAATAGTTCGATTCTTTTGTCTCTTTGACACGCATATGTGAGAAATCAATAATGTTTTTCTTTGTCTTTAGTTTATTTGTTCATCTTAATACGAATAATGAAATAATGGAGTGCATAAATATGATTGAAAAGTGTTGCATACTCTATTATATTTCAATATCAACAAAAAGTTACAAGTCATTGGAATTGTGTAATAACTAATTTAACACTAAAGACATTTGTTTGAACTTTTACCTTTGCTAAGATGTAAGAAAAATCAAATATGTTTAATATTGTTTGAATTTCCACATCTCTTTTATTTTTAAAACTTGAGCAAATATACTTAAATTGAGTAATTTTTGGGTTGTTAGATTATTTTATTCAAAATGATTATTGAATCTATCTCCTTCAAGATATTTCTTAAAATAAGGATTAGCTATTTAATGACTTAAATCTCACACATGTCCTCTATATGCAAGAAAATTGTAAATGTATTATATCATATTTAAATGTTTTTCATTGTGATTTTAAAATCAAAGTTTAAAACAACCAATTTATTTTCATGGTTGTATTCTTAGTTATAAGTAGTATGATAGAAAATACTATATTATTTAAGTACTTACGATAAATATGAACTAAAATTATTTTAAAGGCATTATCTAAAAAATTAATATCAGAGTTTCTTCTCTCTATATTATATAATTCAAAGATTATTTCAAAAAAATTATATCATGTTTTATAAGTTTTAAGCAAATAATATACTTTAAAATTACAAAATAGTTGTTATGTTAATATATTATTGTTTTTTCCAAGATTCAAACTCATGATCTCACGAAATGAATAGTATGTGCTTTGATTCTTTGAAAAATGAAGATGATATTTGTGAGCTTTCACATAAGAATAATTGTGATGTGGGAAATATAGAGTAGGTGGAATATGATGTGTCGTGGTATAATCCACCGCTTCAAATTATTTGACAATTTTAAAGATAAAGCTTTCTAGCTAGAAACAATGGTAATCCTAAAACGCAAGTGTGTAGAGACAAGAGACTGTCACTTATTGATTTATGGATTTTCTTCATTTTGTTCACTTACTGTCTAGAACACTTTTTAGGTGAGCATAAGAGATAATCTACTTGTAGTAAGCTGTATTGGGGACCATAGCCTATGAATGGTGATCGCCAATTAAGTTTTTATTATTCCGTAAAGGATTCATCCACGTTTAAATTCATATCCAATTAGTTGATTAATTAATTAACTAATCAATATATAGAAATATAAAGTGCCTCTTTAATTTTACTTAATTATTTAATTAAATAATGCTTTTAATTTTATAAATTGCTATATAATTAGTATAGATATATAAGCCTATATTTTAATTATCAGTAATAATAATTAAAGAATATTTAAATATAAAATATTCCAACTATCTCCCACCTAAATAATATATGTTATTAATCATATCATAGTCTATAGGCGGCCATCCGAATGCTATTTATTTTCAGATTTCAACTCTACAATCTATGGTGAGAGGAGTAGATCAAATAGAGAGAAGTCGGACCATTAGAGGAAGAGGAAGAGGAACACCTAGAAAGATTGTATGGGAAGTTATTAGGAAAGATCTTGAGATTCACAATTTGGATAGAACCATGATCCTGGATAGAACATTATGATAAAAGTTTATCCATATAGAAAACTCCTTCTTAGTGGGATAAAGTTTGGTTGTAGTTGATGTTATTGTTGTTGTACAACTGATGTTTATTACTTTGAAAAAGAAAACATGAAAAGTATATATAAATTAATATAAACACCATATTTCATGCCTCATAACGAAAAGAAAATCACTATAACTTAATAAAAAATTAAATATTATAATTGTTTGCTCATTAGACCGTCCTCTAACTTTGGCCATTTTCTTGTTGTTTTTAGGAGAAAAACTAATTGAAATTAAAATTCATACAAAATGAGAAGACAAATTTTATAATCAAATTTTAAGTTATCAACATCAAAATTTCACCAGCCGCTTGCTTTTAAGTTTCCTCCATTGAATTTGTGTCATATGAACCATTACTTACCTGCATAATAGAAAAATTCAATTCTTTTTGTTTAATTAATAATTATTTTATTTATTTGATAACTTATTATTGTATTGTATGTTTGGTATCACTGTACAGGTAAATTTGAAAATTTTATTCTGATATCCAATATAATCCATAAAGAGGGGATATGTCGAGTTTGAAACATACATGAACTAGAATCATGTACACATTTCCATTTCCATTGCGCATAATATTGATAGATACAACATCAATCATATGTTTCTCCAACACAAGAAAGTTTTGTCAAGACCCCCGACTTCTTAGTTGCACATATGCAGAATTGTGCTTCGCCCCCACAAATGTTCAATACAAATTTTTTAGAAGACCAAGTTTGAAAAGCTACTTGTCTGGTGGAGGTGCATATAACGATAACGTATTTGAAGTTTCAATTACACTAATAGGAAATTTATTATTATAACTATAGGATCTCTGATCAATTATGATAGTTTCTGTTTATTCATATGAATTCAATTGTGAGTTCATCACAGATGAAGACTCACTCATACATCGGGACATAGATTTAAGCTTGTCTTGCTTCTTCTTTTCTAGATTTTCAAGAATCTGTTGTAAATTTTTTATTTCTTTCACTGCTGCATCCACATTGGTTGACTTATCAACCTGGAAAAAAAATCAAATTAAGCATCTAATTTAGAAAATAACTCATTGTGACACTAAAGTTTTACCCTAATTATAAATGAAGATGAACATGATTTTACTTTAGAGGGCAGATCTGGAAGTAAAGCAAAACATGTTCCTTGTTTTCTTTCTCCTTTCTCTCTCATTCCATATGGGAATTTCATGATGAGAATCACGATATTTTCCACCTTTACCTTTTCCATTTTAAATATTTTTTCCACTTTTAATCACAAGCCCACCTCAACTTGGTTTTCCATTAACAACAACTACTCCTTCGTTAATTACTTCATTTCGATTCAATGAATTCATATTTAGGTTTTTTTTGCTACTCGCGTCGATGTTATCTAAATTTATCAGATCACCCCGTAATTGACTTTCCCACATGGAGCCGGAATTTTGATCATGATCTACACTCGTTACCATATTTGCTTTTGAGAAAGAAAGAGAGTGTAACATAGAAAAAATAATATGAAAAGAAATAGTTAAAAATGATGTACTTATATACAAGTATAATAGAGTTAAGTAAAAGCTATTGTGAAAAATTATATTAAAATGAAAAATAATATGACAAGTTTTATGTAGAAGCATCTAGAATATAATTATAATATTGTTACAAAAAATCCTAACAAAAATTGATAAATTAATTATACTCATATTGATATTTAAAAAAATAGACAAAAAGTTAGAGTTGTGTATAACAAATACAACTGCTTACTCACGCATTAGGGTCCCACCAGGTATGACTTGTTAATATATATTATTACTAAACTATATAAAAACGATTTTAATTTAGTTTTTAATTGATCACATTAATTTGATTGGGAATAATAATATAAATTTCTTGTATAATTCTGTGGGCATAACTCTATCTTTAGACCTTTCTAACTCCGTCTTCTAGACTTTCCCATGGGAAGATCCAGAATATAGAATTATTTCCATAATTTTCCATATATGAAACAGTCTAGAAGATGGAATTATGTCTACAATTTTTCACAAAATATTATTATAATTAAACTTTATTATACCTAGTTTATTTAATTTGGTTAACAGTTATATATATATATATATATATATATATATATATATATATATATATATATATATATATTGAATAGTTCGATTCTTTTGTCTCTTTGACACGCATATGTGAGAAATCAATAATGTTTTTCTTTGTCTTTGGTTTATTTGTTCATCTTAATACGAATAATGAAATAATGGAGTGCATAAATATGACTGAAAAGTGTTGCATACTCTATCATATTTCAATATCAACAAAAAGTTACAAGTCATTGAAATTGTGTAATAACTAATTTAACACTAAAGACATTTGTTTCAACTTTTACCTTTGCAAAGATGTAAGAAAAATCAAAAATATTTAATATCGTTTGAATTTTCACGTCTCTTTTATTTTTAAAATTTGAGGAAATATACTTAAATTGAGTAATTGTTGGGTGGTTAGATTATTTTATTCAAAATGATTATTGAATCTATCTCCTTGAAGATATTTCTTAAAATAAGGATTAACTATTTAATGACTTAAATCTCACACATGTCCTCTAAATGCAAGAAAATTGTAAATGTTTTATATCATATTTAAATATTTTTCATTGTGATTTTAAAATCAAAGTTTAAAACAACCAATTTATTTTCATGGTAGTATTCTTAGTTATATTGGGGACCATAGTCTATGAATGGTGATCGCCAATTAAATTTTTATTATTCTGTAAAGGATTCATCCACATTTGAATTCATATCCAATTAGTTGATTAATTAATTAGTTAATCAATATATAGAAATATAATGTGCCTTTCTAATTTTATTTAATTATTTAATTAAATAATTCTTTTAATTTTATAAATTGCTATATAATTAGTATAGATATATAAGCCTACATTTTAATTATCGGTAATAATAATTAAAGAATATTTAAATATAAAATATTCCAACAATCTCCCACCTAAATAATATATGTTATTAATCATATTATAGTCTATAGGCGGCCATCCGAATGCTATTTATTTTTCGATTTCAACTCTGCAATCTATGGTGAGGGGAGTAGATCAAATAGAGAGAAGTCGGACCATTAGAGGAAGAGGAAGAGGAACACCTAGAAAGATTGTATGGGAAGACCAAGTTTGAAAAGCTACTTGTTTCAGTGGAGGTGCATATAGCGATAACGTATTTGAAGTTTCAATTACACTAATAGGAAATTTATTATTATAACTATAGGATCTTTGATCAATTATGATAGTTTCCGTTTATTCATATGAATTCAATTGTGAGTTCATCACAGATGAAGACTCACTCACAAATGGGGACATAGATCTAATTCTAGATTTTCAAGAATCTGTTGTAAATTTTTTATTTCTTTCACTGCTGCATCCACAATGGTTGACTTATCAACCTGGAAAAAAAATTAAGCATCTAATTTAGAAAATAATTGATTGTGACACTAAAGTTTTACCCTAATTATAAATGAAGATGGACATGAATTTACCTTAGAGGGAAAATCTGGAAGCAAAGCATGAAGGCTAGCAACCATGTTCCTTATTTTCTTTCTCCTTTCTCTCTTACTCCATATGTGCATTTCATGATGAGAATCACGATATTTTCCACCTTTACCTTTTCCATTTTAAATATTTTTTCTAATTTTAATCACAAGCCTACCTCGATTTGGTTTTCCATTCACAAGAACTACTCCTCCTTCATTAATTACTTCATTCCGATTCAATGAATTCATATCTAAGTTTCTTTTGCTACTCCCACCAATGTTATCTATATTTATGAGATCACCCCATAATTGACTTTCCCCCATGGAACCAGAATTTTGATCATGATCTACACTTGTTACCATGTTTTCTTTTGAGAAAGAAAGAGAGTGTAACATAGGAAAAATAATATGAAAAGAAGTAGTGAAGAATGATGTATTTATATACAAGTATAATAGAGTTAAGTAAAAGTTATTGTGAAAAATTATATTTAATAAAAAATAAAATGACAAGTTTTATGTAGAAGCATCTAGAATATAATTATAGTATTGTTACTATAAATCCTAACAAAAATTGATAAATTATAAATACTAATATCGATATTTAAAAAAAATAGAAAAAAAGATAGAGTTGTGTATAACAAATATGTAATATCTCATATTCCCTTAAATGCTCAATTAGATATCAGTTGAGACTAATTGAGTTCATATGTACTCTATCTCTTGTCAAGTGGAACAATTAGAGCTCCTATGTGCTCTAAATGTTATCAGTTAGGACCAATAGAGTAACTAGTGAACTATGAAGAGATTAATTATTAATAAAAGAGACAAGCCAATATTAATAAGTACATTAGGGGATATTTTGGTAACATTAATAATTGGTCAATTGGGACTAAAAGATAAGAATATCACTTGAGAATATTTTGTATCATTGCATAATACTACATTATATTTATATATTATGTATATATATTTGTGTGGATAAGAAAGAAAGGAAAAAGATAAATTATCAGGAAGAAGAAAATAAAAGGAAAACATGGGAAAGAGAAAGAAGAGAAGAAGAGAAGAAGAGGAAGGAAGGAAGAAGAAGAGAAAAGCCATGGAAACATTCATCATCTTCACCATATCATAATCATCATCTCATATTCTTCATCATCTTCACCATCTTCTTGATTCAAGGTGAGTTCCTAGGTAGTTTAACCTTGGAGAAAACTTAGGGTTTGTGTATTCTTGCTCCAACTATAGGTTGATGATGATGATTGTAACAACCCGTATAATATATATCTAGAATAATATCATACAAGTGTTAATAATTGGTACTGATCCAACATAAGTGCCTAATGACAACAATATATATACATGTCCAAACTAAAACATCGATGGAACATGTTATACAATAGTGGCTAAACAATAAAAAATCTAAGGACTATGTGCAATATCTTCATTGCACACAACTCCACAGCGGAAGATCATGATAAATAGCATCCCTTGAAACATCCATAAACAGCTTCTCTTAGGTTCAACTTGCGAGGATTACCTGAAAAATAACAACAATAATGGGATGAGATAATAATCTCAGTGAGTTCTCCTATCCTATGGGTCCACTCGGCTCTACAGGGTTCCTACTCGATTCCAACTCAAGTATTCACCTTCCGTTATTTGCGCATCACTCGCACCTTATAACTAGGACTTGAGTAACAGAGGGATAAATGCAATGTATGGAAACATGTCACTTGAAATCACATAACTCAATAAATCACTATTTGAATTCACGCAACATTGATCCCCAACCGGACCTACGTCTAGGCCAAGGCTTGGTTCACGCATGTCCGTATGATTCAACTTTCATAGTGGATATCAGGTTCCCCTATGGGAATCAAACCCACTTTTAAGAATCATCACTCGTATGAGACTCGAACCCACTTTTTAAGAACCATCACTCGTATGGGACTCGAACCCACGTTGAATATTTTTCACCATATGGGGCTCGAACCCACTTCTAAGAGCCATCACTCGTATGGTACTCGAACCCATGTTGAGTATTTTTCACCATATGGGACTCGAACCCGCTTCTAAGAGCCATCACTCGTATGGGACTCGAACCCACGTTGAGTATTTTTCACCATATGGGACTCGAACCCACTTTGGTGCCCACCTTTCCCCGATGTCTGTCATGGTTGGGACTCAAACCCAATTGAGGCGTGAATCATTGGTGCCACATCCCCACTTACCGCTTTACCGAAGCCCTTGAAATGGTATGTACACAATCCCAAATAATTTCAAATACGTGATTAATTCTCAATAACCAATAGGGCTTTCGGAGCAATGCTCCTCACCAAAAATAGGACTTTTGGAACAAATGTTCCTCACCAAAAATATCAAACGATTCTCATGACATCATATCAATTCTCATGGCATCATAACATGATCCATTCTCATAAATCACACATGTTCCATACAATGCATATTGGTTCACTTACCAAGTGAATACTTGTCCACGATACACACCTAGGTACCGTTGCGTCCAAGCATCACCGTATACTCATTTCCATAGCCTAGATTATCTTTCTAAGTTATTAATCAAGTTATTCTCCTAGGTTTCCTCACTCATCTCTATAGAGTTTTTAATCATGTTATTTCACCTTCAACATAACAACAATATTTAACTTTCATCATAACATAATTCATAGTATTTATAAATCACATAATATTTTATAACATGGAACAATAATAATAGCCCTTTACGTTATCTTTCTAACGCATCCGTCCATGTCCAAGACGGAGTTATAACCCTCGATTAATTCATTAATCTATCTTAATCAAGATTTAGATTAACATTTATTCATTGCATAAGTATTCAACAACAAAATCATTGACCTAGTGGTAAGTCTTATACCATTCCAAGGAGGTCTCGGATTCGAACCCCATTAGTGAATTTCTCTCAAAAATTTCACTAAACCAATTGATTGGTTGGAACTTCGTACTCACAAAATACAAAGCAAAATCCATCCAATCAATTGGTTCTTCAAAAATTCATCTTTTAACCACCCCTTTTTCCAATTTCAACCCTACCAATCCATACTAAAACATATATTGTTATGAAATCATGTGATTAACCTCCATAACTTCAACAACAAAACAGATAAGCATCAAACACTCAAGGAACTTTAAATCATCAACAAGACACCACTTCTAAGGAACTTAAGCAATCTAGAGTGTAACTATGAGTGTCCATACACCTCATAGAGTCACACACAATATTTTACACACATCTAGACATAACATTTCACTTCGTATCCAAAATCATTCATCTCAATCGTCATGTCCCATCTTCCATGATCTTAGCTCATGCTCTTACTAATATACAATCTGAGTTAGATGTTTAACTTTAGGAATATCTTATCCTCGTTCCTTCTTGGAAGTATAACTCGTGAATCCTTCCAATAGGGTAGAGTATCATCGTACACAAAAATACTACTCTCCTGGGGGTCCTCATCTGAAGCCATGAATCCAAGAAATTATTGAATGCCATATCCCGACTAATCAATTTACACTTTACTAACGCATACAATACACTGAACTAATCCCTTCCAGATCACCACTTAGTAAGTGTCTTCCAACCTCACTCCTTAGGGTCCTCATTATCTGTAATAGTGATACACCCAAGAGTTACTCACACCGAATATGGTTCACTAGGTTGGTTCCCCAAACATATGACTTCTATGATATCCCTATAGATGACCAACTACACACTATACCTTCAGAAATCCCAATTTCAAAACTACCAATTTGACTTGTGGTGACTTGTAACTCCATCCTCAATTTGTACATCCACAACGGTACACTTATGACATTTAAGACACCCTTAGCTCCAACACGGTGTGAATGTTTATACTCCGTGACCAATTAACCAAACACTTCTCAAGAAGATAAATAACAACCAGACTTCCAATAAGCCACTATTACTCTTGCAATTCAATAAAATGCACTTAATATGAATCTTATCATTGCCACACACTTGTGACTGGAATTTTATTCTAAACCAATACCTACTACACCCTTCATCATACTGGGGTTACTTGTCTAGATGACTTGCTACGGACAACCCTCATTATCTTCCAATAAGCTCTTGCAACATAAAATATTCCACATCCTACACTTAGTCCACATGCTCCATCTTGGCTTGTCTATCATCAACTCAACTTCTTAGAATACAAGAATCACTACTCAACAAAATGTATGTTACTTTACATACATCTCAAGACAAGAAATCCATTACACTTACTTGTGACCATAATGCTGCTATCACATACTTCTCTTAATACCAAGGTTTAACTTCCTCCACTCCACTACATACTCTAGAAATCCTCGATGCGAACAATCATCAACTACAAGCCCATAACTTCGTCTTAATGAATCTTAATGGTCCCATTGTGCCTCAATCTAAAATGTACCCCATTACAACGGTTGTATTGTAACATTCACACTGCTTCCACACTATGTGTTCACTTGTCTTCCTATGGTAATTCTCTCAATTCCGATTACAAAACCATTCTACTAGAATTCCTTAAATCCAACTTATTTGCTCCTATCCTCAACCAGATCTCATACAACCAAAACTCATTGGAGCTTCCATTACTATATAATGTGCATTCTCCCCCTCCACGCAAACTCTTATAGTTGATCCTTAGGTAACTCAACATTCCCTAATGGTCTCTTACTAACACTGAACCACTGCTGAGCTATTCCAAACTCGATCTCCCTTCTAAGACTGAACATACTTGGTTTATCTTCTAACCTCCATTTGGTCCATACATGTTTCACTTGGAATAGGCAGCCATGTCCTCGAGTCTCTCCTTAGACTTCACCACTACCTTAGGATCCCAACAAAACTGAACGTCCTTATCCCTTAAGTCCTTAACCACTTGCAAGGTACCATTACAAATATATATTCCATGAAGTACTCTCGTTCTTCCAAAATGTTTTAGTGGCCTTAGAAACTAAAACACTGATACACTACCTCACTTCCAGACCTTATGGGATATGTGCAACATAACCATCCTTTCTCCTTCACCATACGGAGTTACTCACAATACTTATTCCATATCAGTGAGTGTATCTCATTCCACTAGCAAATTCACTTATTCCTCAAAATTCTGACAAACTCATCCGATAGAATTCCTTAACTTCTCAACTCCATTAACGTCGCAGAATCGCTTGAATGATACACTACTCTTCAATTCCATAATACCCAAATCACAACTCCTCTGAAACTTCAACTGGGCCATCTAGTTCTGCTTACTCTCTAACTCTTGGCTTGAGCCCATCCTCAAAGCACAAGTTCAACCCACACTTCGGAGTCCTCGTGGTCACTCAACCATGATCCTACCTACCATTCACATAATATTAGGTTGATCAGGCCCAATACTACACACAATGATATTAAGAATCATGTTGGCTAAATGTCGCATTACGCGAAAAACCGGCGGGAAAACAAGAACAACAGAGCCGCCACCGTGCGTTATTTATCCCAAAAGAGGGAAAGGAAACGCTCAGAGTAAACCTGGAAAAAGCATGGTCTCGCGACCAAAGAGAATGGGATCGGGAGTCGGTTATGCGAAGGGAAGGTATTAGCACCCCTACGCATCCGTCGTACTCGACGGGATCCACGCACAAAAGGAAGGAAAATGGTTGCTAAAACACTGCTCACATAAACATCTATACAGGCTGAAAGAGACACAAGAAACAAACAAGACTGACTCGGCAGGACATCGCGTCCTGGGCCTACTTAGTCTATCAAGCATAGACATCAGAGTCAAAGTAGTTCGGACAGGGGAAACGACACATGCTCGCTAGGATGTCGCATCCTATGCATACGTATCTCCTTTGGACGAAGGAGAATCAGAGCATCCGTAGCTCGGCTAACACGCACACAAACAAACATAGGCAAAGGCAAACGTGGAGCCTGAATGCCAATCACTGGACTTACATCAGCATCCGAACCAAACACACACAAAGAGGCAAACGTGGAGCCTGAATGCCACTCACTGGGCTTACATCAGCATCCGAACCAAAACACACACTGGAACCCGAACGCCACTCGATGGACTTACATCAGCTTCCAAGCACACAACAAGAAGAAGGGTCTCGATTGCAACCAAGGCAAGAGAAAGGGAAGGTCTCAATCGCAACGAGGGCGAGAGAAAAGAATTGGTGTTAGTTGTTAGTCAACTCGACAAGACATCGCATCTCGTGCCTACGTATCTCATCTGGTCATGAGAATCAGAGTTTCCGTAGTTCAGCTAAACTATTCCTGTTGGTTTGTGTTTTTTTAGTGGACAACGTCACTACGCAATCTACCGGATGCTCGACCTTTGGAGACTTACTCACCTGTAGTAGAAGGAGTTGACGTATCCTTAAGAGGGGATAATGTTTGTTTGTGTTTTAGGAAAGCTCAAGCAAGAAAGGAAGTCCTATATGAAGGAACCGTGCTACCTTAATTGACATGCAAACGAGACTACGCGGAGTCTAGCAAACCTAGGGGATACAATCACACCACACAAACATATACAGCATGAAATAAACACACCAACAAGGGGCTCAAACATCAAGGCTAGGCTTTAGTCGAGGGGTCATATCAACCTCAACAAA
The DNA here is from genome assembly GCF_024323335.1 of Lathyrus oleraceus. Classification (NCBI taxonomy): domain Eukaryota; kingdom Viridiplantae; phylum Streptophyta; class Magnoliopsida; order Fabales; family Fabaceae; genus Lathyrus; species Lathyrus oleraceus. Next base: position 155,510,341 of record NC_066585.1, read on the forward strand.
CAAGCCTCTGTATCGGGGTAAGGTTAGCTCTTAACCTTGCCATTGAGGGGCTAAGGTGAAGCTGATGAAAGGTGAGTGAAGATGAGACTTCACAGCTCTTATCCCTGGTCAGGGAGAGCTTCAGACAAAGGAGCGTGGGTTCAGAATGTGGGAACCCTTCTACGCTCAAGACTCTGACACAACTGTACATTGTACAAGATCTTGGGTTTGTGTCCCAATGCATCGACACAGTGGTGTGAGCAGAGGGACGACTCAACAGAATAGCGGGGGATAGATTGCATATCCCTTGGATTCCGCCAATTGCCTCATAGAGGTCTTTACCTGCTTGGCACAAAAGTAAACAATCACAAACATCGCCTCTTAAGGAGGACTTCAGACAGGTGCCTGGCCAAGTAACAGGCCAGGTCTTCCAGACTACATGAAGAATAGAAGTCCTACCTCAAATGGTTTAAAAACCAAGCAGCAGCAAGCAAGTTCTTAAAGAACTGTAAGCGACTAAATGTACCTGAAATCAATCAAGTATCATCAGTACTCAGACAAACCAACAGTAAACAGCAAATTGTTAATCAGTTAATCTGTACAAAGTAACACAAGTTAATGCACACAAGTGCAAGCTATAAGCTCAAGCTCAAGCATCAATCCCTACAAAACAAAGACATGTTAGTGGACAACATCAAACAAATTCAATTTTCAATTTCCATTTCTCTCCTTAAGCCTTTTGCACTTTTAACCTGAAAATCCAAACCAAATGTGAGAAACTAGACCACTAGGCCAAGCCTAGGGTCCAAAAGTGATAAAAAATTCTAAACAGCAAGTAATATTCACCCAAAATCACATTAAAACAATTCAAAAGCAAATGCAATTGATCCCATGCTCATATCATTCACCATATTCATTTTATGCACCATTTAACATCAATCATGCAATTTACAACTTCAATTGACCAAACAGAACTATCTCACTCAAAAGCATACCAAAACCATTCAATTAATTCCACAAAAATTCACACCTGAACAGGACACATTCAAGGTATAGCATGTCAATTTTTAGCTCAATTGGACAAAAGAAATTAGGTCAATGAAAATCAAGAAATCCAGACACAATTATGCAAGCCAACACATGGTAACAAAATGAGCATTAACTTCAATCACATGCCAAACAGTGAAAACAATTAAGAAATTGATGGGACCAAAGCCAAACTACACCTAAACATGTTATGAATCACTCCATCAAATTTCACATTCATATGATATAGTATGAGCATTCAACAACACATGTAAAGTTTGTTACACAAGAAACAACCCAAAGATGCTAAACAGAAATCCAAAATCCAAATCAATTAGAAAAGGGACCAATTAAATCCACAAAAATTCATGTTGAAAGTTAAGATATACATGTCATCTCATGCAAAAAATCAGGGCCATAGGCCTAGGGGAAGCATGGAAAAATAATTCATGAACTCAGCATATCATAATGTGACACATATTGTCACACTCAAAAAGAATAAATCATATCTACCAATCCAGAGGTCCAAAAATCACAAATGATATACCAAAATCTCCAGAAATGTGTCAAGAATCATCATGTGAAATTTCATTAATTTTGGATAATGTATGAGCATTTGGTGATTAAAATGGTAAAACATACAATTATGTCACACATGTCAAAGATCAATATACCATTCAAAAATTTTACCAGGCACAACTTACACTACTATGCCTAAAACAAAGTAGATAAAATTTGGAAACTAACAAAAAAAATCCCACCTAATTTGGACTAATATTGAATTTTTTATGAATTTTTTAAGTTTTGTAATATTTATTGAGATATTTATTTAAGGTTATACGAATTAATTAATAAGTTAATGGCAGTTTCGTAAATACATGCAGCCATGCCAAAAACGCACTGTAGCGTTTTATTTGTTGGCAGCGTCTCATTGGATAGTATTTGGTGGGAAACATAATTTGAAAAGTGCCACGGCTGGAAACGGATTGAACACAGTAATTTTCCAGAAATTTATTCCTTCTTCCTCGCGCTTATGTGCTTCTTCAACGGCAGCAACGGTCACGAAGTTTTTTTCACGAAAATTAACGAGTGATATACGGATCTCTTCGTCTTTCAGTGTAGATTAACAATATGCAAACGAAATTTCCTAAAGATTACTGTGCTGGACGGATCGAGCGAAAGAAGGTTTGATACCAAAAGTTCAAATCGCGGTTTCTCCTTCAAATCTTAATGGATTCTAATTCTACAAGTTGCACTACATTCTACAATCAACGATCTACACATATCATATCTCAATTTTGAAAATCGTTAGAGTCGAATTCCAACCTTAGTGAAGTGCAGCCGATGAATTTGTGCTCCTTTCGATCCGATTCGCGAAAACAGCAGAAGTATGTTGATTAGGAAGATGATTGGTACAGCTTTGGTAGCTCAGCAACACTCCAGGCGCTCGAATTCTTGATTTGCCATGGTTGAGCAAGCTTGGACAGTTGGAGTTTTTGATGGATTTGAGCTCCAATTGATGCAAACAGTTCTTGCCAATTACCTACACATGAAGATTCACACAAGAATTTGCAAGAACAATGGTGAAATATTGATGAATTGAGAAAAAAAGTTTATGAACAATGGAGAAAAAGTGAGAGAATTTTTGAGTTTTTCTGTTTGGATCTTGAAAAATGATTAGTGGTTAATGATTACAGTTGCAATTATCTATTTATACCTCTCCCTAATCCAAATTAATTAAGATTAAGCAAAAATGGAGAATTAGTGTTAATGTGCAATTTCACCACTTTTGGCCAAAATGCCCTTGGTTAATGCAGCTGATTTTTCTGTCCAAACTTGGTTCAAACAAGTCACAAATGATATATGTGATGTGTAGAAAAAAGTCCCATTTCAAAATTCCAAATATTTCTCAAATTGGACCATTTTGCCCTTGGGTTTTAATTAGTGCACTTGAAAAATGGCCTTTTTGTGTGAATGCTTTTGGCAAAATGTGGTGATGGATTATGAAAGTACACATCAAATGTGGTTTGCTCAAAGAAAAACCATCCAATTTGGCCACTCCAAGTGCAGGTTATGGCACTTTGATTTCGGGCATTTTCTGAAAATGATTTGACCATATCTTGCTAACCACACATGGGAATTTCAAGTTCTTGGACTTTTTGGAATGGTGAGATCAAGATCTTCAACTTTTATGTTGGACAAAATTCCATTTGAAGCTTGTATGATGAAGTTATTTTGAGGAGAAAAAGTTTCCATTTTGGGCAGCTAAAATTACAGGTCACCTGCTATTTTTGGAAACTTCTGATCTGACCCCCAAATCTTCAACCTTGGTCTTTGGTATGTCAAATGAGACTTATATGGACATGAATGAGGCCTTTCAAACCATCTCACACCTTCCAATCCATAAAATCAGGCCCAGTTGACCACAGTTGACCACAATTGACTTTCTATGGTTCCAGCTGAAATCCAGCTTGACTGATGAGCTTTGAGCCTCCAATATTTGTCCAAATCACTTCACAATGATCCTTAGACCATATGAGCTTGATAAATCAATCCCAGGGCTTTGTTCCAATGAAAATAGCACATGCTTGCTTGTTTGACTGATTCTCCTGACCAGTTTAACCTAATTTGTCAGTGGGCTTGCACTTGGGCAAATGGACAATGCAATGTTATGCAGTGGACCATGTTATGTTAATGACCTAATATGAAATGAATGTACAAAAGGTAGGGTGCAAATTTGAGGTGCTACAGCTGCCCCTATTCAATCAACTGGGAACCCGAATGAATGAGAGCAACGGCTGTCAGACTTTCAGGGTAAACAGGGATTGAATACCAAGTACCGTAGAAATTTGCACACTACCGGGAAATTTTTGTTTTCTTCTTTCAAAGGCACAATCACATCCAGACATCAGCACACGATGAATGGGAACAGAAATCTCAACTAGATGCCAACGGACAACTAGGAAACACTCAACGTTTACCAAAACCAACGGAGAGGTAACTCAACTCTACTGGGGATAACCAGGAAAGGATACAACCATACGTCAGTGGACGTAATGGGAAAAACTCAACGTTTACCAAGACCAACGGAGAGGTAACCAATCACTAATGAATGACTGGAAGGATAGTGATACAACCATACGCCAGCGGACGAAATGGGAAAGACTCAACGTTTACCAAGACCAACGGAGAGGTAACCAGACATCATAGGATGAATGGGAAGACTCGACCAGACGTCATAGGACGAAAGGGAGAAGCTCGACGTTTATCGACACCAACGGAGAAGGAGAAAACTCAACCAGACGTCATAGGACGAAAGGGAGACTCAACGTTTATCGACACCAACGGAGAAGGAGAAAACTCAGCCAGACGTCATAGGACGAAAGGGAGACTCAACGTTTATCGACACCAACGGAGAAGGAGAAAACTCAACCAGACGCCAGCGGACGAAAGGGAGACTCAACGTTTATCGACACCAACGGAGAAGGAGAAAACTCAACCAGACGTCATAGGACGAAAGGGAGACTCAACGTTTATCGACACCAACGGAGAAGGAGAAAACTCAACCAGACGTCATAGGACGAAAGGGAGACTCAACGTTTATCGACACCAACGGAGAAGGAGAAAACTCAGCCAGACGTCATAGGACGAAAGGGAGACTCAACGTTTATCGACACCAACGGAGAAGGAGAAAACTCAGCCAGACGTCATAGGACGAAAGGGAGACCACAACCGGACACCAAATAGGACGCCTATTGGGGATTCTGGCTGGGAAATCAACCAGACATTAATGAATGACTGGGAATAGGGTATACAATCAGACGTCATCGGACGAATGAGAAAAACACAACGTTTATCGAAACCAACGGGGAGGTAAATCCACTTGGGGAAGGGTACAACTAGACGTCATAGGACGAATAGGAAAAACTCGACGTTTATCGACACCAACGGAGAGGAGAAAACTCTGAGGGGAATCATATGGTATTACCAAATGATCTGTAGGGAATAAGCAACTAGACATCATCGGACGACTAGGAAAAACTCGACGTTTATCGACACCAACGGAGAGGAGGTTCAACAGGGGAAGACCCTGTGGGGAAAGATATCAACTATACGCCAACGGACGCATAGGAAAAACTCGACATTTATCGACACCAACAGAGAGGAGGACTCTTCTAGGGAGAGCGAACACAACCAAATCATCAATGGATGATGGGGAAAAACTCGACGTTTATCGACACCAACGGAGAGGAGGAAAATCACTGGGGATCAAGGTCATGACAGAGAGTAGACAGGAAGGAACACCAAGGATGCTGGGTTGTAGGCAGAAAACAGGTGACCGACCAAAACGTGAATTGGTTTGTGTTCAAAAACACTCAACATCCTGAAGAGGGCTAGAAAAGCAGTCTTGTTAAAGGATGGACATTCGATTCCATAAGGAATACGAACCTTACTCGACTGGGGAGGACGACTTCGACCCAAGAGCGCATGAGATATATTACCTATAGCCGTCAAAACGTAGATAATAGACTCGCATGGAAGATTATCCATAACCGGGTTGTAGGTTGTTAGATGGATAAAACGACCGAAATCATCCTGAAGAGAGCGAAAGCAAACTTGTTAAAGGGTGGATATTCGATTCCGCAAGGAATACGAATCTTACTCTGCTGGAGAAAACAATCAAAAGACTGACCAGAGAGTGCATGAGGCATATTATCTATAGCCATCAAAACATAGATAATATACTCGCATGGCAGATTATCCATAACCGGGTTGTAGGTTGTTAGATGGATAAACGACCGAAAAGAAAGGCATCAGGGTACCAGGACTAGGTATGCAAAAGCTGACCAATCAAAAGAGGATAAAATTGCTGACTCGGAGCAAATACCCAAAAGAAAGGGGAAGACCCACTGGGGACAATACTGCTTGATCAAGGCAAGTATCCAGAGGGGAAAAGAATATCAATACCGTAAACTGGATACTGATAACTGCAAAGAGGGGATTACATCTACCAGTTAGTAGGCAGAAAACCACGGAAAAGTAACCAGTCATCGATAAGATGAGCACACAGGGTTAACTCCACCAAGGGGATGAAAGTGGGATTTTACAACTACCGATTTGTAGGTAGAAAACCACAAAGATAGGACTTACAACTACCGGGTTGTAGGTAGAAGTGATCACACTAAAATTCACCGTATTTCTGACTCCGATTTCGCATGCATTCTTAGCTTTTATTGTTGTTTTGCTTTGTTATTTCTTTGTTTTCTTATGTTTTCAGGTTTTTATAATAATCGGAGCTTGAATCGGGAAAAGGAGCGAAAAAGGAGTGAAAACGGGCGAAAACCTAGAAATTCAGCGTTTTGCACTTACGGCACCCACCGTGGCGGGCGCCATGGGGTTAGCCATGACGTGGCCACGTCTCAAGACCACTCCTCAACCGTCAAGACCCACGATCCCCACTCCATCATCCCCTGTAGGGACCATGGCGGGCGCCATAGGCCTGTGGCGGGCGCCACAAGGCCAAAATCAGTAACCTCCACTTTTTAGTGGAGGGGCGTCCCTGTCATTTCATGCTTTCAGTTTTTACTATAAATAGGACCTTAGATTTTCGTTTTTCTTCGTCCAGAATTAGAATTCTCTAGGCATATATCAGTTATAAAGCAGTTGCCATTCCACATCGGGGTGCCTCTGCAATCGAGTGATCGAGTCTGTAATCTGTCTGTGGTTCGAGTTTTTGGAGCACTCTGGAGGAAGTTAATCCTGCCGCCATTTTAATTCAAGTTCGTATTTTACTTTTATTTATTTCCTGCACTCGCACATTTACGTTGTTTATTTCCTGCACTCGCACATTTACGTTGTTTATTTCCTGCACTCGCACATTTACGTTGTTTATTTCCTGCACTCGCACATTTACGTTGTTTATTTCCTGCACTCGCACTTTACTTTGTTTATTATCCGCACTCGCTTTAAATTACTTTTATGAAAAACTATAAAAAGAATATTTACTTTATCATGTCTAACTAATTCTATAAAGGTTAGAATGTGAGGATCGTAATTAAACCAGTAATCAGTATAATTGTTCGTGGAAACACCTAAGGGCTATTTTATCTTTCAATTCAAGTAATTGTTTTTAACTATTTCAAAAACAGCCAAAAGCGCTTTGTCTAGTTTATTAGGAGATTTTAGATTAAAAAGAAAAGAGATTTTAAAACGATTTTCGGACGCGTTAGGAAGTTTAAACTCTGGTTCGTAAGAACCTCTTTTTGCTAAGAAGTCCAGGTTAAAATACTTTTCAACTTAGTTAAGATACTATATTTCTTAAAAATAGGTTTACTACTCTAACGCAGTACGCACCTTTTTATCCGTGACAATAGGAGGGGTTGATTAGAGAGTACAACTCGGTTCTGAATACGCGAAAGCGACAGTTCCTGTTAAATTAGTTCTTTTCAAAGGAGAAAACATTGCCCATAAGTAGTTCCACTAACAAGTACTGGATTATCATTGATTGCGTGAATTACATTCGAGCCTGTCTTTATTTATTATTTAAAATTATAATTTTATTTACCATTGCACCCTTATTAAAACCCTTAAAAATAGTTGCCTTAGATACACACCATAACAACAGGTTTGATAGATTGACACTTGGTCTCTGTGGATTCGATAATCTTTTATATTACTTTGACGTGATTCGTACACTTGCGAAAAACACGCATCAAGTTTTTGGCGCCGTTGCCGGGGACCAATTTCGTCAAATTTCATTACCCTGTAGTTATACCGTTTAGACTAAGGTTGTTACCCACCGGTCAATGCGAAAGACTCGCAGTGCCGGAAGTTTAGTAGACCCTCTAGCTGAACCTGAACGTTACGCTCGCGCACGTTTATTTTTCCATAGGAATAGGATAGCTATGGCCGAAGAACAAAACCGAAGACCTCTTAAGGACTTCGCCCAACCATCAAACGAGGAACCTAGTTCCAGTATAGTAAACCCCGTTATCCCAGCCAATAATTTTGAACTTAAACCATCCCTGCTGCAATTAGTGCAACAGAGACAATTCTCAGGTCTCGCTACTGATAACCCAAACCAACATTTAAAAAACTTTCTTCAGTTAGCAGACACCTTTAAAACCAATGGAGCTTCTCCTGAGGCGATACGCTTAAGATTATTTCCCTTTTCCCTCAGAGATAAAGCTCTATCATGGTTAGATTCCCTTCCACCCAATTCAATAACAACTTGGGATGACCTTAGGAAAGTTTTTCTTGCTAGATATTTTCCCCCAAGTAAGACCGCTCTTCTTCGAAACCTTATAACTAGATTTACCCAACTCCAAGGAGAGTCGTTGTTCGAAGCCTGGGAGAGATATAAAGAACTATTAAGAGCATGCCCACACCATGGCTTAGAGAATTGGCTAATCATCCAAACCTTCTATAATGGACTTCATTATAACACTAAGATGACCATCGACGCTGCCGCTGGTGGCGCACTGATGAATAAACCTTACCCTGAAGCTAGTGCCCTTATCGAGGATATGGCCCAAAACCATCAATCATGGGGAGTAGAACGAGCGACAGTGGAAAAGAAGGAAGCCCAAGGAGGAATACATGAGCTAAGCTCTATAGACATGATGCAGGCTAAAATGGACGCGTTGGCCCTTAGAGTCGAACATATGTGTACAACTCCGAATACTGTAGCCGCAGTTTCGCCGAATTGTGAGATATGTGGAACGCAAGGACACCAATCCGCCGAATGCAATCTGTTAAATGAAACCAACACTGAGCAAGTGAACTATACCCAAGGGAACCCATTTTCTAACACATATAACCCTGGATGGAGGAATCACCCAAACTTCTCCTACAAAAATAATAACCCTATTCAAAATACCGCACCTCCGAGACAACAAGGTTACCAAGCCCCTAGAACAAATCAACCTATGCAACCTGTACCGCCAAACCCGAGCTTTGAAGAAATTGTAAAAGATTTCATCGTTGCTCAAAAACAGAAAAACAAAGAGTTCATGAACCAAAGCGTCCATGTTAACGAACTAATTACCCAGTTAGGAACCAAGGTTGATCAAATCATTACTCATAATAAGATGCTTGAAACCCAGATCTCTCAGGTAGCGTTAAACCAAGCCCCACAGACTACCCCTGGAGGACAGTTCCCTGGACAACCTCAACAAAACCCGAAAGGGCAAGCTAATGCCATTACTCTACGAAGTGGAACCGCTTATAAGGAGCCTTTAAACCCTAGATTAAGTGAGCCTGAAACTTCTAAGAGGAGTGAGGAAAAGGAACCAGAGAAGCCTGAAACCCCGGAAAGTCAAGAAAAAGGAGAAGAACCTAAAAATAAAACCTATGTACCACCACCGCCATACAAACCACCAATACCATACCCTCAAAGATTAAAGAAAACCCAAATCGATAATCAATATCAAAAATTCGTTAAGGTTATAGAAAAACTTCACGTAGAAATCCCCTTTACAGAAGCCATCACCCAAATACCTTCTTATGCTAAGTTTCTCAAAGACATACTTACGAATAAACGTAGACTTGAAGATCCGAAACCCGTGGAATGTAATTCTATTTCCGAAGATAGGTTAGCAAAGAAAGATAAAGATCCCGGAAATTTTTCCATTCCTTGTATTTTAGGGAATCATGTCATCGAAAAAGCTTTTCTAGACTTAGGAGCTAGTGTGAGCTTAATGCCTTTAGCAGTTTGTGAGAGATTAAACTTAGGAGAATTACAACCTACTAAGATGTCGCTTCAATTAGCCGATAGATCCGTTAAACACCCTATAGGCATACTTGAAGACGTCCCTGTTAGGGTGGGTCAGTTGTTTATACCTACTGATTTTGTTGTCATGGACATTAAAGAAGATGACGACATACCAATCCTCCTAGGTAGACCGTTCTTATCGACTGCTGGAGCCGTAATAGATGTTAAAAAGGAAAACTAACTTTTGAGGTAGGTGAAGAGAAGATAGAATTTATATTGTCAAAATTTCTTATGGCACCTGTGATAGGAGATTCTTGTTATGCCTTAGATATCATCGAAGAATGCATTAGGGAATTAGAACAAGAAGAAGAAAATAAATCTATAAAATTGCCATCAACCCTTATTTTGGAAGATGACAATTATAAAACACCCTACATTGATGATAACCTTCACGAATGTTTATCTCTTACCCCAGATCCTATGCCTTGCCCTATGAAACCGACCGTAAAACTTAAGGAACTGCCTAAAAACCTGAGATATGAATTTCTGGATGAAGATATGAATCGTCCAGTTATAGTCAGTGCTACCTTAAACCAAAAAGAAACCGATCAATTATTAGAAGTTTTACGTAGGTACCCCTCAGCCTTAGGATATAAGATCTCTGATCTAAAAGGAATAAGCCCATCCGTATGCATGCATCGGATTTTGCTTGAAGAAGATTCAAAACCTTCCAGAGAACACCAACGTAGAATAAATCCTATAATGAGCGCGGTAGTTAAGACTGAAGTTCTTAAGTTACTAGAGGCAGGTATAATATATCAGATCTCGGACAGTAAATGGGTGAGTCCTGTGCATGTAGTACCCAAAAAGGGAGGCATCACAGTCGTGCAAAACGAGAAGGGCGAACCTGTAGCAAAAAGAACCGATGGAGGTTGGCGTATGTGCATAGATTATAGAAAATTAAATAAAGCAACTAGGAAGGACCATTTCCCATTACCATTCATAGATCAAATGTTGGAGCGCCTAGCCAGACACTCTTACTTTTGTTATTTAGATGGATATTCAGGATTCTTCCAAATACCTATTCACCCCGAAGATCAAGAAAAAACTACCTTTACATGCCCAGTTGGAACTTTTGCCTATAGAAGAATGCCTTTTGGACTTTGTAATGCTCCTGCAACTTTCCAACGCTGCATGATGTCTATCTTTGCTGATTATTTAGATGGAATTATGGAAGTATTTATGGACGATTTCTCAGTTTGTGGATCAGATTTCAAAAATTGTCTTGTCAACCTTGAGAAAATCCTGGAGAGATGTGTGGAGGTAAACCTTGTGCTAAATTGGGAAAAATGTCATTTCATGGTCACCGAAGGGATTGTTTTAGGACATATAGTTTCCGAAAAAGGTATAGAGGTAGATAAAGCAAAAATAGAAGTCATAGAGAATCTAAAACCGCCGAAGACTATCAGGGAGATAAGAAGTTTTCTTGGACATGCCGGATTTTACCGACGTTTCATCAAAGATTTCTCCAAAATAACAAAGCCCTTAACTGGTCTTTTAATGAAAGATGCTGAATTTATCTTCGATGAAAAATGTACTGAAGCATTTAATCTTCTGAAGGAAGCTCTGACTTCAGCACCTATAATGAAACCCCCTGATTGGTCAGAACCGTTTGAGATAATGTGTGACGCCAGTGATTACGCTGTTGGAGCCGTTCTAGGTCAGAGAAAAGATAAGAAGTTACATGTGATTTATTATGCCAGTAGAACCCTAGACGCTGCACAGCTCAATTACGCAACAACCGAAAAAGAGCTCCTAGCTGTAGTTTTTGCAATAGACAAATTTAGATCTTATCTAGTAGGAGCCAAGATTATAGTTTATACCGACCATGCTGCCATTCGTTACTTACTAAGCAAAAAGGATGCCAAGCCTAGGTTACTTCGATGGATTCTATTACTGCAAGAGTTTGATTTGGATATCCGTGATAAGAAAGGCACTGATAATGTGGTAGCTGATCACCTATCTAGGCTAGAATACCTGAAACCTGATCCAGTTCCCATAAATGACGATTTTGCCTATGATAGACTGATAGCCCAACTAGAAACCATTGAAGAAGATAACCCAGACCCTCATGAGTATTTTCAAAAATCCTTAGCCATAAGTGATGTACCTTGGTATGCAGACTTTGTTAATTATCTAGCCGCTGACATCATACCCCCTGATCTAAACTACCACCGGAAGAAGAAGTTCTATAGTGATGTGAGAAACTTCTATTGGGACGAACCATTTCTTTTCAAGAGAGGTAAAGATGGCATTTTCCGCCGTTGTGTTCCAGAAGAAGAGGTAAATAATATAATTGAGCATTGTCACTCTGCACCCTATGGTGGACATGCAAGCACATCTAAGACCTACGCCAAGATTCTTCAAGCTGGCCTATTCTGGCCTACTATGTGGCGTGATGTCCATGCTTTCATTGTCAAGTGTGATAGATGCCAACGCACAGGAAATATTTCAAGACGTAATGAAATGCCGTTAAGAAATATCCAAGAAGTAGAACTCTTCGACGTATGGGGTATAGACTTTATGGGACCGTTCCCACCATCTTTTGGAAATCAGTACATCTTAGTAGCTGTTGACTACGTGTCTAAATGGATTGAAGCTATCGCCGCACCCACAAACGACACCAGAGTAGTCATCAAATTATTCAAAAATTATATATTTCCCAGGTTTGGAACACCCCGTTTAGTCATAAGCGATGGAGGATCGCACTTCATATCGAGAATATTTGATAAACTTTTAAGCAAGTATGGAGTTAAGCATAGAGTAGCAACACCATACCACCCACAGACCAATGGACAAGTGGAAGTATCTAATAGGGAGATAAAACAAATCCTCGAGAAGACTGTCTCTATATCTAGAAAGGATTGGTCACAGAAACTTCAAGAAGCATTATGGGCCTATAGAACCGCTTTCAAAACTCCTATAGGAACAACCCCTTATCAACTGGTCTATGGAAAATCATGTCACTTACCTTTTGAATTGGAACATAAGGCCTATTGGGCCATCAAAACTTTGAATTTGGATTACTTGACAGCTGGTGAGAAACGTATCCTTGACATCCACAAATTAGAAGAGCTCAGACAATCTGCCTACGAAAATGCCATCATATACAAAGAAAGAACAAAAGCTTGGCATGACAAAAGAATCATAAGAAGAGACTTCAAAATAGGCGATCCTGTTCTCCTGTTCGATTCTAGGTTACGACTTTTTCCAGGTAAACTCCGTTCGAGATGGACTGGCCCTTTCGAAGTATCTAAGATCCTGAGATCCGGTGCTATTGAAATCAAGAACCAGACATGTAAACCGTTCATCGTCAATGGACAGAGGTTGAAGCCCTACGAAGGAGGTGACATCCCGACAACATACACCTGCCATACTCTGAGTGATCCACCATATCCTTCCAATGATGTTTAAATATCGGTCGTCGAGCTAATGACGTTAAACAAGCGCTGCATGGGAGGCAACCCATGGTTTTTCTTATTTTTTGTACTTTTTATTTTTTACTTTTACTTTATTTTGTTTATATTATTATTATTATGTCAGGACTAACGATTGAATGTTTTATGTGCTTTCAGGACTTGTTTGCTAACCTTGTACAGAATGCAGAACCCTGATGACATGCACGTGGCCTTTAGAGATGATGCACAGAGAGAGCGTTACTATGTTCACATGAGACGCCCTATGGCTCCTACCAGGTACCCTGACCATGACTGCATGGATGCCTTGGGGATAGAGCCAAGCGTCAGATTTTTATGCCATCAACTCCAGTGGGAACAGTTTGACTACAGGAACAACACTTATAGGAACTTGACTCTTGAGTTCCTCAGCTCGTTTCATTATGACCCCTGGGCTGGACCCGATGGACTCACTGTTTTCAGGTTGTTCGGGATTGACTACTCATTCTCTCACAAGGAGTTTGGTGATTTGCTAGGTTTCCAGACTACTCCTGATGCTATTCCAGATACACCGATGGGGTATTTTATGAGCAGAGAAGTGGAAAAGTTTTGGACTAAAATATCCGGCGGAGGGAGCCAAGATCCTTCTACCCAGTTTTCTCAGGTAATCCACAACCCTGCATTGAGGTACTTCCAGATGATTCTAGCACATTCTTTCCTAGGTTTTCCAGATACAGAGACACTGCTAAGTGAAGAGGAGATTTTCCTACTGTTTTGTGCGACTCAGTCTCGCCATGTTGCTTGTGGCAACTTTCTGTTAAAGGGCTTGGCTAGTGTTGCCAGATCATCCGTAGGCATCATCCATGTCGGTGGGATTGTTACACAGATTGCTACTGCATTGGGTCTGTCTCGCAAGTTATTGCACCTCAGGACCTTCTGCTTCTACACCACCCTGGATATTGATTTTTGTCTTGATAGAGGACTGATGAGGAGGGCTTCTTTTGAGCCCAACATGTTTAGACTGCTGATCGACGGCGAAGCGATACACTATTTCACATTACCAGATCAGCTGATGACCAGTGTCCATGATCCTGAAAATTGGAGTTATGCTCTAGAGGGTTATGGAGAGACTGTCGAAGAGCCGAAATCGCCTCCCGCCGCTGAGTACACTCCTACACCTCTTACTCCCCAGATCACTGTTATGTCTAACAATTTGTCTCTGCAGCCACCTGACCTACAAACACAGATTTATGAGCTCCGTAAGGAGACTGCCCTGCTCAAGCAGGAAGTGGCAGACTTAGAGTTACAGATGCAGGTTTCTGATCTCACTCATGCCTCAGAGACCGATGCTCTACATCAGGAGATTGAAGAGCTCCGGAGGGAGATAGCTGAGTTTCGTGGATCAAGCCAGGAAAAGACGCCTACCACATGACTCATTCTACCCTGACAGCATTACCCTAGTATTTTATTTATCGCATTTCCAGACATATTTTACTTTACTGCAGCTTTTATATTTTCATGCACTCTGAATTTCTTATATATATACATATTATGCACTAATGTTAACTTTTTCTTTTTATTTTGTTTCTTTAATTATTTTTATTTTTTGTCGTGCAAAGAAAAAAAAAATAAAAAAAATATAAGACAAAAATATTTTCATTTTTGTCTTTACAAAAAATATGCAAGCCTCAAGCCTTGAAAAGAAGAAGAAAACGCTATTCAGACCCCCCGGAAGACAAAGGTGCAAGAAGGCCCAAAAGGAGGATCCAAAACCACAAGGCCCAGGAATTGGCCTTGTGGCGGGCGCCATAGGCCCTGTGGCGGGCGCCACACCGTACCAACAACAAGTACGGGGCTGAATCCCCATTTCCACCATTTTCATCCCTTTCTTCACCAAAAACCCATTTTTCCAACCTTCCAAATCCTCCTTGAACCCCATTAAAGCTCCCTCATTTCCAAAATACCCACCATCCATAAAACATATCCAACATCCATTTCCATTTTCATCCATCAAAAAACCAAAAAAATCAAAACTTTATCATTCCCTCATAAACCACTTTTTCTACCATTTTCACTACCTAAGGAGCATTCAACAATGGAGTTCAATGGATTTCTTCTTCGTGATGGAAGACCGGGCGAAAGGCAACGGAAAATTATTCAGAGGCTTCAAAGTCGAGAAATTCTCTCGACTAGGTACGTCGACGATAACTGTCTGTATGCTTTGGGTATTTATCATAGTGTTTTTAATTTATTAGAATTTCTAGGCTTGCATAATATTTTCATTAATCAGGAACCTACCTATGAGCGACTGACAACTGAGTTTTTGAGTTCTTTAATATACACTGTCAGTCCTAACACTGCTAGCACTGTTGGTACTGTTATTTTTAGACTGTTCGGAATTGAGTATGAATTCAGTACCGACAATCTAGCAGGTTTGTTAGGAATCCCTCATAGGGAAGGTGCAATTTGTGAGGCACCTTTGGATGCGGAGTGGTCGGCCGAGGTATTTACCTTCTGGCAAAGGCTTTCAAGTTCTTCAATTAATTCTTTCGAAGGGATACTTGCGTCGACCATTCACAACCCGGCCATAAGAGTTTTTAGACTTCTTTTGGCATGTACTATTTTTGGCCGGGAAAGTCCAAACAAGGTAAATGCTCGTGAACTCCTATTTTTGCAAGGATGCCTCACTAGAACCCACATCAATCCGGTCCCGTTTATGCTTGCTCATATGACTTTATTCACTAACAAAACAGGACCGATTGTTTTTGGAGGGCTTGTTACGTATATTGCTCGGGCTCTTGGCCTGAACGATGAGATAGCTACACTTGAACCACTACCTCCTCGCACAATTAATTTAAAATTTTTGAAAGACATGAAATTGTGCCGAGCAAGGAGAGAAGGTGGTTATGAGTTGATGGTTCATGGGGTAGCTATCCCATCTGTTGCTTTACCATGCAGTAGACGTACTGATGTACGTGATGAAAGGAACTGGACCTATGATCTTAATGCTCCACGTGTTTTGGGTCCACTTCCTCCTAATATTCCCGATGGGGAGGCACATGACACTGATGATGAGTATGATCGGAGAGAGCAGTCTCCCATCCCTCACATGTCCCCCCATCGTCCTTCACAGTCACACACCGCACCATCTTCCTCTAACCCTGTTGCAGGTACTGCTCCTGGATTCCATGTCACCGAGGAGATGTGGCGTGATATGACAGCTAGAGAAGAAAGGCGTGATGGCCTTCTCTCTACTATTTCACAGCAGCTGACGGACAATATGAGCTTCATGCAACAATCGCGATTGGTTTCGGATCGTGCCTATAGCAACGTTTGCCGTACCTTGAACGATATCTCATTAGAGCAGAACCGTCAGAGAGAGTTCAACAGCCAACACTACCAGCTTGTCGAGGCCACTCAGGGTTCCATCTTAGGTAACCTTCGAGAGGTTCGGAGTGCTCAGGCTGCTTTATCAGCACGACTCGACCGGAGGGACCAGCATCGTAGTAGATCCCGTCGTTCCAGACCATCACATCAGGACGGCGAAGGCACCAGTGCCCCTCCTCAGTAGTCTTTTTCAGGTTACCCCCCTTATCTTATTTCGAAACATTGGGGACAATGTTCGATCTAAGTGTGGGAGGGGATTTTATTGCTTTCTGTCATTTCCCTTTTTAGTTAATTATCTCCTTTCAGTTATTTCCTTTCAGTAATTAAATTTTCTTAGATAATGCATGAGTCTGACGAGTCACCAGTATAGTGTCTTTTTAGTTCATCTTCATTTTTTCCCATTTCCTTAGCCTTACCAGAAAATTTTTAAAAAAGAAAATGATGTTGTTTCACATGTTTTTTGGGCTTTGGGACAGGTTTAGATTAGGATGTAGTGACCTAGGTCAACTTTTTGAAACATCAGAACCATTTTAGCACCATAGACCTCTTGAATATAGGAATCACTCCTAAACCCCACCACCTTGGCCTTTACTATCATTTTAAAAATTGTCCTAAGTAGTTTATCTTAGCAGTCAGCTCCGGCTTAAGCATGCTCTACGTAGGGGGCCGATGAACATAAGTGAATGATCCAGTGCTAATACTAAAAAAAAAAAAAAAAAAAAAAAAAAAAAAAAAAATTTGCAAGTCACCTATTGTTAGTTGGTTCAGAGGTATCTGGCACTGAACTTGGTAGGGCGGATTACGATCCGATCCCCCGCAGCTACATTTAGGCGAAATAAAACAGGTTCACACATGCTTATGTGCCAGAAACCTTATGTTATGGATCAGAATCACTAACCGGTCACTCTACTATGAAGCATGTACAGATAACGGGCTTAATGTGATTGCGCCTGAATGAAAAGGACACAAAAAGATGAGAAGATAGGCCTAGGTATTGTGGGATGATATGGAGTGGTTAATATAGGATTGAAGTTTGTGTTTGTGTTACTATGGTACCCTTGGTTCACTTAGTTAGTATCTGTCACTGCATCCTGACTTGAACTTAGAATCCCTTTAGCCCAAAGACAAGTGTTGACACCATATTTTCTTAAGCTTTAATGTTTGCTTGAGGACAAGCAAAGGTTTAAGTGTGGGAGAATTTGATCACACTAAAATTCACCGTATTTCTGACTCCGATTTCGCATGCATTCTTAGCTTTTATTGTTGTTTTGCTTTGTTATTTCTTTGTTTTCTTATGTTTTCAGGTTTTTATAATAATCGGAGCTTGAATCGGGAAAAGGAGCGAAAAAGGAGTGAAAACGGGCGAAAACCTAGAAATTCAGCGTTTTGCACTTACGGCACCCACCGTGGCGGGCGCCATGGGGTTAGCCATGACGTGGCCACGTCTCAAGACCACTCCTCAACCGTCAAGACCCACGATCCCCACTCCATCATCCCCTGTAGGGACCATGGCGGGCGCCATAGGCCTGTGGCGGGCGCCACAAGGCCAAAATCAGTAACCTCCACTTTTTAGTGGAGGGGCGTCCCTGTCATTTCATGCTTTCAGTTTTTACTATAAATAGGACCTTAGATTTTCGTTTTTCTTCGTCCAGAATTAGAATTCTCTAGGCATATATCAGTTATAAAGCAGTTGCCATTCCACATCGGGGTGCCTCTGCAATCGAGTGATCGAGTCTGTAATCTGTCTGTGGTTCGAGTTTTTGGAGCACTCTGGAGGAAGTTAATCCTGCCGCCATTTTAATTCAAGTTCGTATTTTACTTTTATTTATTTCCTGCACTCGCACATTTACGTTGTTTATTTCCTGCACTCGCACATTTACGTTGTTTATTTCCTGCACTCGCACATTTACGTTGTTTATTTCCTGCACTCGCACATTTACGTTGTTTATTTCCTGCACTCGCACTTTACTTTGTTTATTATCCGCACTCGCTTTAAATTACTTTTATGAAAAACTATAAAAAGAATATTTACTTTATCATGTCTAACTAATTCTATAAAGGTTAGAATGTGAGGATCGTAATTAAACCAGTAATCAGTATAATTGTTCGTGGAAACACCTAAGGGCTATTTTATCTTTCAATTCAAGTAATTGTTTTTAACTATTTCAAAAACAGCCAAAAGCGCTTTGTCTAGTTTATTAGGAGATTTTAGATTAAAAAGAAAAGAGATTTTAAAACGATTTTCGGACGCGTTAGGAAGTTTAAACTCTGGTTCGTAAGAACCTCTTTTTGCTAAGAAGTCCAGGTTAAAATACTTTTCAACTTAGTTAAGATACTATATTTCTTAAAAATAGGTTTACTACTCTAACGCAGTACGCACCTTTTTATCCGTGACAATAGGAGGGGTTGATTAGAGAGTACAACTCGGTTCTGAATACGCGAAAGCGACAGTTCCTGTTAAATTAGTTCTTTTCAAAGGAGAAAACATTGCCCATAAGTAGTTCCACTAACAAGTACTGGATTATCATTGATTGCGTGAATTACATTCGAGCCTGTCTTTATTTATTATTTAAAATTATAATTTTATTTACCATTGCACCCTTATTAAAACCCTTAAAAATAGTTGCCTTAGATACACACCATAACAACAGGTTTGATAGATTGACACTTGGTCTCTGTGGATTCGATAATCTTTTATATTACTTTGACGTGATTCGTACACTTGCGAAAAACACGCATCAAGAAGCCAACCGACAGAATGAACCACAAAGGTTACCTCTGCTAGGGGATGAAAGTGGGATTTTACAACTACCGGTTGGGTAGAAAACCACAAAGATAGGACTTACAACTACCGGTTTGTAGGTAGAAGCCCACAAATTCCGCTGAGGATAAGATGAATGAGTACCGGTTAGTGAGCCACTATTCATTCATGCCCCAGGGCAACACAAGAGACAGTCAACAAGAAGCCAATTTAGGATCGATCCAAAAAGGCAAACTGAAACAAGACTCATCCTAATGAGGAAAGAACTCAATAGGGAAAACCCATCCCATTAGGGAGGGAACGGAAGCAACCGTCATCCACGAGGATGTATCTCAGTGGGGAAATGGCAGGAAAGGATGGATACTTTCTGCTTAAGGGGTAGACTCTACATGGAGAGATCAGACACACCCACATCTACTAGGAGGCTACTGGGTAGAACCAGGTTTTTCTTTCACCAACGGATGAGGAAATAAACCTCTCTGGGGGTACCAATCCTGAGTGCCGTCAGGAGCAACTGTAGCGAAAGCGTTGTACAGACGTCGAACAAGAAGCTGCCTCTGCCGGGGAGACGGTCTGATCGGGTTAACACATGAATGCATATGTTTGAATTTTTCTACGGCGTAATGCTCCATTATGAATGGAAATGCTACGCGATTTGAGGATGCAATGATCACTACATGCAAAATGCAAAGTGAATGAAAACCCCGCTAGGGAGCCCACTGATCAAATACTCCACTCTGTGGGGAGACTCTACTGAGGAAATCTGCTTGATGAAAACTCTGTAGGGAGAGCACTGACTTCTCACTCATGCTGGAGAAAACAAAACTGATGCCGGGACAGGATAAACTCTGCTGGGGAACATCCTTCACAATCCAAATCCACTCGGGGACTCTGCTCGGGAAGCAAATAAACAATACTCCGCTGGGGAAGTAGACCAGGCAACTCTTCAGGGATAGTACTCGCTAGGGAGTAACAAGACATCTTTACCAGAGATTGATAAAGCGACTTCACTGGGGAAGATTCCACCAAACCTTAGGTAGAATAGCCCTGCTTCGGGGAATAACCACTACTCCACTGGGAACGACCCATCCAATCCACAAATGGGGATAAACTCAGCTGGGGATGCAACTCTGCTACGGGAACTTGCCCAATCCACTGATGGGATAACTCTGCTGGAGAAATATTTCATGAAACCCGCTCCACTCGGGGAACTGCTGAGGAAAAACCCACACCTTCCTGATAAGGAGAACCACTCTGGTGGGGAGAGTAACAGCTCTGTTGGGAAATGATGACACATCATGTCATACTGGAAATAAACTTCCACAACCCTGCTGGGGAGAAACACTCACGGCCATGCTGGGGATAACCACATCACAAACCCGACTGCTGGGAAACAACATCCTCATGACAAACTCCGCTGGGGAAACCCTCCTGGGGAAAACATCTACCAGTCACTCAGCGGGGATCCTCAACTGGGGAAACCTGCCAACACAGGCCTGCTGGGGATATGCAATCCTTACATCTGCTGAGGAAAGAAGATACCATCCACAGACACCTCTGCAGGGGAACACAGCTCTGACAAATATCAAACTCGCTCGAAGAAGGACCCGCTGGGGAACATGCTCACAGATGATGACCTGCAATACAGCAAAACACAATGCCCCAGGGGTACATGGACAAGAGACGCTCAAGTGTCCTCAACATTCAAAATGATTTTCAAATGTTTCATCCTTCTGCAAGTTATTGTTAAGCCTTCATGTTTTATTATATGCAACGTTTATCAAAAATTCGGACGTTTTTGCAAACAAAACAGTAAAAATAAAAACAAGCGAGCTATTTATCTGAATAACAACTTTTATTGATTGAAAATGTGCCTGAAAAGGCAAATACATTGGGAAGCAATTCCTAGAAAGAGGTAATTGCGCACAAAAGGAAAACACACTATCCTAATGGCAATGTGAATACGGCATCCACTATTTCCCAATTCTGTTATAACCCACAGATCATCAGTCCTCCTCCCAGCTTCCTTGCTTTCTGAGAAGACTGACTGGACCGATCACATCTTTCGAGATGGCAGACGAATGAAGCGCGATGAAGTACAGACAACTCAAACTGTAGTCTTCGCTTTAATCCCTCTTTTTGCTGGATCGCCCTTTCGGGTTTTCAATCCACCGGGATACCCATTTTTGCCTAAGTCGCCCTTGCAGGTTTTCGACTTACCGGGTGTACAAATTCTTTTCCTTTTATTCCCTAATTTTTGCCCGAACCCTTTTCTTTCTGTTTTTTTTGGTTCGTCGGGATGCCCCTTTTTGCCTGGACTCTTTTATTCTTTTCGTCCAGCGGGTCAATTCATGCGAAGTATTTTTTGACTACATCTGAGTTAACAGGGGACGGGAAATCTTCACCATCCATAGTTGTAAGCATCAAGGCTCCACCAGAGAAGACCTTCTTAACAACATATGGACCTTCGTAATTAGGAGTCCACTTGCCCCTGTTCTCTGTACCGGGAGGAAGGATCCTCTTCAAAACTAGATCACCAGTTTGAAATGTCCGAGGACGCACTTTCTGATCAAAGGCTCGCTTCATCCTTCTCTGATACAACTGCCCATGGCACACAGCTGCTAGCCGTCTCTCTTCGATAAGGCTTAACTCATTAACCCTTGTACGAATCCACTCGGCTTCATCCAGCTTGACATCCAATAATACCCTCAGAGAAGGGATCTCCACCTCAACTGGTAGGACTGCTTCCATACCATACACAAGGGAGTACGGGGTTGCCCCGGTCGACGTACGCACTGAGGTACGGTACCCATGCAAGGCGAAGGGTAGCATCTCATGCCAATCCTTGTACGTAACGACCATCTTCTGCACAATCTTCTTGATATTCTTGTTTGCCGCCTCTACAGCACCATTCATCTTTGGTCTGTACGGAGAAGAATTGTGATGTTCAATCTTGAAATCTCTGCAAAGCTCTTTCATCATCTTATTATTGAGATTCGAACCATTGTCAGTGATGATTCTCTCAGGAACTCCATAACGACAGATGATTTCTTTCTTGATGAACCGGGCAACCACTTGTTTGGTAACATTGGTATAGGAAGCCGCTTCCACCCACTTAGTGAAGTAGTCGATCGCAACCAGAATGAAGCGATGTTTGTTAGAAGCAGTAGGCTCAATCTTCCCAATCATGTCAATGCCCCACATGGCGAACGGCCAAGGCGAGTTCATGACATTCAACGGGCTTGGTGGTACATGCACCTTATCAGCATAGATCTGGCATTTATGGCACTTCCGAGCGTACTTGAAGCAATCGGATTCCATAGTCATCCAGTAATAACCGGCTCTCAACAGTTTCTTCGACATTGCATGACCACCAGCATGGGTACCAAACGAACCCTCGTGCACTTCTTGCATCAACATGTCTGCTTCGTGTCTATCCACGCATCTGAGCAAGACCATGTCGAAGTTCCTCTTGTACAGCACATCATCCTGATTCAGATAAAAGCTTCCAGCTAGCCTTCTCAGGGTCTTCTTATCATTCTTTGATGCACCTTCAGGATACTCCTGAGTCTTGAGGAAGTTCTTGATGTCATAGTACCACGGTTTCTCATCAATCGCAACAACAGACTCGGCTGCAAACACATACGCAGGCCTCTCGAGTCGATTCACCGCAACAAGTGGCACATGATTCCACCAATGAACTTTTATCATGGAAGATAAAGTAGCTAAAGCATCAGCCATCTGATTCTCATCCCGGGGGACATGGTACAACTTCACCTTCTTGAAGAACGTCAGTATTCTTCTGGTGTAATCTCTATACGGAATCAAATGCGGCTGGTTCGTATTCCAATCTCCATTGACCTGATTGATCACTAGAGCGGAATCTCCAAATATATCAAGAGTTTTGATTCTCAAATCAATGGCTTCCTCTATCCCCATGATACAAGCCTCATACTCAGCTTCGTTGTTGGTGACATCAAACGTCAATCTGGCAGAAAAAGGTATATGAGCACCTTTGGGATTGATCAGCATTGCGCCAACACCGTTACCATTCACATTCACAGCCCCATCAAACATCAAGGTCCACTTGTCATCAGGATCCGGTCCTTCCTCGACAAGAGGCTCTTCACAATCCTTCATCTTAAGATACATGATGTCCTCATCAGGGAATTCAAACATCATAGGCTGATAGTCGTCGATCGGTTGTTCGGCGAGATAATCTGACAAAACACTACCTTTGATAGCCTTCTGCGACGTGTATTGGATATCATACTCAGTTAAGATCATCTGCCAACGGGCAACACGTCCAGTGAGAGCCGGCTTCTCAAAGATGTACTTCACTGGATCCATCTTAGAAATCAACAAGGTAGTATGGTTCAGCATATACTGCCTCAGTCGGCGAGCAGCCCAGGCCAAAGCACAGCAAGTTTTCTCAAGCTGTGAATATTTGATTTCACAGTCGGTAAACTTTTTGCTAAGGTAGTATATGGCATGCTCTTTTCGACCAGACTCGTCATGCTGTCCCAATACGCACCCCATCGAAGTCTCGGTAACTGACAGGTACATTATCAAAGGTCTCCCTGGAACTGGAGGAATCAGGATTGGAGGTTTCTGCAAATACTCTTTAATCTTGTCAAAAGATTTCTGACAATCATCATTCCACTTGATTGCCTGATTCTTTCTAAGCAGTTTGAATATTGGTTCACACGTGGCAGTTAGGTGAGATACAAACCTTGCAATGTAGTTCAATCTCCCTAAAAACCCACGAACCTGCTTTTCTGTTTTCGGTTCAGGCATCTCCTGAATAGCTTTGACTTTAGCTGGATCAACCTCAATCCCTTTCTCACTGACAATGAAGCCTACCAGCTTCCCTGATCTCACCCCGAATGTACACTTGTTCGGATTCAGCCTCAGTTTGAACTTGACCAACCTGTCGAACAACTTCTGCAAATTAACCAGGTGCTCCTCTTCTGTCTGCGACTTCACAATCATATCATCCACGTACACTTCAATCTCTTTGTGCATCATGTCATGAAAGAGAGTCGTCATTGCTCTCTGATAGGTAGCACCGGCATTCTTCAGCCCAAATGGCATCCCCTTATAGCAGAACGTGCCCCAAGGTGTAATGAATGTCGTCTTTTCCATGTCCTCTGGCGCCATCTTAATCTGGTTATAGCCCGAGAAACCATCCATGAAAGAGAATACCGAGGATTGAGCCGTATTATCCACCAATACATCAATGTGAGGTAATGGGAAATCATCTTTCGGACTCGCTCTGTTCAGATCCCGGTAATCGACACACATTCTGACTTTGCCATCCTTCTTCGGCACCGGAACGATGTTGGCTACCCACGGTGGGTAAGTTGTTACTGACAAAAACCCAGCATCGAACTGCTTCTGAACCTCTTCCTTGATTTTCACTGCCATATCAGGACTCGTTCTACGAAGCTTCTGCTTGACCGAAGGACAATCATCTCTAAGAGGTAGTCTGTGAACCACAATATCAGTATTCAGCCCAGGCATATCTTGATAAGACCAGGCGAATATCTCCATGTACTCTCTCAGCATCTCAATCAACCTGCTCTTGACCTCAGGTTTCAAAGCAGCCCCGATCTTGATATCTCTTCTGGCGTCCTCAGTACCAAGATTCACAATCTCCAACTCCTCCTGATGAGGTTGGATAACCCTCTCCTCCTGTTTCAACAATCGAGCCAATTCTTTCGGGAGTTCACTGTCTTCATCACTCTCCTCTTCAGCTTGGTAGATGGGATTGTCGAAATCATACTGAGCCATAACAGATTTGTTCATAGTGGATGCCATAAGATCACTTCTGCATGTTTAATGCTTTATTTTAGAAAAAGAGTTCAAAAAAATCACAAAAACAAAAACATTGCCATTTTTATTTTTTTATTTGAAAAATGAAAGACAAAAATAGAAAGACAGGGATCACAAAATTGTTTGCAAAACGTCCTTTATTAATGATAATCATTGAAAACATGTGGCCCTACAATGAACCACTACGCCTTGGGCAGAACGTAGGGTTTTGTGCAGAATGAAAAAACAAAAGAAAATTACTCTGTCTGAAGAGTAACTTGGACTATATCCTCCGCAGTCCAGTTGTTGATCACTTCCCCTGGCGCACTCGGGCGGACCCAGCAGTCGAGATCACAATCACTGTCACAGTCTTCCACATCGGTTGCAAAGACATCTCCATGATTCATCAGCCCAGCGCTGGTAAAAGTACTAGGACCTGCTGCCCCCTGCTCTGCTCGGAGAGGCTCATAACCGATGCCAAACTTATCTTCTTTGACAGGCAAGTCCACCATCTTGCCCCAGCCTTCAGCCCTACCAGAGTCAACCACCTCCTTAGCCTGCTTGTAGGAAGTGATAGAAGCACCTGGCTTCCTCTGCTCAGCATAGGCTACCTTTTCAAGCGCTACAGTCTCAAACGCCTGGCACAAAGTCTCATGGATCTCGCCATCCACCTCGACATATTTGAACGAGGATAAATGACTCACCAAGATGTCCTCTTCACCGCACACGGTCACAATCTGACCGTTCCAGACGTATTTGAGCTTTTGATGGAGAGTCGATGAGACCGCCCCAGCTGCATGTATCCACGGACGTCCCAGAAGACAACTGTAAGCAGGCTGGATGTCCATGACATAGAAGACAATGTCAAACTCCTCAGGACCTATCCTTATAGGCAAAGTGATTTCACGAAAGACAGAACGCTTGGATCCATCAAATGCTCGAACGACTAGGTCACTTGGTGTCAGCACAACCCCTTCAACCGGTATCTTCTTCAGGATTTGCTTAGGCAGCACGTTCAACGAAGAACCGGTGTCCATCAAGACATGAGACAGCACAGCCCCCTTGCACTCCATAGTGATGTGCAAGGCCTTGTTGTGATTCCGACCCTCGGGTGTCAAATCAAGATCTGTGAACCCCACACCATGTCGGGTACTCACATTGGCCATTACACCCTCAAGCTGATTGACAGAAATCTCCTGAGGTACATACGCCATATTCAACATCTTCAGCAAGGCGTCTCTATGTGCCTCAGAGCACAACAGCAGGGACAGGATAGAGATCTTGGAGGGAGTTTGATTGAGCTGATCTACAATCTTGTAGTCACTCTTCTTGATTATCCGCATAAACTCTTCCACATCTTTTTCAAACGAGCCACCAGGCACATTTGCTTGAGTAGGAGTTTCATCAACTACGGTCTGTTTGCCCTTAGCTCTAGCAGATGCCTCAGCATTGGCATCCCTCAACTGTTGAGGTGCAAACAGCCTACCACTGCGGGTAAAGCCTCCTGGTCCTCCCACATTGTCCACAGCTGGACTCACGACCACAGGAGCTCTACTGATTGGTGCATTAATCGTCACGGGCGCTTGATTCGAAGGCTTGACCCTGTTCTCAGCCCTTCTGTTGCTTCGGTAGGCATTGTCGTACCTCCAAGGCACGGCATTATTGTTCTCGGCCCTTCTAACCGGAGCGATGATTGTTGTTGGAGTATTGGTAGCAACTGGTGCAGATATGGTAACTGGAGTACCACTTGTTGTAGGTGCCCGCCCTTCAGATGGTTTGAAGAAGATTGTGACAGTAGACACTGCCCCACGCTCTCTGTTATCAACCCGGCCAAACTGAACACAGCCTCGATCCATCAAACCCTGGATGCCAGCCCGCAGTAATTCACACCCATTCTCAGCCTCTGCACAGCCCAAACAGTCTTCACCACAGCCCGGATGAACACCACTATCCATCAGACGGCCCTTAACCACAAGCAGAGAAGTCTGAATCTCTTCAACGTTGACAACCAAATCTTCAGATTCGACCCCTTCGATACAGTTTACCCTATGAGCACCATGCGCAGGCATAGGATTATTAACAACATTCGGCACGGGAGCAAAGTTGATCGTCTTGGCGTCGATCAGGTCTTGGACTTTATGCTGAAAAGCCCGACATTTATCTATATTATGTCCTGGTGCTCCAGAGTGGAAATCGCACCGGACATTTGCATCATACCCTGGTGGCAAAACAGTTGGTGGAGCCATGGTTCTCAATTCCACAAAACCCAATCTGAGCAACTCAGGCAGTAGCTCAGCATAGGTCATGGGCAAAGGATCAAAACGTCTATCAGGCTGCAGCCTCTGCCTCGGCTGATAAGGACGTTGCTGCTGTTGCTGCTGTTGTTGTCTAGGTTGTTGCGGCGGTTGACGCTGTTGAGGTGCAGGGATGGTCACTGCAGCAACCTGCCTGTATTGATGCTGATTTCTGTTCGGACCTCGGCGGTGCTGAACAGCGCTAGTTTCACCTTCTCTACGGCGAGGTGCCCCAGAGAAAGGTTTCTTGGATGAAGAGGAACCCACATCGGTGATCTTCCCAGCTTTAATCAAACTCTCGGTCCTTTCACCACAAATCACTACGTCAGAGAAGCTTCCAAATGGGCAACTCCCCATTCGGTCCATGAACACTCC
Source organism: Lathyrus oleraceus (assembly GCF_024323335.1). NCBI lineage: Eukaryota > Viridiplantae > Streptophyta > Magnoliopsida > Fabales > Fabaceae > Lathyrus > Lathyrus oleraceus. The sequence goes on from NC_066585.1 coordinate 155,538,145, forward strand.
CTGCAGTGTGCCAATGAACATATCTGTCAACTCCCTTTCCAGCATAGGGGGTTGAACTCTGGCAGCAAGTTCACGCCACCTCTGGGCGTACTCTTTGAAGCTCTCGTTGTTTTTCTGGTGCAGACTCTGCAGCTGAGTCCGACTAGGTGCCATATCCATGTTGTGTTTATATTGTCTGAGAAAAGCCTCTCCCAGATCCCTCCAACATCGGATAGAATCTCGCTTGAGTTCCATATACCAATCCAGAGATGCCCCAGATAGGCTATCTTGAAAGAAGTATATCCACATTTTCTCGTCATCTGTATATGCCGAGATCTTCCGATAGTAAGCCTGCACATGGGTGCGAGGGCAAGAAGTACCGTTGTACTTGTCGAAGGTGGGTGCTTTGAATTTATGGGGGATTCTCAGACCCTCTACCAATCCCATGTTTGTGACATCGAACCCAAGAGAGTTCTGGCATTCCATCGCCCTAATTTTCTCAGCCAGGGCATCAACCTTCCTATCCCTGTCCTCCATTCTACCAACATCACCATCGTCCTCACTCATCATCGTGAACATGTCCTCTTGCCTGTCAACAAGAGGAGCTGGATGACGCCCCGGAGCCCGAGTGGCCCTGACATTAACCTCTGCAGCAAGAGGTTGACCATCAACTCTTATTCCCCTAAGTTCATCTCCAGTGGCATAACCATGAACAGGAGCAGCAGCAACGTTGACATTCTCATAACCGGGTGGAGCAACGGGTGAACCACGGTTAGACGCCTGAATAACCGTTTCCTGTCTCTGAACCAAAACACGGAGCTCCTCCTGACCCTGAACAACCCCTTTCATCATAGTCAAAAACTGGGCCATGTTCGCCCTCATCTCAGCTAGTTCAGTCTGAACCTGATCCATACTTCTGCGCTGATTTAGTCTTGTAGAATACCGGTGAGGTCGCTGATCCGCTATCCTGCCTGACACCGGAACCAGAGTGAGAAGTCGGCACAAGAACACCTGTTATGCAAATGTTATGATCATGATGCTAATGCATATGATGCACATGATAATGATCATTTCTCAGGCATTCAAAGAGCCTGATTCATCTCAAGAAATAACAACCTGTAACAACACAAAGCAACATGGAGATACAGAAACATCATACAACAGAGTACTGAATACAGAGGAGATCTCATCTATAAATGAGCAACTGGATCATATAAGAAAGATCCGAATATCCAACAAAGTACAACAAAGAATTCCACCCAACAGGCCTGGGGGTGATTCATAACATGAACATCAGGAAATACAAGCTAAGACAAGTTACTTCCAGGAATGAGCGTCTTCAAGTAGTGACACTGGTCTATCAACAGTTCACACTCTGAACATTCGGGCAAGGGAATGATCTTCTCCTTCAACTGTCTTCTAAGCTCGACAACCTCTGACCCAAGTCGGTCTTCTGATGCAAGTCTCTGGTCGACTTCCTTCTTCAACTGGATATCTTTGTCTCTGAGTTGCTTCTCCAAGTCTCTGATCTTCTTCAGATAACTGGCTTCGGATCTCTGCAACCTCAAACACTCTCTGTGCTCCGCATCTAGCAAATTCTCCATCTCTGAATAATATCTCTTCTCGCTCCTCACCCCACCAACACCTGCACTCTGGGCATCTCTGAGTTGATGAGACAGGTTCAACCTATCAGCTTTGGCTTGATACAACTCCATCTGGGCATCTTGCTCTTTCTCCTTCAAGCGACGATTCTCCATCAAGGCTTGCTTATACTGCTCAGCTGGCACAGTATCAGCAAGAATCAAGGGTGGTTGCACTTGCAACGGATTCATCCGATCATAGGGTAGCAATAAAGTTTCCACTCTCTTCTTCACCCAATCAGTGTACTCAGGCATAGCAATGGCGAACTTCTTCCCTAAGACGGATCCGTCTCTGGCACCAATAGACTTCCAAGCTCTTCCAATCTGCTCCAATCTAACAGGGTCAGTACGCTTCTCAAAATACACACTCTCGGCTATCTCAGCTTCAAGTGGCCTTCTACTCATAATGAACCCCAACTGGCGAAGAGAAAGAACCGGGTTGTAATTGATGCAACCCTTGGTCCCCACAAGTGGCACGTTCCAGAATTCTCCACAACTCATAATAACGTCCCGCACATCCATCCGGTATGACTGCCATCTGATGTCATATGAAGTAAGAGACATCACCCTCTGAGTCCACCTATAAGTGCTCTGAGCATCAACAAACGGCCCACTGACTGGCAGGAGAGACATGAACCATCTGAGCAACAGTGGGAGACAACACCTGATGGCTCCACCCTTACCATGCCTACTGTGGATAGCATAGTAAGTGTCAGCTAACAGAGTAGGGACCGGATTCCCTCCAATGAAAATGCAGACTGCAGCATAGTCAACAAAGTTTGGCATACTCGGAAACAGAACGATCCCATAGATCATGACAGCGAGCTGGGCATGAAAAGCTTCCCAATTCCCCTTCTCTGCTTCTCCTCTGGCAGCTCTCAACAGAAACTTCAAAGGTAGGCCCACAACATCTCCACTGGTCTTCCAACTATCACTGATCTCTCTAATACTCAGATGCAAAGCCTTAGCAATAACCCTGAAATCGACTTCCTTCGGGACGTCCAAGAACGGAATCTGATGCTGAATCGGGATACTCAACAGAATGGAGTACTCCTCGAGAGTAGGCGCCAACTGATAATCCTGGAAAGTGAAACACCTAAGCTCTGGGTCATAAAACTGAAGGAGAGTCTGTAACGGCACAGGGTCGACTACCATCTTCAACAAAGTCAACAGATCCCCATACTGGTCAACGAACCCCCTCAGATGATCACGGGTCACAAAACTGCTCAACTCAATCAGAGACGTCAGAGACTCACGATGAAAGCTATAGGAACAGGTCTTCCGCTTCGGCTCGGGAACTATTGCCATCTCTATCAATGAATCAAGCTCTGGAATGTACCTGAGAAATGATATGCATGCAGGGATTAGTCTTTTCTTTTTCTTTTTTTTTTTAGTTTTTTTTTTCATTGCATTTCTTTTGAAAAATAAACATGCTATGATGCACATGATGCAGACATGACTGGCAAGCTGTGCATCTCTGAACACAGGATCGAAGCTTCGGCTCGAACTCTGATCACAATCATCTGAAACCCAAAGTCAACTGGTCAACTGTCGTCTGAACCCAATCTGAGAAACTGAGTCACCAACAGGAACACACTGAGTCCAACAACTGGTCACCATCAGTCACCAACAGTCACCATCTGTACCTGTTAAAATGATCATTCCCTCCCCACTCACGGGTGTCATCTAGGCCAGGGTAAGGTCGAAAGAAACGCATCATAAATAACCTTTCGCAGAATACCATCATATACACACCTGAAGTATGCAATGATGATACCCCACCAGGGTCTGAACTGCTCGTGACGTCGATGTTCCGCTAAGTGGCGCATACCACCCGCTTCCCATGACTCACTCTATTCCTAGGTTTCCTAGATTGCACTCATAGCCTGGGTATTGGGCCTTTTACCTCGAGTAACACCCACCCCCAATCAGAGAACACACAACCAGCACAGCAGATGAAATGAATGAATGCAAACATTAATGCACACATTGAATGCAAACAGTACATGAAATGAATGCAATAAATAACAGCAAATAACAACCAAAGCCCTAACCTAGAGAGCGCTAGGAGAGACTCGCTTAGGGAAGACGGACCAGCACAGGTCAACTTCTCTATTTATCCCCAACAGAGCCGCCAGCTGTCGCATTACGCGAAAAACCGGCGGGAAAACAAGAACAACAGAGCCGCCACCGTGCGTTATTTATCCCAAAAGAGGGAAAGGAAACGCTCAGAGTAAACCTGGAAAAAGCATGGTCTCGCGACCAAAGAGAATGGGATCGGGAGTCGGTTATGCGAAGGGAAGGTATTAGCACCCCTACGCATCCGTCGTACTCGACGGGATCCACGCACAAAAGGAAGGAAAATGGTTGCTAAAACACTGCTCACATAAACATCTATACAGGCTGAAAGAGACACAAGAAACAAACAAGACTGACTCGGCAGGACATCGCGTCCTGGGCCTACTTAGTCTATCAAGCATAGACATCAGAGTCAAAGTAGTTCGGACAGGGGAAACGACACATGCTCGCTAGGATGTCGCATCCTATGCATACGTATCTCCTTTGGACGAAGGAGAATCAGAGCATCCGTAGCTCGGCTAACACGCACACAAACAAACACAGGCAAAGGCAAACGTGGAGCCTGAATGCCAATCACTGGACTTACATCAGCATCCGAACCAAACACACACAAAGAGGCAAACGTGGAGCCTGAATGCCACTCACTGGGCTTACATCAGCATCCGAACCAAAACACACACTGGAACCCGAACGCCACTCGATGGACTTACATCAGCTTCCAAGCACACAACAAGAAGAAGGGTCTCGATTGCAACCAAGGCAAGAGAAAGGGAAGGTCTCAATCGCAACGAGGGCGAGAGAAAAGAATTGGTGTTAGTTGTTAGTCGACTCGACAAGACATCGCATCTCGTGCCTACGTATCTCATTTGGTCAAGAGAATCAGAGTTGCCGTAGTTCGGCTAAACTATTCCTGTTGGTTTGTGTTTTTTTAGTGGACAACGTCACTACGCAATCTACCGGATGCTCGACCTTTGGAGACTTACTCACCTGTAGTAGAAGGAGTTGACGTATCCTTAAGAGGGGATAATGTTTGTTTGTGTTTTAGGAAAGCTCAAGCAAGAAAGGAAGTCCTATATGAAGGAACCGTGCTACCTTAATTGACATGCAAACGAGACTACGCGGAGTCTAGCAAACCTAGGGGATACAATCACACCACACAAACATATACAAAATGAAATAAACACACCAACAAGGGGCTCAAACATCAAGGCTAGGCTTTAGTCGAGGGGTCATATCAACCTCAACAAACAAGCCTCTGTATCGGGGTAAGGTTAGCTCTTAACCTTGCCATTGAGGGGCTAAGGTGAAGCTGATGAAAGGTGAGTGAAGATGAGACTTCACAGCTCTTATCCCTGGTCAGGGAGAGCTTCAGACAAAGGAGCGTGGGTTCAGAATGTGGGAACCCTTCTACGCTCAAGACTCTGACACAACTGTACATTGTACAAGATCTTGGGTTTGTGAGCAGAGGGACGACTCAACAGAATAGCGGGGGATAGATTGCATATCCCTTGGATTCCGCCAATTGCCTCATAGAGGTCTTTACCTGCTTGGCACAAAAGTAAACAATCACAAACATCGCCTCTTAAGGAGGACTTCAGACAGGTGCCTGGCCAAGTAACAGGCCAGGTCTTCCAGACTACATGAAGAATAGAAGTCCTACCTCAAATGGTTTAAAAACCAAGCAGCAGCAAGCAAGTTCTTAAAGAACTGTAAGCGACTAAATGTACCTGAAATCAATCAAGTATCATCAGTACTCAGACAAACCAACAGTAAACAGCAAATTGTTAATCAGTTAATCTGTACAAAGCAACACAAGTTAATGCACACAAGTGCAAGCTATAAGCTCAAGCTCAAGCATCAATCCCTACAAAACAAAGACATGTTAGTGGACAACATCAAACAAATTCAATTTTCAATTTCCATTTCTCTCCTTAAGCCTTTTGCACTTTTAACCTGAAAATCCAAACCAAATGTGAGAAACTAGACCACTAGGCCAAGCCTAGGGTCCAAAAGGGATAAAAAATTCTAAACAGCAAGTAATATTCACCCAAAATCACATTAAAACAATTCAAAAGCAAATGCAATTGATCCCATGCTCATATCATTCACCATATTCATTTTATGCACCATTTAACATCAATCATGCAATTTACAACTTCAATTGACCAAACAGAACTATCTCACTCAAAAGCATACCAAAACCATTCAATTAATTCCACAAAAATTCACACCTGAACAGGACACATTCAAGGTATAGCATGTCAATTTTCAGCTCAATTGGACAAAAGAAATTAGGTCAATGAAAATCAAGAAATCCAGACACAATTATGCAAGCCAACACATGGTAACAAAATGAGCATTAACTTCAATCACATGCCAAACAGTGAAAACAATTAAGAAATTGATGGGACCAAAGCCAAACTACACCTAAACATGTTATGAATCACTCCATCAAATTTCACATTCATATGATATAGTATGAGCATTCAACAACACATGTAAAGTTTGTTACACAAGAAACAACCCAAAGATGCTAAACAGAAATCCAAAATCCAAATCAATTAGAAAAGGGACCAATTAAATCCACAAAAATTCATGTTGAAAGTTAAGATATACATGTCATCTCATGCAAAAAATCAGGGCCATAGGCCTAGGGGAAGCATGGAAAAATAATTCATGAACTCAGCATATCATAATGTGACACATATTGTCACACTCAAAAAGAATAAATCATATCTACCAATCCAGAGGTCCAAAAATCACAAATGATATACCAAAATCTCCAGAAATGTGTCAAGAATCATCATGTGAAATTTCATTAATTTTGGATAATGTATGAGCATTTGGTGATTAAAATGGTAAAACATACAATTATGTCACACATGTCAAAGATCAATATACCATTCAAAAATTTTACCAGGCACAACTTACACTACTATGCCTAAAACAAAGTAGATAAAATTTGGAAACTAACAAAAAAAATCCCACCTAATTTGGACTAATATTGAATTTTTTATGAATTTTTTAAGTTTTGTAATATTTATTGAGATATTTATTTAAGGTTATACGAATTAATTAATAAGTTAATGGCAGTTTCGTAAATACATGCAGCCATGCCAAAAACGCACTGTAGCGTTTTATTTGTTGGCAGCGTCTCATTGGATAGTATTTGGTGGGAAACATAATTTGAAAAGTGCCACGGCTGGAAACGGATTGAACACAGTAATTTTCCAGAAATTTATTCCTTCTTCCTCGCGCTTATGTGCTTCTTCAACGGCAGCAACGGTCACGAAGTTTTTTTCACGAAAATTAACGAGTGATATACGGATCTCTTCGTCTTTCAGTGTAGATTAACAATATGCAAACGAAATTTCCTAAAGATTACTGTGCTGGACGGATCGAGCGAAAGAAGGTTTGATACCAAAAGTTCAAATCGCGGTTTCTCCTTCAAATCTTAATGGATTCTAATTCTACAAGTTGCACTACATTCTACAATCAACGATCTACACATATCATATCTCAATTTGAAAATCGTTAGAGTCGAATTCCAACCTTAGTGAAGTGCAGCCGATGAATTTGTGCTCCTTTCGATCCGATTCGCGAAAACAGCAGAAGTATGTTGATTAGGAAGATGATTGGTACAGCTTTGGTAGCTCAGCAACACTCCAGGCGCTCGAATTCTTGATTTGCCATGGTTGAGCAAGCTTGGACAGTTGGAGTTTTTGATGGATTTGAGCTCCAATTGATGCAAACAGTTCTTGCCAATTACCTACACATGAAGATTCACACAAGAATTTGCAAGAACAATGGTGAAATATTGATGAATTGAGAAAAAAAGTTTATGAACAATGGAGAAAAAGTGAGAGAATTTTTGAGTTTTTCTGTTTGGATCTTGAAAAATGATTAGTGGTTAATGATTACAGTTGCAATTATCTATTTATACCTCTCCCTAATCCAAAATTAATTAAGATTAAGCAAAAATGGAGAATTAGTGTTAATGTGCAATTTCACCACTTTTGGCCAAAATGCCCTTGGTTAATGCAGCTGATTTTTCTGTCCAAACTTGGTTCAAACAAGTCACAAATGATATATGTGATGTGTAGAAAAAAGTCCCATTTCAAAATTCCAAATATTTCTCAAATTGGACCATTTTGCCCTTGGGTTTTAATTAGTGCACTTGAAAAATGGCCTTTTTGTGTGAATGCTTTTGGCAAAATGTGGTGATGGATTATGAAAGTACACATCAAATGTGGTTTGCTCAAAGAAAAACCATCCAATTTGGCCACTCCAAGTGCAGGTTATGGCACTTTGATTTCGGGCATTTTCTGAAAATGATTTGACTATGTCTTGCTAACCACACATGGGAATTTCAAGTTCTTGGACTTTTTGGAATGGTGAGATCAAGATCTTCAACTTTCATGTTGGACAAAATTCCATTTGAAGCTTGTATGATGAAGTTATTTTGAGGAGAAAAAGTTTCTATTTTGGGCAGCTAAAATTACAGGTCACCTGCTATTTTTGGAAACTTCTGATCTGACCCCCAAATCTTCAACCTTGGTCTTTGGTATGTCAAATGAGACTTATATGGACATGAATGAGGCCTTTCAAACCATCTCACACCTTCCAATCCATAAAATCAGGCCCAGTTGACCACAATTGACCACAGTTGACTTTCTATGGTTCCAGCTGAAATCCAGCTTGACTGATGAGCTTTGAGCCTCCAATATTTGTCCAAATCACTTCACAATGATCCTTAGACCATATGAGCTTGATAAATCAATCCCAGGGCTTTGTTCCAATGAAAATAGCACATGCTTGCTTGTTTGACTGATTCTCCTGACCAGTTTAACCTAATTTGTCAGTGGGCTTGCATTTGGGCAAATGGACAATGCAATGTTATGTAGTGGACCATGTTATGTTAATGACCTAATATGAAATGAATGTACAAAAGGTAGGGTGCAAATTTGAGGTGCTACACTAAACACACATATGAGGCAGGAATATATTTACTTATGATGTTTCAAGGCTAGGTCGAGAATCGACCTGCTCTAATACTAACTGTAACAACCCCTATAATATATATCTAGAATAATATCATACAAGTGTTAATAATTGGTACGGATCCAACATAAGTGCCTAATGGCAACAATATATATACATGTCCAAACTAAAAACATCGATGGAACATGTTATACAATAGGGCCTAAACAATAAAAAATCTAAGGACTATGTGCAATATCTTCATTGCACACAACTCCACAGCGGAAGATCATCATAAATATCATCCCTTGAAACATCCATAAACAACTTCTCTTAGGTTCAACTTGCGAGGATTACCTGAAAAATAACAATAACAATGGGATGAGATAATAATCTCAGTGAGTTCTCCTATCCTATGGGTCCACTCGACTCTACAGGGTTCCTACTCGATTCCAACTCAAGTATTCACCTTCCGTTATTTGCGCATCACTCGCACCTTATAACTAGGACTTGAGTAACAGAGGGATAAACGCAATGTATGGAAACATGTCACTTGAAATCACATAACTCGACAAATCACTATTCAGATTCACGCAACATCGATCCCCAACCGGACCTACGTTTAGGCCAAGGCTTGGTTCACGCATGTCCGTATGATTCGACTTTCACAATGGATATCAGGTTCCCCTATGGGACTCGAACCCACTTTTAAGAACCATCACTCGTATGGGACTCGAACCCACTTTTTAAGAACCATCACTCGTATGAGCATAACTCTATCTTCTAGACCTTTCTAACTCCATCTTCTAGACTTTCCCATGGGTAGGTCTAGAATATAAAATTATGCCCATAATTTTCCATATATGAAAAGGTCTAGAAGATGGAGTTATATGCCTACAATTTTTCACAAAAGATTGTTATAATTTAACTTTATTATACCTAGTTTATTTAACTTGGTCAACAATTATATATATATATATATATATATATATATATATATATATATATATATATATATTGAATAACTCGATTCTTTTCTCTCTTTGACACGCATATGTGAGAAATCAATAATGTTTTTCTTTGTCTTTAGTTTATTTGTTCATCTTAATACAAATAATGAAATAATGGAGTATATAAATATGACGGAAAAGTTTTGCATACTCTATCATATTTCAATATCAATAAAAAGTGACAAGTCATTGAAATTGTGTAATAACAACAATAAAGACATTTGTTTCAACTTTTACATTTGCTAAGATGCTAAGACATGTCCTATATATGGAAGAAAATTATACATGTATTATATAATATATAAATATTTTTCATTGAGATTTTAAAATCAAGCTTTAAAACAACCAATTTATTTTCATGATGGTATTCTTAGTTATAAGTAGTATGATCAAAAATACTATATTATTTAAGTACTTACGATAAATATGAACTAAAATTATTTTAAAGGCATTACATCTATATATATATATATATATATATATATATATATATATATATATATATATATATATATATATATATATATATATATATATATATATATATATATATATATATATATCAGAGTTTCTTCTCTCTATGTTATAATTCAAAAATAATTTCAAAAAAATTAAATTATCTTTTATAAGGTTTAAGAAAATAATATAGTTTAAAATTACAAAATAGTTCTTAAGTTAATATTTTTTTGTTTTTTCCAAGATTCAAACTCACGATCTCACCAAATGAATAGTATGTGCTTTGATTCTTTGAAAAATGAAGATGAATTTTGTGAGGTTCAACATAAGAATAATTGTGGTGTGGGAAATATAGAGTATGTAGAATATGAAGTGTCGTGGTATAATCCACCGCTTCGAATTATTGGACAATTTTAAAGATAAAACTTTCTAGCTAGTAACAATGGTAATCCTAAAACACATGAGTGTAGAAACAAGTGACTGCCGCTTATTGATTTATAGATTTTCTTCATTTGGTTAACTTACTGTCTGGAACACTTTTTAGGTTAGCATAAGAGATCATCTACTTATAATAAGGTGTATTAGGGACCATAGTCTATGAATGGTGATCACCAATTAGGTTTTTATTATTCCGAAAAGGATTCATTCATATTGGAATTCGTATCCAATTAGTTGATTAATTAATTAATCAATATATAGAAATATAATTTGCCTTTCTAATTCTATTTAATTATTTAATCAAATAAGGCTTTTAATTTGATAAATTGTTATATAATTAGTATAAATATATAAGCCTACATTTTAATTATCGGTAATAATAATTAAATAATATTTAAATATAAAATATTCCAACAATCTCCCACTTAAATAATATATATTATTAATCATATCATAGTCTATAGGAGGCCATCCGGATGCTATTTATTTTTAGATTTCAACTCTACAATCTATGCTGAGGGGAGTAGATCAAATAGAGAGAAGTCAGACCATTAGAGAAAGAGGAAGAGGAACACCTAAAAAGATTGTATGGGAAGTTATTAATAAAGATCATGAGATTCACAATTTGGATAGAACCATGATCCTGAATAGCAAACCCCTTCTTAGTGGGATAAGGTTTGGTTGTAGTTGATGTTATTGTTGTTGTACAACTAATGTTTATTACTTTGAAAAAGAAAACTTGAAAAATATATATATAAATTAATTTAAACACCACATTTCATGCCTCATAACGAAACAAAAATCACTATAAGTCAATAAAAATTTAAATATTATACTTGTTTGCTAATTAGACCGTCCTCTAACTTTGGCCATTTTCTAGTTGTTTTTAGGAGAAAAAAAATGTGTAAGAACAAAAAGTGTTCTACAACAGACTCCATGATTTTGATGATAACAAAGGATGAAACCAAAAATGGCACCCTAACGAAAAGTTTCTAAGTGTGCAGGGTTCTATAGAAAGAAGAAATAAATCTGATGATGTCATCAGATACAATACAAGATCAGATGCAAAATCTCAAGTATCAGAAGCATCTAAAGAGGAATCTCATTCAAGAAGCTCTGACTCTGGACAAAACTACAAAGTATTAGAAGCATCTGAACATGAAGTAAAGTCTAGAAGCTCTGACTCCGAACAAATGTCCTCTGTAAACTCTGAAGTTATCAGCGCCATCTGAACTTTCAAGAGATAACATCAGAAGCCAGATTCCCAGATACACAAAGACTCTAATCAGAATTGTTAATCATGATGAAGTAACGTTTAAGCCAAGTTAAAGTTCTGCAAATGGATTTCCTCAATTGGAAAGAGACGTTAATCTCCACTTCCAAGAGAGAAGATACTACTTGTGGTAAGTAGTCACTTCTAAGAGAAAAAGTCTACTGCAGAAGCTATTAATGGAATGGCGTAACTACATCTCTATATCCAACAGATTCAACGCTACTTCAACTCTACTTCAACTCCTATAAATAGAGAAGAAATCAACATTCAGCAAAAAGAAATCACTAGCCAAAACTATACTGAAATTATATCACGCTCAAGAAAAACATCTTTGTTCTTCAAAGAATTTCACTAAGCTTTTGCTTATCAAGTGAAAAATTTGTTCTTAAGTTTGTAATATTTGCTTTCTTAGAAGCACTCTAGATTACACATCTTGTATCTAATTTTTATTTGATTTCCTCAAGTGACTCTTTGTAGTCTGTAGACTTGAGAGGACTAAGAGATTTTCTTCTCTCTTAGGGGTTGTTTGTAATCTTTCAAGATTACTGGATTAAGTCCTTGTTGAAGGCGAAATCACCTTGGCCGGGTGGACTGGAGTAGCTTTGTGTTATAAGCGAACCAGTATAAAGTCATTGTGTGATTTCATTTTGCAAAAGCGCTTATTTTTTCAAACAATTCAAACCCCCCCTTTCTTGTTTTTCTCACCTTCAATTGGTATCAGAGCGCCGGCTCTGTTATTGATTTTCAAATCAAACACTTAACCGTGTAGAGAGATCCAGTGCGAGAAAAACAAATGGCCCACTCAAATGAGAAAGATTCTTACAATGCCAAGCCTCCTGTTTTTGATGGAGAAAAGTTTGATTACTGGAAAGATAGAATCGAAAGTTTCTTTCTGGGTTATGATGCTGACCTCTGGGACATTGTCACAGATGGATACAAACCTCCAACCTTAAATGGAGCTGAAGTTCCCAGAAGCAAAATGTCAGAAGATCAGAAACGTGAGTTCAAAAATCATCACAAGGCCAGAACAATACTTCTAAATGCTATATCATACAACGAATACGAAAAGATCACCAACAGAGAGACGGCTAAAGATATACTTGACTCTCTGAAGATGACCCATGAAGGAAACTCCCAAGTCAAGGAGACGAAGGCTCTGGCGTTGATCCAGAAATATGAAGCCTTCAAGATGGAAGATGACGAAGCTATAGAAGCTATGTTTTCCAGATTCCAAACTCTTATTGCAGGTCTTAAAGTGCTAGACAAAGGATACACGACTGCAGATCATGTTAAGAAGATAGTCAGAAGTCTGCCAAAGAAATGGAGACCAATGGTTACTGCTCTGAAGTTATCAAAGGATCTGAACAATATCAGCCTTGAAGAACTTGTTAGTTCTCTCAGAAGCCATGAGATAGAACTAGAGGAGGATGAGCCTCAGAAAAGGAACAAGTCAGTGGCGCTGAAGTCCAGACCTGAAAGACGGAAGTCAGACAGAACCAAAGCTCTCCAGGCAGAAACTGCAGATACTGACGACTCTGAACCTGAAGACTCTGATGATGAAGAAGAACTGTCCTTACTAACCAGAAGAGTTAAGCAACTCTGGAAAAGAAGGAACAACAACAACTTCAGAAGATCAAGACCCAGAGGGGATAGATCAGAGTCAACTTCAAAAGGTAAACCTAATAAAGATATTACCTGTTTTGAATGTAAAGAAACAGGTCATTATAGAAATGAATGCCCCAAGCTGAAGAAAGATAACTCTAAGAAAGAAAGCTTCAAGAAAAATGCCTTCAGAACAAAGAAGGGATTAATGGCCACCTGGGACGATAGTGAATCCGAATCATCAGAATCTGACTCTGATGAACAGGCCAACGTAGCTCTTATGGCTACCACATCCAGCAGCTCAGATGAAGAATCTGAAGAGGTATTTTCTGAACTTTCTAGATCTGACTTAGAATCATGTTTATCAGAAACTCTTACCTCTCTTCAGAAACTAAAACAAAAAGTTAAAGACATTAAAGGCCTTCTTAAAGCAAAATCTGAAGAATGTAGTGAACTTGAGACAACAATTCTAGCACATGAAGATACAATCAAATCTTTAACGTTAGAAAGAGATGGAGCTAAAACAAAAAGCTTAAAATTAGAAGAAGCGTTGTCTCAAGCACCACAAACTTCAAATGAAATAATTTATAAATATGAAGAAGCCTTTCAGAAGTTTCTGAAGAGTGGAATAGATAGGAGTATTATGGCATCCATGATTTATGGAGTAAGTCAGAATAATAAAAAGGGAATTGGGTATGATTCTGATTCTGATAAAACTTCTACCAGTAACCAAATTAAATCGCCTTTTTCATACCACTACACACACACACAAGAACACAAATTTAAAAATGCTAGAAGACCCAAAGTTGTAAGAAACTCTGGGAAAACTAATCTGAAAGGACCCAAGAGATTCTGGGTACCGAAAGATAAGATTATCTATGTTGCAGATATCCTATGCAGCAAAGTTCAGACACCAGTCATGGTACCTGGACTCTGGATGCTCGCGACATATGACGGGAAGAAAGTCTATGTTCCAAAGCCTGGAACTTAAAGACGCTGGCTTTGTAGGCTTCGGAGGAGATCAGAAAGGAAGGATCAGAGGCTCCGGAACTATTGGTAATGGTACTCTTCCCTCTATATCTGATGTTCTTTATGTAGAAGGATTAATGCATAACTTGTTATCCATAAGTCAATTAAGTGATAACGGTTATGATGTAATCTTTAATCAAAAAACGTGTAAAGCCATTAGTCAGAACGATGGCTCTGTCCTTTTCACAGGCAAGAGGAAAAACAACATTTATAAAATAAATCTTTCTGATTTAAAAGATCAAAATGTTAAATGTTTAATGTCAGTTCACGAAGAGCAATGGGTATGGCATAGACGCTTAGGCCACATTAGCATGAGAAAACTTTCTCAGCTAACTAAACTTGAGTTAGTCAGAGGCTTACCTAAACTGAAGTTTTCTTCAGATGCTCTGTGTGAAGCTTGCCAGAAAGGAAAGTTTTCAAAAACATCTTTTAAAAAGAAAAATGTTGTTTCTACCTCCAAGCCTCTAGAGCTTCTTCACATTGACTTATTTGGTCCTGTGAAAACAGCATCAGTCAATGGAAAGAAGTATGGACTAGTGATCGTTGATGATTACAGCCGCTGGACATGGGTAAAATTCCTAAAGCACAAGAGTGAGTCTCACTCTGTATTCACCAGTTTCTGTTCTAAAGTGCAAAAAGAATTTGACTCTAAAATTGTTAGAGTCAGAAGTGATCATGGTGGAGAATTTGAAAATAAAGATTTTGAAGAACTATTTGATTCTAATGGAATATCCCATGATTTCTCCTGCCCTAGAACTCCACAACAAAATGGAGTTGTAGAGAGGAAGAATAGGACACTCCAAGAAATGGCCAGAACCATGATCAATGAAACAAATGTAGCAAAGCACTTTTGGGCAGAAGCTGTAAATACAGCGTGTTACATTCAGAATAGAATCTCTATTAGACCTATTCTGGAAAAGACTCCCTATGAACTGTGTAAGGGAAGAAAACCCAACATTTCTTATTTTCATCCTTTTGGATGCATTTGCTTTATATTAAATACTAAAGAACATCTAAACAAGTTTGATTCCAAAGCACAGAAAGGTATTATGTTAGGATACTCAGAAAGCTCTAAAGGCTATAGAGTATACAACACAGAAACCAAAATTGTGGAGGAATCAATTCATGTTAGATTTGATGATAAGCTTGACCCTGAAAAGTCAAAGCTAGTTGAAAAGTTTGCAGATTTAGAGATCACTCTGGTAGAATCTGAGAAAACTCCAGAAGCAACTGTCACTCCAGACTCTGAAGAAATTAAATCTCCAGAAATTCCAAGGAAAGTCAAGAGTCGTAGCAACGTATCTGAAGATTTGATTTTGGGAAACAAAGATGAACCTGTTAGAACCAGATCTACCTTCAGAACTTCTGAAGATATTCCTCTGGGACTAGTGTCTCTGATTGAGCCTACGTCCTGTGATGAAGCTCTTCAAGATAATGATTGGGTGGCAGCTATGCAAGAAGAGTTAGATCAATTCTCCAAGAATGATGTCTGGGATCTCGTTCCTAAACCCAGAGGCACTCATGTCATTGGAACCAGATGGGTTTTCAGAAACAAACTGAACGAGAAAGGAGAAGTTGCTAGAAACAAAGCACGACTGGTAGCTCAAGGTTATAGTCAACAAGAAGGTATTGATTATAATGAAACTTTTGCTCCAGTCGCGAGGTTAGAATCTATTCGTCTTCTTGTATCTTTTGCTATTAATCATTCTATCAAATTATACCAAATGGATGTCAAGAGTGCATTTCTTAATGGTTATATTTCAGAAGAAGTGTATGTTAATCAACCTCCAGGCTTTGAAAATTCAAACTTTCCAGAACATGTTTTCAAACTTAAGAAATCTTTATATGGACTTAAACAAGCTCCCAGAGCTTGGTATGAACGTCTGAGCAATTTTCTTCTGGAACAAAATTTTATCAGAGGGAAAGTTGATTCTACACTCTTCTGTAAAAACCTTAATAATGATCTCATGATATGCCAAATTTATGTTGATGATATTATTTTTGGTTCTGCTAATATCTCTGTTTGCCAAGAATTTTCTAAGTTAATGCAGGCAGAATTTGAAATGAGTTAATGCAAGAACTAAAGTTCTTTCTGGGAATTCAAATCAATCAAACCCCAGAAGTCACGTACATTTATCAAAGCAAGTACATTAAAGACGTTCTGAAGAAGTTTGACATGACTGAATGCAAGTCTGCAAAAACTCCTATGCATCCAACTTGCATTCTGGAGAAGGAAGAGGTAAGCAACAAGGTTTGTCAGAAGCTCTATCGAGGTATGATAGGCTCTCTTCTCTATCTGACTGCTACTCGTCCTGATATTCTCTTCAGCGTCTGTCTTTGTGCCAGATTCCAATCAGATCCTAGAGAATCTCATTTAACAGCTGTTAAGAGAATTCTTAAGTATCTGAAAGGAACTCCTAACCTGGGCCTGATATATGAGAAAACATCAGAGTATAGGCTTTCTGGTTATTGTGATGCAGATTATGCAGGAGATAGAATAGAACGAAAAAGTACTTCTGGAAATTGCCAGCTTCTGGGAAACAACTTAATCTCCTGGGCTAGCAAAAGACAGTCAACTATCGCTCTATCAACTGCAGAAGCAGAATACATCTCAGCATCACTATGCACAACTCAGATGCTCTGGATGAAGCATCAGCTAGAAGATCTTCAGATATTTGAGAGTAACATTCCTATCTTTTGTGATAATACTGCTGCTATTTGTTTGAGTAAGAATCCTATTTACATTCCAGAGCCAAACACATAGAAATAAAACATCATTTTATTAGAGACTATGTTCAGAAAGGGATAGTAACGCTGAAGTTCATTGATACAGAACATCAATGGGCAGATATCTTTACTAAGCCTCTAGCTGAAGATAGATTTCTTTTTATCTTAGAAAATCTGAACATTAAAAATTGCCCTGAGTAAAATTTGGCTCTGAACATGTAAAATGAGACTCTGATAAAAACAAATACACTTCTGCCTCTGACTCTGATACTTCTACCAAGTTAAGAAGATATCTGAGTTAGAAATCTTCAGAAATCCTTTGGTATTCCTGAAGATCAGATACATCAACACGTGGGGAACATGCGTCTAACCCTAGAACTTCTAGACAGCTGTCAAAAGAAATCAAAGGTCAGAACGCTTGAAATCTCCTCGAGCAGTGTGCTTACTGTTGGGATTAGACATTCATTAATGAGCTGTAATCATTTTTCCCCCAAACGTGCTATTTTGGTTTTTGTGCTAACGCTGGTATGTGTGTCGTTTTGCATGTGTTTTTACCCTTAGTATATAAACACTTTTCTCACATTTCACACACTTATCACTCTTCACTCACTCTTAAACCCTAAACCCTCTCTCGAAGTTTTCTCTGCAACTCCTTCAGTTCTTCATTTTCTTCATCAATTTTCTTCATGAATCCTCAAGAGCAAGAAGTTTTTAACTTCTCCCAACAAATGGAAGCCAGTTCTAATCCCCAAACCTCAAACACTCAAACACCCATGGTTATAGACGTTACCACGACCCCAGTCTATCAAGAACCTCACATTTTGGAACGTGAACAACACATAAACCTTTCAACTCCCTTTGAAGGTTTAGATGTACTGTGTGAATCGCTGGTAGATTTTGAGAATTTAAGAAGAAATGGCGTTGATCTCACTAGGGAACTTCGTCAGCAAGGTTGGGAAACCTACTTCGACAGGCTTTATGGTCCAATCTATCCTCTTCTGGTGAAGGAATTCTGGAGATGTGCAGATGCTGATGACCAGTTCATTGTTTCTTTTATTCTGGGTGTGAAGATTGTCATCACTGAAGCATCAATTGCTTCCTTGCTAAACATGGAGAAAGCTGGAGGTAAACGGATTTACAATATTCCTCCAAGGTCCAAGCGCATCACAGAAGTCATTAACCCTACAATCTTCAAAGCAAACGCTGAGGGAAATCCCTCTAAGAACAAGGAGCTTCATCAGAACCTCCGAGTTTGGCTGAAGATTATTCTGGGAACAATCCATCATCGTCCAGCCTCCAACTCTTCAGATTACATAAATGCTGATCAGAAATGCATCCTTTACTGTATTCAGAAGGGTATCCCGATCAACCTCCCTGTTCTCCTCTTCAGATATCTGAGGGATTCAGTCAGAGAAACCAGGAATAACATGAAGCCCAGATCCTACATTCCTCTGGGTAGATTGCTCTCTGACATCTTCATTGAGCATGGGCTGGTAGATGCTCTGGAGAAGACCAGATGTATGGATGATCTGGCAATTGACGTTGGAAAGCCTCTGAATGCCAAAAATCTGAGGAGTATGGGAATCATCAAAGACATCAGAGTCAAGCCCACTATGGATGTGACCTGGGAAGCTCTGAAAGATCAGAGGAAGATGCCTCATGGCCTTGAAAGGTTCTTCAAGAATGAACCCAGAGATGCCATTGCTATCTACCTTCAGGATCGTCTGGATGAAGGCATTGATATTTCTGATTTCCGCCTTGAAGACTGTCTGGACTCTGTAGAAGATTTGGTCAGATACAAAAGAGGTCTTTCTGAGAAGAAGATAGCTGAGGAAGCAAGGAAGGCAAAGAAACCCAGACTTGGAGAATCTTCTGGAACCAAAGCTCCTCTGAAAATCTCTTCTTCTGGTAAGTCTATCCCTCCTGTTACTTCTGTAATACCTATGATGGCCTCTTCTACTCCTCTCCCAACACCTCCCATATTTACAACCTCTGAAATCCCTCCTTCAACCATCAGAACCTCTCAACCTCCACCTGTTCTAAAATTGCTCGTAATTTCACAACAACCTCTGACCCTAATCAACTATATCACCACAGCTCTTCCTCATCCTCTGAATATGAATCACCCCCTTACCTTTCCCTTCTTCTGACCAAGAGTTCTCTGAACAAGAGTCCTCTGACCAAGAACACTCTGACCCAAACTCCCCAACAATAGCTGAAATTTATGCTAAAAATTTCGCTCCACAACCCTCAACACAATCTGAAGTAACCTCACCCCTCCAAACTTCACTTCCACCACAACAAACAACAACCTTACCCTCTGAAACTCAACCATCTGATCCCTTCACCTCTAATATCACTCCACCATTTATTCCCGCTGTACCTGGACCAGACTCTGACCCATTAGACCTAAATCCACTATATGCTTCATCCCCAGTCTTCAACCAGACGCAGATTCTGAACTTCAAGCAGAATCTGAACCTCAACAAACTGAACCTCAACCTCTAAATCTCAGCCCTCAAAACTCTCCACCTCATTCACCTGAACCTGAACCTGAACTTACCATACCTACCCTTGAGGAGGCCATTATACAGGTTGCAGAAGCTTCAGTCCAGAAGATCAAGTCTCTGGCTAAAAACTCTGAAGTTAGTGATGATCCTAAATCTGTTAGGACACACTGGAACAGAGTCATTAGTTGGATGACCTCTGAGTCTTATAGGCTGAAGGGTATCTCTGAACAAGTCAGAAATGGCTACATCAGAGATGCTGAGGAACGGCTCCAAGAGAGATTGGCCAGAGAAGCTGAGGCCAAAAGATTAGAGGAGGAAAGATTGGCTAGGGAAGCTGAAGAAGAAGCTAAGAGGTTAGAAGAAGAACGACTGGCAAAGGAAGCAGAACTTCTAAGGATTCAGGAAGCTGAAGCCAAGGCTCAGGCAGATGCAGAAGCCCAAGCTGCTGCTGAAGCTGAAGCTCAGCAGGCTCTGATTCAGGGGGAGTCTTCCTCTGCGATCCCTCTGATTCTTAACACTCTGAAGGAGATCAAGCAAGATCAGCAAGAGATCAAGAAAGATCAGAATGAGCTTCGTGCCAGGATGGACAAGCAAGATGCTCTGAATGAAAACATCCAGAACATGTTTGCCATGTTGCTTCAGAGACTTCCTCAACCTCCAAACCCTTAGGCACTTAGGATTTATTTTGTTTGCTTGCCTAATGTTTTTGCTTCTGTCTTCTTTTTAGCTCTGATATTCGTCTTTGAATCTGATATTTTGACTGTTGTTTGCCTTTGTGCTTTTTAATGAATTGTTTTTCTCTTTATTACTCTTTTTATTTTTATGCCTTTTTGATTATGCCAAAAAGGGGGAGAAATTATTAATAGCTCTGATGAAAATTATGTCTAAAACCTTAAGCATTCTGCAACAATTATATAAATAGCTCTGATTAAATAATAGCTCTGATTAAATAACTTTAACATTAAAATTAAGAAATTGCAGAAAGTTTTCAGAAATCTCATTGCTTGGAAAGCTCTGGTAAGAACTTCTGAACTCCCTAGTACTAACTCAGGGGGAGCTTTTGTCTATCTGATCTAATATTTTTCATGTTTCATCTGATAATTTTATTTGTTTTGTCATCATCAAAAAGGGGGAGATTGTAAGAACAAAAAGTGTTCTACAACAGACTCCATGATTTTGATGATAACAAAGGATGAAACCAAAAATGGCACCCTAACGAAAAGTTTCTAAGTGTGCAGGGTTCTATAGAAAGAAGAAATAAATCTGATGATGTCATCAGATACAATACAAGATCAGATGCAAAATCTCAAGTATCAGAAGCATCTAAAGAGGAATCTCATTCAAGAAGTTCTGACTCTGGACAAAACTACAAAGTATTAGAAGCATCTGAACATGAAGTAAAGTCTAGAAGCTCTGACTCCGAACAAATGTCCTCTGTAAACTCTGAAGTTATCAGCGCCATCTGAACTTTCAAGAGATAACATCAGAAGCCAGATTCCCAGATACACAAAGACTCTAATCAGAATTGTTAATCATGATGAAGTAACGTTTAAGCCAAGTTAAAGTTCTGCAAATGGATTTCCTCAATTGGAAAGAGACGTTAATCTCCACTTCCAAGAGAGAAGATACTACTTGTGGTAAGTAGTCACTTCTAAGAGAAAAGTCTACTGCAGAAGCTATTAATGGAATGGCGTAACTACATCTCTATATCCAACAGATTCAACGCTACTTCAACTCTACTTCAACTCCTATAAATAGAGAAGAAATCAACATTCAGCAAAAAGAAATCACTAGCCAAAACTATACTGAAATTATATCACGCTCAAGAAAAACATCTTTGTTCTTCAAAGAATTTCACTAAGCTTTTGCTTATCAAGTGAAAAATTTGTTCTTAAGTTTGTAATATTTGCTTTCTTAGAAGCACTCTAGATTACACATCTTGTATCTAATTTTTATTTGATTTCCTCAAGTGACTCTTTGTAGTCTGTAGACTTGAGAGGACTAAGAGATTTTCTTCTCTCTTAGGGGTTGTTTGTAATCTTTCAAGATTAGTGGATTAAGTCCTTGTTGAAGGCGAAATCACCTTGGCCGGGTGGACTGGAGTAGCTTTGTGTTATAAGCGAACCAGTATAAAATCATTGTGTGATTTCATTTTGCAAAAGCGCTTATTTTTTCAAACAATTCAAACCCCCCATTTCTTGTTTTTCTCACCTTCAAAATGAAATTAAAATTCATACAAAATGAGAATACAAATTTTATAATGAAATTTTAAGATATCAACATCAAAATTTCTCCAGCCACTTGCTTGTAAGTTTCGTCCATTGAATTTGTTTCATATGAATCTTTGTTTCGTATAAAACAATTATAATTTAGTTTTTAATTGACCAAATTAATTTGATTAGATATAATAATTTTTAATATTAATCTAAATTTTTTTGTATAAAACTGTGCGCATAACTCTATCTTCTAGACCTTTCTAACTTCATCTTCTAGACTTTCCCATGGGAAGGTCTAGAATATAAAATTATGCCCATAATTTTCCATATATGAAAAGGTCTGGAAGATGGAGTTATGCATACAACTTTCCACAAAAAATTATTATAATTAAACTTTATTATACCTAGTTTATTTAATTTGGTCAACAATTATATATTTATAAATATTGAATAATTCCATTCTTTTGTTTCTTTGACACGTATATGTGAGAAATCAATAATATTTTTCTTTGTCTTTAGTTTATTTATTCATCTTAATATGACTAGTGAAATAATGGAGTATATAAATATGACTGAAAAGTGTTGCATACTCTATCATATTTCAATATCAACAAAAAGTGACAAGTCATTGGAATTGTGTAATAACTAATTTAACACTAAAGACATTTGTTTCAACTTTTACATTTGCTAAGATGTCAAGAAAAACCAAAAATATTTAATATTGTTTGAATTTCCACGTCTCTTGTATTTTTAAAATTTGAGCAAATATACTTAAATTGATTAATTTTTGGGTTGTTAGATTATTTTACTCTAAATGGTTATTGAATCTATAATCTTTAAGATATTTCTTAAAATAAAGATAAGCTATTTAATGAGTTGAATCTCAGACATTTCCTATATATGTAAGAAAATTATAAATGTATTATATAATACTTAAATGTTTTTCATTGTCATTTTAAAATCAAACTTTAATACAACCAATTTATTTTCATGGTAGTATTCTTAGTTATTAAAAAATACTATATTATTTAAGTACTTACGATAAATATGAACTAAAATTATTTTAAAGGCATTACATAAAATAAATATATATATATCAGAGTTTCTTCTCTCTCTATTTTATAATTCAAAAATTATTTCAAAAAAATTAAATTATATTTTATAAGGTTTAAGCAAATAATATAGTTTAAATTACAAAATAGTTCTTAAGTTAATACATTTTTTTCCAAGATTCAAACTCATGATCTCACGAAATGAATAGTATGTGTTTTGACTCTTTGAAAAATGAAGATGAATTTTTTGAGGTTCCACATGAGAATAATTGTGATGTGGGAAATATGATGTCTCGTGGTATAATCCACGATTTCGAATTATTGGACAATTTTAAAGATAAAGCTTTCTAGCTAGTAACAATGGTAATCCGAAAATGCAGGAGTGTAGAGACAAGTGACTGCCGCTTATAGATTTATAGATTTTCTTCATTTGGTTAACTTACTGTCTAGAACACCTTTTAGGTGAGCGTAAGAAATCATCTACTTGTAGTAAGGTGTATTAGGGACCATAGCCTATGAATGGTGATCGTCAATTAGGTTTTTATTATTCCGAAATGGATTCATTCATATTTCAATTCATATCCAATTAGTTGATTAATTAATTAATTAATCAATATATAGAAATATAATTTTCCTTTCTAATTCTATTTAATTATTTAATCAAATAATGCTTTTAATTTGATAATTGCTATATAATTAGTATAAATATATAAGCCTACATTTTAATTATCGGTAATAATAATTAAATAATATTTAAATATAAAATAATCCAACAATCTCCCACTTAAATAATATATGTTATTAAACATATCATAGTCTATAGGCGGCCATCCGAATGCTATTTATTTTTAGATTTCAACTCTACAGTCTATGGTGAGGAGAGTAGATCAAATAGAGATAAGTCAGACCATTAGAGGAAGAGGAAGAGGAACACCTAGAAAGATTGTGTGGGAAGTTATTAAGATCTTGAAATTCACAATTTGGATAGAACAATGATCCTCGATAGAACATTATGATAAAAGTTGATCCATATAGAAAACCCCTTCTTAGTGGGATTAGGTTTGGTTGTAGTTGATGTTATAGTTGTTGTACAACTAATATTTATTACTTTGAAAAAGAAAACATAAAAAGTACATATAAATTAATTTAAACACCACATTTCATGCCTCATAACGAAACGAAAATCACTATAATTTAATAAAAATTTAAATATTATACTTGTTTGCTAATTAGATCGTCCTCTAACTTTGGCCCTTTTCTAGTTGTTTCTAGGAGAAAAACTAAATGAAATTAAAATTCATACAAAACGAGAAGACAAATTTTATAAACAAATGTTAAGATATCAACATCAAAATTTCTCCAGCCGCTTGCTTGTAAGTTTTCTCCATTGAATTTGTGTCATATGAACCTTTGCTTGCCTGCAAAATAACACAATTCAATTATTTTTGCTTAAATAATAATTATTTTATTTATTTGATAACATATTATAGTATATGTATGTTCGGTATCATTGTACGGGTAAATTTGAAAATTTTATTCTGATATCCAATATAATCCAGAAAAGAGGAGATAGATCGAGTTTGAAACTTACATGAACTAGAATCATGTACACATTTCCATTTCCATTGCGCATAATGTTGATAGATACAACATCAATCATATGTTTCTCCAACACAAAAGCAATTTTTCTCAAGACCCCCTACTTCTTAGTTGCACATATGCAGAATTATGCTTCGCCCCCACAAATGTTCAATACAATTTTTTTAGAAGATTAAGTTTGAAAAGCTACTTGTTTCGGTGGAGGTGCATAAAGCGATAACGTATTTGAAGTTTCAATTACACGAATAGGAAATTTATTATTATAACTATAGGACCCCTGATCAATTATGATAGTTTTCGTTGATTCATATGAATTCAATTTGGAGTTCATCACAAATGAAGACTCACTCACAAATGGGGACATAGATCTAAGCTTGTCTTTCTTCTTCTTTTCTAGATTTTCAAGAATCTGTTGTAAATTTTTATTTCTTTCACTGCTGCATCCACAATGGTTGACTTATCAACCTGGAAAAAATAAATTAAATTAACCATCTAATTTAGAAAATAACTGATTATGACACTAAAGTTTTACCCTAATTATAAATGAATATGAACATGAATTTACCTTAGAGGGCAGATCTGGAAGCAAAGCATGAAGGCTAGCAAACATGTTCCTTATTTTCTTTCTCCTTTCTCTCTCATTCCATATGTGCATTTCATGACGAGAATCACGATATTTTCTACCTTTACCTTTTCCATTTTTAATATTTTTTCCACTTTTAATCACAAGCCCACCTCGACTTGGTTTTCCATTTACAAGAAGTACTCCTCCTTCATTAATTACTTCATTCCGATTCAACGAATTCATATCTAAGTTTCTTTTGCTACTCCCACCAATGTTATCTAAATTTGTGAGATCACCCCATAATTGACTTTCCCCCATGGAATCAGAATTTTTATCATGATCTACACTCGTTACCATGTTTTCTTTTGAGAAAGAAAGAGAGTGTAACATAAAAAATATAATATGAAAAGAAGTAGTGAAGAATGATGTATTTATATACAAGTATAATAGAGTTAAGTAAAAGCTATTGTGAAAAGTTATATTAAATAAAAAAATGACAAGTTTTATGTAGAAGCATCTAGAATATGATTATAATATTGTTATTATAAATCCTAAAAAATTGATAAATTGATTATACTAATATTGATATTAAAAAAACAGACAAAAAGTTAGAGTTGTGTATAACAAATACAACTGCTTTCTCACGCATTAGGGTCCCATCAGATATGAGTTAATATATATTAATACTAAACTATATAAAAAAAATTATAATTTAGTTTTTAATTGAACAAATTAATTTGATTAGGAATAATAATATTTAATATTAATATAATTTTTTTGTATAAAACTATGGGCATAACTCTATCTTCTAGATCTTTCTAACTCCATCTTCTAGACTTTCCCATGGGAAGGTCTAGAATATAAAATTATGACCATAACTTTCCATATATGAAAAGGTCTAGAAGATGGAGTTATGCCTACAATTTTTGACAAAAAACTATTATAATTAAACTATATTATACCTAGTTTATTAATTTGGTCAGCAATTATTTCTATATATATATATATATATATATATATATATATATATATATATATATATATATATATATATATATATATATATATATATATATATATATATATATATATATATATATATATATATATATATATATATATATATATATATATATATATATATATATATATATATATATATATATATAAAGGGAAACTTGGTTTTGGTGTAGCCCTTTTTTCTACCGTTTTACCCTTACTTTATTGTATATTTTACTTATTAAACCACTATTATAAACTTCTATATAACTTCTTACTATTAACTTCCACTTTCTATTATTAACTTCCACATACTGTAATTTATTAAAATTATATTTGAATATAAAATATGATTTATATTTATCCATTATACTCTATATATTTATTTATTTTTCTTTTATTTTAAATGGATAAAATTTATTGTTACATGTTGACTATAAAAGAAAAATATTTATATAACTTGCGGCAATAACTTCCACTTAATATTAACTCCCTCTCTCACTTCCACTTTCTATTATTAACTTCCACATACTGTAATTTTTTAAAATTATATTTAAATATAAATATGATTTATATTTATCCATTATATTCTTTATATTTATTTATTTTTTCTTTTATTTTTAATGAATAAAATTTGTTGTTACATGTTGACTATAAAAGAAAAATATTTATATAACTTGCGGCAATAACCCCCTCTCTCACACATACAACTGTTTTTTAATTTTTCAACTGATCCCCACACAATTATTTAATCTTTAAATACCTTAAAATCAGAATGCTTTGGAATCATAATTGTTTTCTATTTTTTCAGACAAAACTTATAGATAAAATATATATATTATATATATATATATATATATATATATATATATATATATATATATATATATATATATATATATATATATATATATATATATATATATATATATATATATATATATTGGTTAGTTTTTTCTCTTCATTTGAATATTAATTAGTATTCTTTTTTACATTTCTCATTTAGTTTCATTCTTACAGATTATAAGAGTTCAATATTACTTTAAAATCTGAATGCTTTGGAATCATAATTGTTTTCTATTTCTTCATACAAAATGAAGGTTGAAAGGTTTCAAACAAAATGAAGGTTGAAAGGTTATATATATTGGTTAGTTTTTTCTCATTATTTAAATATTACTTTAAAATCAGATTTTAAGAGCATTTCTCATTTAGTTTCATTCTTACAGATTTTAAGAGTTCAATATTACTTTAAAATCAGAATGCTTTGGAATCATAATTGTTTTCTATTTCTTCACACAAAGTGAAGGTTGAAAGGTTATATATATATATTGGTTAGTTTTTTCTCTTCATTTGAATATTAATTAGTATTCTTTTTTACATTTCTCATTTAGTTTCATTCTTACATATTTTCAGAGTTCAATATTAAAGTAATATAATGTTTTTGTTTTGACGTCTAAAATTGTGTTACCCTTAATGTTCAATGTAGTTGTTGATCATGGATTAAAAAATCAGTACAAGACATGCCCTGTTATTTCTTATTTAGAAGAAAAGAATAAAAATAGAGTAAGTTATTTATCCTTACAACAACTATATTGCAGATATGGATACAAATGATAAAAAAACTGTGAAGTTGATTTTCTTTTATTGTTTGTTGTTCTCAATTCTCACACATCTTTGGTTCTAATTTTCAGTTCTATTTACAAGATTATGCTCATACTTTAGTAATTGTAACTATTTTTAGTTACTTAATTCTTAATTATTTTGTTGTTTTTTATTCATGTCTTTGGTTTTGGAAGAAGATCGCACTGTCGTAATGAAAAAAAAATATTGATGGAATGAGCATATGAAAGATATATAGGTGAACCAGTCATGTGGAACTTTCAATTTTTATTGTTTGTGCAATTCAAATGATAATCTTATAAAAGCAAAGTGGATGAGAAAAATAAAGAATACATCTCATCACGCAGAGGACTTCCAATAGCAATGTATATAGACAAAACTCCTCTCCTATTTCTTCTTTGTTTCTATACGTTTTTTAGTATTGTTAATTTTTTTCCAATTGTTTATCTATCTTTTCAATTGATGTGTTTCTATTCCATTTTTATTCAATTCAATTTTTATTATTAATGATCTTTGTTATTGTTAACATTCTCTTTCTCGAATTTTATTCTTGATGTTTGATTGTAAGTAAATTATAATTTTCAATGATTCTCTATCTCATCTGGTCACATACGTCAATAGATTCTCATTCTCACCATCATTAAAGAAGCAATTTGTAAGAAAAATAAAGGTAAAATATTTCCGTTATTTCATTGTATAATTTATGTGATAACTTCCATAAAATTCACTACTATTAACTTCCATAAATTCAATTTTTGTAGACAGAGTATCACTTACTTGCATCAATAATAAATTTAATCATAGTAGAAAAAGCACTATAAAAACTTGCATCAACATATGAAATCACTATAAAAACTTAATTGCATCCACATGAAGTTTAATCACAGTAGAAAAATGTTATTTATTTCAAATTTATTTTTTTCTAATTTATCTGGTGATTGTTTGTCAGGAAATAATAGATGACAATCAAATATATGTAGAATCAACCATAGTATGTGAATAAACCATTATGTGAATCAACCATTATCATCACTATGAACCTTGAAAATTCAGATTTCTTTTTTAATTTATTCATATTTTTCATTTGTAAATTTTATTAATTTATTAGTAATAAACATATTAAACATACAAAGTTTGGATAAAACTAGCGTCTGGACAGGCACTCGCGTGCTTGTCTGTCCGCTTTTTTGATACACATCATTGAAAATATAAACGATATTTTTTATTTAAATATAATTTAATTTTTAAAAAATAAAGCATGTGGAATTTATTAATAGAAAGTTACGTGGAAGTTAATAATAGTGGTTTTATTGGAAGTTATTAGGTAAATTATACAATAAAATAAGGGTAAAAATGATAGAAAAATAGGCTACACCAAAAGAAAGTATTCCCGTTATATTCGTAGTCAATATTCAAGATTAATTTATTAGTAATAAACATATTAAAAATACAAAGTTTGGATATTTTTAAATACTACATTTAATTTTACAGATAAAATAATATAATGGAAAATATTCGTAGTCAAGATTCAAGACGGACACAAAATGCAAGACATCGAAGACAGCGGATGAGTGTTGAGCAAAGACAAGAAGAATTGGCTAGAAGGCGTTCGAATTATAGACAAAATAAAGACAAAGGAAAACAAGTTCAAACATGTGATCTTTCTGATATGAGAACCATGATGCCATTTCAAGACTTGACAAATGCCAATTTTGCTTCTCGGTTTTATCAAAGAGCACATGACAATGAAGCTGGACCGAGTACCACATATGCCAGTCGCGTTCCATCCACGGGTTAGAAACTTTAAATTATTGTATAGATTATACTTTAGTACTTCATGTTTAAAAAGTATCAATTAATTATGCAAAAATAATTGGATGATATGTTAATTCAATACTAATTTACAGATAAAAATTTTATATACCCGATTTTCCAACAAAATGATAACCACGAAGCAAGACCATTTATAAGAAATATTGATGACAATGATTATGGTAAGTATAATTCTGTCTATACTCAAATTGATAGTAACACACATTTAGATTTATACATTGTTGCTATTTTTCATCTATAACTCTATATTGAAGTCAATACTTTCTTTTATAGAATCACATTCGCAAAATATTAATTCACCTGTTGAAACTCACAAAACACAAACAGTTTTTGATCAAGGTACGATTATGTATTTTAATCCATACCATATATTGTATGTTTTTATTTAAATATTATTTCATGTTAGTCACCATGTATATAATAAGTATATTTCTTTTAATGCATGTTTTGTATGTAATAAAACACAAAATCAAGATATATTTTTCAAGCAAGACATAACATTGCTAGAAATTTTTGAAATATTGTTATGACAATAAAATCCCTACTTCCTACTTCGAGTGAGTGTAGACGATGCAATGCAATTTTTTTTCATAGAGAATCTCAAGATATGTGTTGCAAAGGTGGAAAGGTGACAATTTCACAAGTGCCTGCTCCTGACGAGTTGTTACAGTTATTTTTAGACAGTTCTACTGAAGGCAGACATTTTAGACAACATATTAGAAGTTACAACCATGTAATGTCGTTTACTTCACTAGGTGTTCATGTCGACGAAAGTTTGGTTGCAACTGGTCGTGGTATTTACACATTTCGTGCTCAAGGCGCAATTTATCACAAAATAGGAGGTTTTCATCCGAATCAAGGTTCAAGGCCACGTTACTTGCAGTTATACATTTATGATACCGATCATGAGCTTCAAAATAGGATGAGGGAAAACCCAATACTTAACCAAGCCGTAGTGTATAAATTGCAAAAACTACTCCACCAATGCAACCCGTTTGTCATCATGTTTAGGAAGGTTGCACTAGAGCCAAATATTAAACAATGTAGGTTACTCATTAAAGAACATCCATCAAATCAACCTCAATATAGTCTCCCTTCAGCTTCCTAAGTCGCAACAATTGTTATAGGCGGTGGTGATGAAGATACAATAAAACGTGGAAGAGATATAAATGTGATCAATTGTGATGGAAAGCTAACAAAGGTTCAAGAAACAATGGGGTATTATGATCCTTTACAGTATCCTATATTGTTACCGTTTGGAACATATGGTTGGGACATAGAAACAAAAACTACTGTTGGAAAAAATGTTACATGCCGAGAGTACTACAGTTATGTGCTTCAGGTACATGCTGAACTATTTTTCTAATAAATATACTTCTAAATGTGTGAAAAAATAATTCAAGATTGATTATTTTATTCAATGTAGATTCGTCGTAATGATCAATCTGTATTGTTAAAATAGGGTCGACTTTTACAACAGTATGTTGTAGACAATTATGTAAAGATTGAGATAGGAAGGTTAAGATGGATCCGAAGAAATCAAAATAATATTCGGTCTGAGGTATATTAGGGGTTACAAGATGCATTGCACGATGGGGAGAATAACGCAGGTATTTAATATAACATATTATATTTATACCTGAAGAGTGTATACTTTATGTTTATACCACTATCCACACATTTAATTTTTATACTTTTCATATATTTCTATAGATAATGTCGGACAAAGAACAATACTGCCATCGTCATTTATTGGCAGTAAGCGAGATATGACACAGGGATACCAAGATGGTATGGCCATTGTTCTTAACAATGGTAAACCAGACATATTCCTTACAATGACATGCAATCCTTCTTGGATTGAGATAACTTCAGAACTAGGCCTCCGTCAAACCCCACAAGATCGACCTGATTTGTTAACAAGAATTTTTCGATCAAAATTTGAGCAGTTGAAGGATGATGTCACTAACAAAGGAGTCTTAGGGAGGGTTAAAAGTTATATGTATGTAACCGAATTTCAGAAACATGGACTACCACATGTGCATATGCTACTCATCTTGGATATTGATGACAAGTTACGGGAACCTGAAGAGTATGATAGTGTGGTGAAAGCAGAAATACCACGACATGAATCTGAACCAGAATTGTATGAAGCTGTGGTAAAACACATGATCCATGGGTCATGTGGAGTGTTGAATCAAAGCTCTCCGTGTATGAAGAATGGTCATTGTAAAAAAAGACACCCAAAAGACTTCTGTGAAGAGACGCGTCAGGGAAATGACTCATATCCTGAGTACATGAGAAGGTTTAGTGATCCCATTTTTTTAAATAGAAATAAGTCTGTTGATAATAGATGGGTGGTTCCTTATAATCCATGGTTGTTGTTGAAGTACGATTGTCACATCAATGTTGAGATTTGCAGCAGCATCAAAAGTATTAAATATTTGTATAAATATGTTTACAAAGGTCCTGATCGAGTTGCAATGGAGGTTCACAGAGGTACATGTATGGATGAGATTCAACAATATGTTGATGCAAGATGGATTTGTGCTCCAGAGGCATTATGGAAAATATTTAAATTCACACTTTACAAGTTATACCCCTCTGTTGAAAGACTACAAATCCACTTGCCAAATAATCATCAAGTGCGGTTCTATAAGCATCAAAGAATCACAAATGTACTAAATGATAACCAAAATGCAGTAACCATGCTCACTGAGTTCTTTGCACTAAACCAAATGGATCCACATGCTAGGAATTATTTGTACAGAGAGATTCCAGAGCATTATTGTTGGCTAAAAGGGGTCAAAAAATGGCAGCGAAGACGGACAAAACAAAAAGTTATTGGTCGAATCTATACAGTATCTCCTTCAGAAGGTGAGAAATTTTATTTACGTGTTTTGTTGTCTCATTTAAGAGGTCCAACAAGCTGGGAATGCCTTCTTACACATAATGGTGCATGTTTTTTCACATTCAAAAAAGCAGCTGAGGATTAGGGGTTATTAGAGAGTGATAATAGTATTCGTGAATGTATGCTTGAAGCATCAAATATGCGCATGCCATATGCTTTACGAAGGTTGTTTGTGACTATATTAATTTTCTGTGAACCAACTGATGTTAGAGGCTTATTTAATGAGTTTTATCCCTACATGGTGAAGGATTATCAAATGACAAATATTGTTGTGGGAAATAACTTTGAAGATATGTTATTGAGGGAATTGAGAGATCTTTTGCTGCTACATGGAAAACTAATCAAAAACTACGATCTTCCAATATTGACAATGGAAACAAATGAAGTCGGGGGAGTGCCAACAATTATTCAAGAAGAGTTGTCGGTCCAAATTCTAGATGAAGACATTCAATCAGTTGAGAAGTTAAATAATGACCAGATGAGTGCTTACAATACAATTATGAACGCCATCCACCAAAAACAAAGTCAATTTTTTTTGTTGATGGTCCTGAAGGAACAGGTAAACCTTTCCTTTATCGAACTATAATGGCAAATTTGAGACGTAATAGTCAAATTGTCTTAGCAACAGCTTCCTCAGGTATAGCTGCTACATTATTACCTGGTGGTAGAACTGCACACTCTCGATTTGGGATCCCCATTGATATAGAGCCCATTTCTATTTGCAAAATAACAAATAATTGTGACCTTGCAAAACTCATTAGAATAACCAATGCAATCATTTGGGATGAAGCACCCATGATAAATAGATATTGTGTGGAAGCATTAGATCGATCACTGCAAGATATTATGAATATCAATGCTCTATTTGGTGGAAAAATAATGATCATGGGAGGAGATTTTCGCCAGGTGCTTCCTGTTATTGAAAAAGGAAGTAGAGGACAAATGATTTCAGCGTGTATTGTTAGGTCTCAATTATGGGCCACCACAAAGATCATACACTTGCGCCAAAATATGCGATCAATTCATGACCACGAGTTTGCATAGTTTCTGATGAGGATTGGAGATGGCAATGAACCTGCTAAAGAGGATGACATGGTCAAGATGCCTGCTGAAATTGTAATACCATGGGAAGGAGAAAGCTCCATAAAAAAGCTTATACAACATACATTTCCCCAATTAGAAAACCATGGATGGGATGCTTCATATATGGTGGAGAGAGCCATACTTACTCCCAAAAATTATGATGTACATGTGTTGAATGACATGATTATTAATAAGTTCCCTGGATATGAACATATTTTGTTATCTTTTGATGAGGTTGAGGGTGATACTCATAATCTATATCAACAGGAATACTTACACACAATTGCTCCTGGTACTTTACCACCACATATTTTAAAGATAAAAATAGGGGCTCCTCTGATGTTATTGCGTAACATAGACCCTAAATTTGAGTTGTGTAATGGGACAAGATTGTTATGTCGTGGTTTTTTTATGAATTTGCTTGATGTTGAAATACTTACAGGCCACAACGCTGGAAAAAGAGCATTTTTGCCAAGAATTAAGCTCAAAACCACTAATGGTGCAGGACTTCCTTTTGTGCTTATTAGAAAACAGTTTCCTGTCAAACTAAGTTTTGCAATTCACTATAAATAAATCACAAGGACAAACAATTCCAAAT
Source organism: Lathyrus oleraceus (assembly GCF_024323335.1). Taxonomy (NCBI): domain Eukaryota; kingdom Viridiplantae; phylum Streptophyta; class Magnoliopsida; order Fabales; family Fabaceae; genus Lathyrus; species Lathyrus oleraceus. The sequence goes on from NC_066585.1 coordinate 155,572,344, forward strand.
GTCGAAATTTATCTTCCACGACATGTTTTCAGTCATGGACAATTGTATGTTGCTTTATCAAGAGGTGTTTCGCGGGCTGCAACAAGAGTGCTAATTAAAGATGGAAAAGTAGAGGGGGAGAAGGGGATTTTACCAAAAATATAGTTTTTAATGAAATTTTGTTGTCACAACCTCAGGTATTTATCCATTATGTTTAATCGTTTAACTATACTTTTTCAATGTCACACTTGGCGTGTACTCACTAGATTACACTATATTTTTTACTATATTAATTTACTTCATTTGTTTTGCAGTGAAAAGAGAGATATTTATGAGTTCAGTTCGGTGATTGACATTCCTATTAAGCAACAATGTCACTTAATATCTCTGTTAACGTTTATGTTTATTTGCTTAATAAACTGTGAGAAATATTTTTTTTTCTTATTGTTTTGAATAATCTATAACAATATATAAACACAAAATTTAATTTTGGTGTAACCTATTTTGATTTTCCATAATACGGTATTTCTAACCATCAAATTATTCCACTCACATTATTGATTTTCTTGAAAAAACCGGTTGAATATAATCACGTCACAATGCGGTTTTCTCAATTGAAACCAAATTTAATGCGCGAATATTACGTATTGCAAACAAAATTTAATTTGTATATGAATAAATATCATATGTTTCATCATATAATTAGTTTATATTAAAATCAAATTTATAAAAAAAAGACACTGCTAATATTTTCACCCGTTAGCGCAATAAAAAAAAAGCGGACAAACGGGCAAGGAGTGCCCGTTTGGACGCTAGTATAGAATAATTCGATTCTTTTGTCTCTTTGACACGTATATGTGAGAAATCAATTATGTTTTTCTTTGTCTTTAGTTTATTTGTTCATCTTAATATGACTAGTGAAATAATGGAGTATATAAATATGACTGAAAAGTGTTGCATACTCTATCATATTTCAATATCAACAAAAAGTGACAAGTCATTGGAATTGTGTAATAACTAATTTAACACTAAAGACATTTGTTTCAACTTTTACATTTGCTAAGATGTCAAGAAAAACCAAAAATATTTAATATTGTTTGAATTTCCACGTCTCTTGTATTTTTAAAATTTGAGCAAATATACTTAAACTGAGTAATTTTTGCGTTGTTAGATTATTTTAATCTAAATGGTTATTGAATCTATATCCTTCAAGATATTTCTTAAAATAAAGATAAGCTATTTAATGAGTTAAATCTCAAACATTTCCTATATATTGAAGAAAATTATAAATGTATTATATAATATTTAAATGTTTTTCATTGTCATTTTAAAATCAAACTTTAATACAACCAATTTATTTTCATGGTAGTATTCTTAGTTATAAGTTGTATTATAAAAAATACTATATTATTTAAGTACTTACGATAAATATGAACTAAAATTATTTTAAAGGCATTACATAAAATAAATATATATATCAGAGTTTCTTCTCTCTCTATTTTATAATTCAAAAATTATTTCCAAAAAATTAAATTATGTTTTATAAGGTTTAAGCAAATAATATAGTTTAAATTACAAAATAGTTCTTAAGTTAATACATTTTTCTTTTTTCCAAGATTCAAACTCATGATCTCACGAAATGAATAGTATGTGCTTTGACTCTTTGAAAAATGAAGATGAATTTTATGAGGTTCCACATGAGAATAATTGTGATGTGGGAAATATAGAGTATGTGAAATGTGATGTCTCGTGGTATAATCCACGACTTCGAATTATTGGACAATTTTAAAGATAAAGCTTTCTAGCTAGTAACAATGGTAATCCTAAAATGCAGAAGTGTAGAGACAAGTGACTGCCACTTATTGATTTATAGATTTTCTTCATTTGGTTAACTTACTGTCTAGAACACCTTTTAGGTGAGCGTAAGAAATCATCTACTTGTAGTAATGTGTATTGGGGACCGTAGCCTAAGAATGGTGATCGCCAATTTGGTTTTATTATTCCGAAATGGATTCATTCATATTTGAATTCATATCGAATTAGTTGATTAATTAATTCTCTCATCAATATATAGAAATATAATTTTCCTTTCTAATTCTATTTAATTATTTAATCAAATAAGGCTTTTAGTTTGATAATTGCTATATAATTAGTATAAATATATAAGCCTAAATTTTAATTAACAGTAATAATAATTAAATAATATTTAAATATAAAATAATCCAACAATCTCCCACTTAAATAATATATGTTATTAATCATATCATAGTCTATAGGTGGCCATCTGAATGCTATTTATTTTTAGATTTCAACTCTACAATCTATGGTGAGGAGAGTAGATCAAATAGAGATAAGTCAGACCATTAGAGGAAGAGGAAGAGGAACACCTAGAAAGATTGTGTGGGAAGTTATTAAGAAAGATCGTGAAATTCACAATTTGGATAGAACAATGATCCTGGATAGAACATTATGATAAAAGTTGATCCATATAGAAAACCCCTTCTTAGTGGGATTAGGTTTGGTTGCAGTTGATGTTATTGTTGTTGTACAACTAATATTTATTACATTGAAAAAGAAAACATAAAAAGTACATATAAATTAATTTAAACACCACATTTCATGCTTCATAACGAAACGAAAATCACTATAATTTAATAAAATAAATTATATTATACTTGTTTGCTAATTAGACCGTCCTCTAACTTTGGCCCTTTTCTAGTTGTTTCTAGGAGAAAAACTAAATGAAATTAAAATTCACACATAACGAGAAGACAAATATTATAAACAAATTTTAAGATATCAACATCAAAATTTCTCCAACTGCTTGCTTGTAAGTTTTTTCCATTGAATTTGTGTCATATGAACCTTTGCTTGCCTGCAAAATAACACAATTTAATTCTTTTTGCTTAAGTAATAATTATTTTATTTATTTGATAATTTTATTATGATATCCAATATAATCCAGAAAAGAGGAGATAGATTGAGTTTGAAACTTACATGAACTAGAATCATATACACATTTCCATTTCCATTGCGCATAATGTTGATAGATACAACATCAATCATATGTTTCTCCAACACAAAAGCAATTTTTGTCAAGATCCCCTGCTTCTTAGTTGCACATATGCAGAATTGTGCTTCGCCCCCACAAATGTTCAATACAAATTTTTTAGAAGACCAAGTTTGAAAAGCTACTTGTTTCGGTGGTGGTGCATATAGCGATAACGTATTTGAAGTATCAATTACACTAATAGGAAATTTATTATTATAACTATAGGACCCCTGATCAATTATGATAGTTTTCGTTGATTCATATGAATTCAATTGGGAGTTCATCACAAATGAAGACTCACTCACAAATGAGGACATAGATCTAAGCTTGTCTTTCTTCTTCTTTTCTAGATTTTCAAGAATCTGTTGTAAATTTTTTATTTCTTTCACTGCTGCATCCATAATGGTTGACTTATCAACCTGTAAAGAAAAATTAAATTAACCATCTAATTTAGAAAATAACTGATTATGACACTAAAGTTTTAGCCTAATTATAAATGAAGATGAACATGAATTTACCTTAGAGGGCGGATCTGGGAGCAAAGCATGAAGGCTAGCAAACATGTTCCTTATTTTCTTTCTCCTTTCTCTCTCATTCCATATGTGCATTTCATGATGAGAATCACGATATTTTCCACCTTTACCTTATCCATTTTAAATATTTTTTCCACTTTTAATCACAAGCCCAACTCGACTTGGTTTTCCATTCACAAGAAGTACTCTTCCTTCATTAATTACTTCATTCCGATTCAACGAATTCATATCTAATTTCTTTTGCTACTCCCACCAATGTTATCTAAATTTGTGAGATCACCCCATAATTGACTTTCCCGCAAGGAACCGGAATTTTGATCATGATATACACTCGTTACCATGTTTTCTTTTGAGAAAGAAAGAGAGTGTAACATAAAAAATATAATATGAAAAGAAGTAGTGAAGAATGGTGTATTTATATACAAGTATAATATAGTTATGTAAAAGCTATTGTGAAAAGTTATATTAAATAAAAAATAAAATGACAAATTTATGTATAGGCATCTAGAATATGATTATAATATTGTTATTATAAATCCTAAAAAAATTGATAAATTAATTATACTAATATTGATATTAAAAAAAACACACAAAAAGCTAGAGCTGTGTGTAACAAATACAACTGCTTTCTCACGCATTAGGGTCCCATCAGATATGAGTTAATATTTATTAATACTAAAATATAAAAAAAAAATTTATAATTAATTTTTAATTGAACAAATTAATTTGATTAGGAATAATAATATTTAATTTAAATATAAATTTTCTGTATAAAACTGTGGGCATAACTCTATCTTCTAGATCTTTCTAACTCCACCTTCTAGACTTTCCCATGGAAAGGTATAGAATATAAAATTATGACCAAGATTTCCTTATATGAAAAGGTCTAGAAGATGGAGTTATGTCTACAATTTTTAACACAAAAATATTATAATTAAACTATATTATACCTAGTTTATTTAATTTGGTCAGCAATTACACACACACACACACATATATATATATATATATATATATATATATATATATATATATATATATATATATATATATATATATATATATATATAATATATATATATATATATATATATATATATATATATATATTATATATATATATATATATATATATATATATATATATATTGAATAATTCGATTCTTTTGTCTCTTTGACACATATATGTGAGAAATCAATAATGCTTTTCTTTGTCTTTAGTTTATTGGTTCATCTTAATATGACTAGTGAAATAATGGAGTATATAAATATGACAAAAAAGTGTTGCATACTCTATCATATTTCAATATCAACAAAAAGTGACAAGTCATTGGAATTGTGTAATAACTAATTTAACACTAAAGACATTTGTTTCAACTTTTACATTTGCTAAGATGTCAAGAAAAACCAAAATATTTAATATTGTTTGAATTTCGACGTCTCTTGTATTTTTAAAATTTGAGCAAATATACTTAAATTGAGTAATTTTTGTGTATTTGGATTATTTTACTCTAAATGGTTATTGAATCTATATCCTTCAAGATATTTCTTAAAATAAAGATAAGCTATTTAATGAGTTAAATCTCAAACATTTCCTATATATTGAAGAAAATTATAAATGTATTATATAATATTTAAATGTTTTTCATTGTCATTTTAAAATCAAACTTTAATACAACCAATTTATTTTCATGGTAGTATTCTTAGTTATAAGTAGTATTATAAAAAATACTATATTATTGAAGTACTTACGATAAATATGAACTAAAACTCTTTTAAAGGCATTACATAAAATAAATATATATATCAGAGTTTCTTTTCTCTTATTTATAATTCAAAAATTATTTCAAAAAAATTAAATTATATTTTATAAGGTTTAAGCAAATAATATAGTTTAAATTACAAAATAATTCTTAACTTAATACATTTTTGTTTTTTCCAAGATTCAAACTCATGATCTCACGAAATGAATAGTATGTGCTTTGACTCTTTGGAAAATGAAGATGAATTTTATGAGGTTCCACATCAGAATAATTGTGATGTGGGAAATATAGAGTATGTGAAATATGATGTCTCGTGGTATAATCCACGGCTTCGAATTATTGGACAATTTTAAAGATAAAGCTTTCTAGCTAGTAACAATGGTAATCCTAAAATGCAGGAGTGTAGAGACAAGTGACTGCCACTTATTGATTTATAGATTTTCTTCATTTGGTTAACTTACTGTCTAGAACACCTTTTAGGAGAGCGTAAGAAATCATCTACTTGTAGTAAGGTGTATTAGGGACCATAGCCTATGAATGGTGATCGCCAATTTGATTTTTATTATTTCGAAATGGATTCATTCATATTTGAATTCATATCCAATTAGTTGATTAATTAATTAAATCATCAATATATTGAAACATAATTTTCCTTTCTAATTTATTTAATTATTTAATCAAATAAGGCTTTTAGTTTGATAATTGCTATATAATTAGTATAAATATATAAGCCTACATTTTAATTATCGGTAATAATAATTAATAATAATTAAATAATATTTAAATATAAAATAATCCAACAATCTCCCACTTAAATTATATATGTTATTAAACATATCATAGTCTATAGGCGGCCATCCGAATTCTATTTTTTTTTAGATTTCAACTCTACAGTCTATGGTGAGGAGAGTAGATCAAATAGAGATAAGTCAGACCATTAGAAGAAGAGGAAGAGGAACACCTAGAAAGATTGTGTGGGAAGTTATTAAGAAAGATCTTGAAATTCACAATTTGGATAGAACAATGATCCTGGATAGAACATTATGATAAAAGTTGATCCATATAGAAAACCCCTTCTTAGTGGGATTAGGTTTGGTTGTAGTTGATGTTATTGTTGTTGTACAACTAATATTTATTACTTTGAAAAAGAAAACATAAAAAGTACATAGAAATTAATTTAAACACCACATTTCATGCCTCATAATGAAACAAAAATCACTATAATTTAATAAAAATTTAAATATTATACTTGTTTGCTAATTAGACTGTCCTCTAACTTTGGCCCTTTTCTAGTTGTTTCTAGGAGAAAAACTAAATGAAATTAAAATTCATACAAAACGAGAATACAAATTTTATAAACAAATTTTAAGATATCAACATCAAAATTTCTCCAGCCGCTTGCTTGTAAGTTTTCTCCATTGAATTTTTGTCATATGAACCTTTGCTTGCCTGCAAAATAACACAATTCTATTCTTTTGTTTAAGTAATAATTATTTTATTTATTTGATAACATATTATAGTATATGTATGTTTGGTATCACTGTACGGGTAAATTTGAAAATTTTATTATGATATTCAATATAATCCAGAAAAGAGGAGATAGATCGAGTTTGAAACTTACATGAACTAGAATCATGTACACATTTCCATTTCCATTGCGCATAATGTTGATAGATACAACAGCAATCATATGTTTCTCCAACAGAAAAGCAATTTTTGTCAAGCCCCCTGCTTCTTAGTTGCACATATGCAGAATTGTGCTTCGCCACCACAAATGTTCAATACAATTTTTTTAGAAGACCAAGTTTGAAAAGCTACTTGTTTCGGTGGAGGTGCATAAAGCGATAACATATTTGAACTTTCATTTACACTAATCGGAAATTTATTATTATAACTATAGGACCCCTGATCAATTATGATAGTTTTCGTTGATTCATATGAATTCAATTGGGAGTTTATCACAAATGAAGACTCACTCACAAATGGGGACATAGATCTAAGCTTGTCTTTCTTCTTCTTTTCTAGATTTTCAAGAATCTGTTGTAAATTTTTTATTTCTTTCACTGCTGCATCCACAATGGTTGACTTATCAACCTGGAAAAAAATTAAATTAACCATCTAATTTAGAAAATAACTGATTATGACACTAAAGTTTTACCCTAATTAAAAAATGAAGATGAACATGAATTTACCTTAGAGGGCAGATCTGGAAGCAAAGCATGAAGGCTAGCAAACATGTTCCTTATTTTCTTTCTCCTTTCTCTCTCATTCCATATGTGTATTTCATGATGAGAATCACGATATTTTCCACCTTTACCTTTTCCATTTTTAATATTTTTTCCACTTTTAATCATAAGCCCACCTCGACTTGGTTTTCCATTCACAAGCACTACTCCTCCTTCATTAATTACTTGGTTCCGATTCAAAGAATTCATATCTAAGTTTCTTTTGCTACTCCCATCAATGTTATCTAAATTTGTGAGATCACCCCATACTTGACTTTCCCCGATGGAACCGGAATTTTGATCATGATCTACACTCGTTACCATGTTTTCTTTTGAGAAGGAAAGAGAGTGTAACATAGAAAAAATAATATGAAAAGAAGTAATGAAGAATGATGTATTTATATACAAGTATAATAGAGTTAAGTAAAAGCTATTGTGAAAAGTTATATTAAATAAAAATAAAATGACACGTTTTATGTAGAAGCATCTAGAATATGATTATAATATTGTTATTATAAATCCTAAAAAGGTTGATAAATTAATTATACTAATATTGATATTAAGAAAAAAACAGACAAAAGTTAGAGTTGTGTATAACAAATACAACTGCTTTCTCACGCATTAGGTTCCCATCAGATATGAGTTAATATATTAAAACTAAACTATATAAAAAAAATTATAATTTAGTTTTTAATTGAACAAATTAATTTGATTAGGAATAATAATATTTAATATTAATATAATTTTTTGTATAAAACTGTGGGCATAACTCTATCTTCTAGACCTTTCTAACTCCACCTTCTAGACTTTCCCATGGGAAGGTTTAGAATATAAAATTATGACCATAACTTTCCATATATGAAAAGGTCTAGAAGATGGAGTTATGCCTACAATTTTCACAAAAATATATTATAATTAAACTATATTATACCTAGTTTATTTAATTTGGTCAGCAATTTATATATATATATATATATATATATATATATATATATATATATATATATATATATATATATATATATATATATATATATATATATATATATATATATATATTGAATAATTCGATTCTTTTGTCTCTTTGACACGTATATGTGAGAAATCAATAATGTTTTTCTTTGTCTTTAGTTTATTTGTTCATCTTAATATGACTAGTTAAATAATGGAGTATATAAATATGACTGAAAAGTGTCGCATACTCTATCATATTTCAATATCAACAAAACGTGACAAGTCATTGGAATTGTGTAATAACTAATTTAATACTAAAGACATTTGTTTCAACTTTTAAATTTGCTAAGATGTAAAGAAAAACCAAAAATATTTAATATTGTTTGAATTTCCACGTCTCTTGTATTTTTAAAATTTGAGCAAATATACTTAAATTGAGTAATTTTTGGGTTGTTAGATTATTTTACTCTAAATGGTTATTGAATCTATATCCTTCAAGATATTTCTTAAAATAAAGATAAGTTATTTAATGAGTTAAATCTCAGACATTTCCTATATATTGAAGAAAATTATAAATGTATTATATAATATTTAAATGTTTTTCATTGTCGTTTTAAAATCAAACTTTAATACAACCAATTTATTTACATGGTAGTATTCTTAGTTATAAGTAGTATGATAAAAAATACTATATTATTTAAGTACTTACGATAAATATGAACTAAAATTATTTTAAAGGCATTACATAAAATAAATATATATATCAGAGTTTCTTCTCTCTCTAGTTTATAATTCAAAAATTATTTCAAAAAAATTAAATTATGTTTTATAAGGTTTAAGCAAATAATATAGTTTAAATTACAAAATAGTTCTTAAGTTAATACATTTTTCTTTTTCCAAGATTCAAACTCATGATCTCACGAAATGAATAGTATGTGCTTTGACTCTTTGAAAAATGAAGATGAATTTTATGAGGTTCCACATGAGAATAATTGTGATGTGTGAAATATAGAGTATGTGAAATATGATGTCTCGTGGTATAATCCACGGCTTTGAATTATTGGACAATTTTAAAGATAAAGCTTTCTAGCTAGTAACAATGGTAATCCTAAAATGCAGGAGTGTAGAGACAAGTGACTGCCACTTATTGATTTATAGATTTTCTTCATTTGGTTAACTTACTGTCTAGAACACCTTTTAGGTGAGCGTAAGAAATCATCTACTTGTAGTAAGGTGTATTGGGGACCATAGCCTATGAATGGTGATCGCCAATTTGGTTTTTATTATTCCGAAATGGATTCATTCATATTTGAATTCATATCCAATTAGTTGATTAATTAATTAATTAATCAATATATAGAAATATAATTTTCCTTTCTAATTCTATTTAATTATTTAATCAAATAAGGCTTTTAGTTTGATAATTGCTATATAATTAGTATAAATATATAAGCCTACATTTTAATTATCGGTAATAATAATTAAATAATATTTAAATATAAAATAATCCAACAATCTCCCACTTAAATAATATATGTTATTAATCATATCATAGTCTATAGGCGGCCATCCGAATGCTATTTATTTTTAGATTTCAACTCCACAATCTATGGTGAGGGGAGTAGATCAAATAGAGATAAGTCAGACCATTAGAGGAAGAGGAAGAGGAACACCTAGAAAGATTGTGTGGGAAGTTATTAAGAAAGATCTTGAAATACACAATTTGGATAAAACCATGATCCTGGATAGAACATTATGATAAAAGTTGATCCATATAGAAAACCCCTTCTTAGTGTGATTGGGTTTGGTTCTAGTTGATGTTATTGTTGTTGTACAACTAATTTTTATTACTTTGAAAAAGAAAACATAAAAAGTACATAGAAATTAATTTAAACACCACATTTCATGCCTCATAACGAAACAAAAATCACTATAATTTAATAAAAATTTAAATATTATACTTGTTTGCTAATTAGACTGTCCTCTAACTTTGGCCCTTTTCTAGTTGTTTCTAGGAGAAAAACTAAATGAAATTAAAATTCATACAAAACGAGAATACAAATTTTATAAACAAATTTTAAGATATCAACATCAAAATTTCTCCAGCCGCTTGCTTGTAAGTTTTCTCCATTGAATTTGTGTCATATGAACCTTTGCTTGCCTGCAAAATAACACAATTCAATTCTTTTTGTTTAAGTAATAATTATTTTATTTATTTGATAACATATTATAGTATATGTATGTTTGGTATCACCGTACGGGTAAATTTGAAAATTTTATTCTGATATTCAATATAATCCAGAAAAGAGGAGATAGATCGAGTTTGAAACTTACATGAACTAGAATCATGTACACATTTCCATTTCCATTGCGCATAATGTTGATAGATACAACATCAATCATATGTTTCTCCAACACAAAAGCAATTTTTGTCAAGACCCCCTGCTTCTTAGTTGCACATATGCAGAATTGTGCTTCGCCCCCACAAATGTTCAATACAAATTTTTTAGAAGACCAAGTTTGAAAAGCTACTTGTTTCGGTGCAGGTGCATAAAGCGATAACATATTTGAAGTTTCATTTACACTAATCGGAAATTTATTATTATAACTATAGGACCCCTGATAAATTATGATTGTTTTCGTTGATTCATATGAATTCAATTGGGAGTTCATCACAAATGAAGACTCACTCACAAATGGGGACATAGATCTAAGCTTGTCTTTCTTCTTCTTTTCTAGATTTTCAAGAATCTGTTGTAAATTTTTTATTTCTTTCACTGCTGCATCCACAATGGTTGACTTATCAACCTGAAAAAAAAATTAAATTAACCATCTAATTTAGAAAATAACTGATTATGACACTAAAGTTTTACCCTAATTAAAAAATGAAGATGAACATGAATTTACCTTAGAGGGCAGATCTGGAAGCAAAGCATGAAGGCTAGCAAACATGTTCCTTATTTTCTTTCTCCTTTCTCTCTCATTCCATATGTGCATTTCATGATGAGAATCACGATATTTTCCACCTTTACCTTTTCCATTTTTAATATTTTTTCCACTTTTAATCACAAGCCCACCTCGACTTGGTTTTCCATTCACAAGCACTACTCCTCCTTCATTAATTACTTGGTTCCGATTCAAAGAATTCATATCTAAGTTTCTTTTGCTACTCCCACCAATGTTATCTAAATTTGTGAGATCACCCCATACTTGACTTTCCCCCATGGAACCGGAAATTTGATCATGATCTACACTCGTTACCATGTTTTCTTTTGAGAAGGAAAGAGAGTGTAACATAGAAAAAATAATATGAAAAGAAGTAATGAAGAATGATGTATTTATATACAAGTATAATAGAGTTAAGTAAAAGCTATTGTGAAAAGTTATATTAAATAAAAAATAAAATGACACGTTTTATGTAGAAGCATCTAGAATATGATTATAATATTGTTATTATAAATCCTAAAATGTTTGATAAATTAATTATACTAATATTGATATTAAGAAAAAAACAGACAAAAAGTTAGAGTTGTGTATAACAAATACAACTGCTTTCTCACGCATTAGGTTCCCATCAGATATGAGTTAATATATATTAAAACTAAACTATATAAAAAATTATAATTTAGTTTTTAATTGAACAAATTAATTTGATTAGGAATAATAATATTTAATATTAATAAAAATTTTTTGTATAAAACTGTGGGCATAACTCTATCTTCTAGACCTTTCTAACTCCACCTTCTAGACTTTCCCATGGGAAGGTTTAGAATATAAAATTATGACCATAACTTTCCATATATGAAAAGGTCTAGAAGATGGAGTTATGCCTACAATTTTTCACAAAAAATATTATAATTAAACTATATTATACCTAGTTTATTTAATTTGGTCAGCAATTTATATATATATATATATATATATATATATATATATATATATATTATATATATATATATATATATTGAATAATTCGATTCTTTTGTCTCTTTGACACGTATATGTGAGAAATCAATAATGTTTTTCTTTGTCTTTAGTTTATTTGTTCATCTTAATATGACTAGTAAATAATGGAGTATATAAATATGACTGAAAAGTGTCGCATACTCTATCATATTTCAATATCAACAAAAAGTGACAAGTCATTGGAATTGTGTAATAACTAATTTAATACTAAAGACATTTGTTTCAACTTTTAAATTTGCTAAGATGTAAAGAAAAACCCAAAATATTTAATATTGTTTGAATTTCCACGTCTCTTGTATTTTTAAAATTTGAGCAAATATACTTAAATTGAGTAATTTTGGGTTGTTAGATTATTTTACTCTAAATGGTTATTGAATCTATATCCTTCAAGATATTTCTTAAAATAAAGATAAGTTATTTAATGAGTTAAATCTCAGACATTTCCTATATATTGAAGAAAATTATAAATGTATTATATAATATTTAAATGTTTTTCATTGTCATTTTAAAATCAAACTTTAATACAACCAATTTATTTTCATGGTAGTATTCTTAGTTATAAGTAGTATGATAAAAAATACTATATTATTTAAGTACTTACGATAAATATGAACTAAAATTATTTTAAAGGCATTACATAAAATAAATATATATATCAGAGTTTCTTCTCTCTCTAGTTTATAATTCAAAAATTATTTCAAAAAATTAAATTATGTTTTATAAGGTTTAAGCAAATAATATAGTTTAAATTACAAAATAGTTCTTAAGTTAATACATTTTCTTTTTTCCAAGATTCAAACTCATGATCTCACAAAATGAATAGTATGTGCTTTGACTCTTTAAAAATGAAGATGAATTTTATGAGGTTCCACATGAGAATAATTGTGATGTGTGAAATATAGAGTATGTGAAATATGATGTCTCGTGGTATAATCCACGGCTTCGAATTATTGGACAATTTTAAAGATAAAGCTTTCTAGCTAGTAACAATGGTAATCCTAAAATGCAGGAGTGTAGAGACAAGTGACTGCCACTTATTGATTTATAGATTTTCTTCATTTGGTTAACTTACTGTCTAGAACACCTTTTAGGTGAGCGTAAGAAATCATCTACTTGTAGTAAGGTGTATTGGGGACCATAGCCTATGAATGGTGATCGCCAATTTGGTTTTTATTATTCCGAAATGGATTCATTCATATTTGAATTCATATCCAATTAGTTGATTAATTAATTAATTAATCAATATATAGAAATATAATTTTCCTTTCTAATTCTATTTAATTATTTAATCAAATAAGGCTTTTAATTTGATAATTGCTATATAATTAGTATAAATATATAAGCCTACATTTTAATTATCGGTAATAATAATTAAATAATATTTAAATATAAAATAATCCAACAATCTCCCACTTAAATAATATATGTTATTAATCATATCATAGTCTATAGGCGGCCATCCGAATGCTATTTATTTTTAGATTTCAACTCCACAATCTATGGTGAGGGGAGTAGATCAAATAGAGATAAGTCAGACCATTAGAGGAAGAGGAAGAGGAACACCTAGAAAGATTGTGTGGGAAGTTATTAAGAAAGATCTTGAAATACACAATTTGGATAAAACCATGATCCTGGATAGAACATTATGATAAAAGTTGATCCATATAGAAAACCCCTTCTTAGTGTGATTGGGTTTGGTTCTAGTTGATGTTATTGTTGTTGTACAACTAATTTTTATTACTTTGAAAAAGAAAACATAAAAAGTACATAGAAATTAATTTAAACACCACATTTCATGCCTCATAACGAAACAAAAATCACTATAATTTAATAAAATTTAAATATTATACTTGTTTGCTAATTAGACTGTCCTCTAACTTTGGCCCTTTTCTAGTTGTTTCTAGGAGAAAAACTAAATGAAATTAAAATTCATACAAAACGAGAATACAAATTTTATAAACAAATTTTAAGATATCAACATCAAAATTTCTCCAGCCGCTTGCTTGTAAGTTTTCTCCATTGAATTTGTGTCATGTGAACCTTTGCTTGCCTGCAAAATAACACAATTCAATTCTTTTTGTTTAAGTAATAATTATTTTATTTATTTGATAACATATTATAGTATATGTATGTTTGGTATCACTGTATGTTATTAAGTATTTGAAGTTTCATTTACACTAATGGGAATTTATTATTATAACTATAGGACCCCTGATCAATTATGATAGTTTTCGTTGATTCATATGAATTCAATTGGGAGTTATCACAAATGAAGACTCACTCACAAATGGGGACATAGATCTAAGCTTGTCTTTCTTCTTCTTTTCTAGATTTTCAAGAATCTGTTGTAAATTTTTTATTTCTTTCACTGCTGCATCCACAATGGTTGACTTATCAACCTGAAAAAAAAATTAAATTAACCATCTAATTTAGAAAATAACTGATTATGACACTAAAGTTTTACCCTAATTAAAAAATGAAGATGAACATGAATTTACCTTAGAGGGCAGATCTGGAAGCAAAGCATGAAGGCTAGCAAACATGTTCCTTATTTTCTTTCTCCTTTCTCTCTCATTCCATATGTGTATTTCATGATGAGAATCACGATATTTTCCACCTTACCTTTTCCATTTTAATATTTTTTCCACTTTTAATCACAAGCCCACCTCGACTTGGTTTTCCATTCACAAGCACTACTCCTCCTTCATTAATTACTTGGTTCCGATTCAAAGAATTCATATCTAAGTTTCTTTTGCTACTCCCACCAATGTTATCTAAATTTGTGAGATCACCCCATAATTGACTTTCCCCATGGAACCGGAAATTTGATCATGATCTACACTCGTTACCATGTTTTCTTTTGAGAAGGAAAGAGAGTGTAACATAGAAAAAATAATATGAAAAGAAGTAATGAAGAATGATGTATTTATATACAAGTATAATAGAGTTAAGTAAAAGCTATTGTGAAAAGTTATATTAAATAAAAAATAAAATGACACGTTTTATGTAGAAGCATCTAGAATATGATTATAATATTGTTATTATAAATCCTAAAAAGGTTGATAAATTATTATACTAATATTGATATTAAGAAAAAACAGACAAAAAGTTAGAGTTGTGTATAACAAATACACTGCTTTCTCACGCATTAGGTTCCCATCAGATATGAGTTAATATATATTAAAACTAAACTATAAAAAAAATTATAATTTAGTTTTTAATTGAACAAATTAATTTGATTAGGAATAATAATATTTATATTAATAAAAAATTTTTGTATAAAACTGTGGGCATAACTCTATCTTCTAGACCTTTCTAACTCCACCTTCTAGACTTTCCCATGGGAAGGTTTAGAATATAAAATTATGACCATAACTTTCCATATATGAAAAGGTCTAGAAGATGGAGTTATGCCTACAATTTTTTCAAAAAAATTATAATTAAACTATATTATACCTAGTTTATTTAATTTGGTCAGCAATTATATATATATATATATATATATATATATATATATATATATATATATATATATATATATATATATAGATATATATATATAATTATATATATATATATTGAATAATTCGATTCTTTTGTCTCTTTGACACGTATATGTGAGAAATCAATAATGTTTTTCTTTGTCTTTAGTTTATTTGTTCATCTTAATATGACTAGTAAATAATGGAGTATATAAATATGACTGAAAAGTGTCGCATACTCTATCATATTTCAATATCAACAAAAAGTGACAAGTCATTGGAATTGTGTAATAACTAATTTAATACTAAAGACATTTGTTTCAACTTTTAAATTTGCTAAGATGTAAAGAAAAACCAAAAATATTTAATATTGTTTGAATTTCCACGTCTCTTGTATTTTTAAAATTTGAGCAAATATACTTAAATTGAGTAATTTTGGGTTGTTAGATTATTTTACTCTAAATGGTTATTGAATCTATATCCTTCAAGATATTTCTTAAAATAAAGATAAGTTATTTAATGAGTTAAATCTCAGACATTTCCTATATATTGAAGAAAATTATAAATGTATTATATAATATTTAAATGTTTTTCATTGTCATTTAAAATCAAACTTTAATACAACCAATTTATTTTCATGGTAGTATTCTTAGTTATAAGTAGTATGATAAAAAATACTATATTATTTAAGTACTTACGATAAATATGAACTAAAATTATTTTAAAGGCATTACATAAAATAAATATATATATCAGAGTTTCTTCTCTCTCTAGTTTATAATTCAAAAATTATTTCAAAAAAATTAAATTATGTTTTATAAGGTTTAAGCAAATAATATAGTTTAAATTACAAAATAGTTCTTAAGTTAATACATTTTTCTTTTTTCCAAGATTCAAACTCATGATCTCACGAAATGAATAGTATGTGCTTTGACTCTTTGAAAAATGAAGATGAATTTTATGAGGTTCCACATGAGAATAATTGTGATGTGTGAAATATAGAGTATGTGAAATATGATGTCTCGTGGTATAATCCACGGCTTCGAATTATTGGACAATTTTAAAGATAAAGCTTTCTAGCTAGTAACAATGGTAATCCTAAAATGCAGGAGTGTAGAGACAAGTGACTGCCACTTATTGATTTATAGATTTTCTTCATTTGGTTAACTTACTGTCTAGAACACCTTTTAGGTGAGCGTAAGAAATCATCTACTTGTAGTAAGGTGTATTGGGGACCATAGCCTATGAATGGTGATCGCCAATTTGGTTTTTATTATTCCGAAATGGATTCATTCATATTTGAATTCATATCCAATTAGTTGATTAATTAATTAATTAATCAATATATAGAAATATAATTTTCCTTTCTAATTCTATTTAATTATTTAATCAAATAAGGCTTTTAATTTGATAATTGCTATATAATTAGTATAAATATATAAGCCTACATTTTAATTATCGGTAATAATAATTAAATAATATTTAAATATAAAATAATCCAACAATCTCCCACTTAAATAATATATTATTTATCATATCATAGTCTATAGGCGGCCATCCGAATGCTATTTATTTTTAGATTTCAACTCCACAATCTATGGTGAGGGGAGTAGATCAAATAGAGATAAGTCAGACCATTAGAGGAAGAGGAAGAGGAACACCTAGAAAGATTGTGTGGGAAGTTATTAAGAAAGATCTTGAAATACACAATTTGGATAAAACCATGATCCTGGATAGAACATTATGATAAAAGTTGATCCATATAGAAAACCCCTTCTTAGTGTGATTGGGTTTGGTTCTAGTTGATGTTATTGTTGTTGTACAACTAATTTTTATTACTTTGAAAAAGAAAACATAAAAAGTACATAGAAATTAATTTAAACACCACATTTCATGCCTCATAACGAAACAAAAATCACTATAATTTAATAAAAATTTAAATATTATACTTGTTTGCTAATTAGACTGTCCTCTAACTTTGGCCCTTTTCTAGTTGTTTCTAGGAGAAAAACTAAATGAAATTAAAATTCATACAAAACGAGAATACAAATTTTATAAACAAATTTTAAGATATCAACATCAAAATTTCTCCAGCCGCTTGCTTGTAAGTTTTCTCCATTGAATTTGTGTCATATGAACCTTTGCTTGCCTGCAAAATAACACAATTCAATTCTTTTTGTTTAAGTAATAATTATTTTATTTATTTGATAACATATTATAGTATATGTATGTTTGGTATCACTGTACGGGTAAATTTGAAAATTTATTATGATATTCAATATAATCCAGAAAAGAGGAGATAGATCGAGTTTGAAACTTACATGAACTAGAATCATGTACACATTTCCATTTCCATTGCGCATAATGTTGATAGATACAACATCAATCATATGTTTCTCCAACACAAAAGCAATTTTTGTCAAGACCCCCTGCTTCTTAGTTGCACATATGCAGAATTGTGCTTCGCCCCCACAAATGTTCAATACAAATTTTTTAGAAGACCAAGTTTGAAAAGCTACTTGTTTCGGTGGAGGTGCATAAAGCGATAACGTATTTGAAGTTTCATTTACACTAATCGGAAATTTATTATTATAACTATAGGACCCCTGATCAATTATGATAGTTTTCGTTGATTCATATGAATTCAATTGGGAGTTCATCACAAATGAAGACTCACTCACAAATGGGGACATAGATCTAAGCTTGTCTTTCTTCTTCTTTTCTAGATTTTCAAGAATCTGTTGTAAATTTTTTATTTCTTTCACTGCTGCATCCACAATGGTTGACTTATCAACCTGAAAAAAAAATTAAATTAACCATCTAATTTAGAAAATAACTGATTATGACACTAAAGTTTTACCCTAATTAAAAATGAAGATGAACATGAATTTACCTTAGAGGGCAGATCTGGAAGCAAAGCATGAAGGCTAGCAAACATGTTCCTTATTTTCTTTCTCCTTTCTCTCTCATTCCATATGTGCATTTCATGATGAGAATCACGATATTTTCCACCTTTACCTTTTCCATTTTTAATATTTTTTCCACTTTTAATCACAAGCCCACCTCGACTTGGTTTTCCATTCACAAGCACTACTCCTCCTTCATTAATTACTTGGTTCCGATTCAAAGAATTCATATCTAAGTTTCTTTTGCTACTCCCACCAATGTTATCTAAATTTGTGAGATCACCCCATACTTGACTTTCCCCCATGGAACCGGAAATTTGATCATGATCTACACTCGTTACCATGTTTTCTTTTGAGAAGGAAAGAGAGTGTAACATAGAAAAATAATATGAAAAGAAGTAATGAAGAATGATGTATTTATATACAAGTATAATAGAGTTAAGTAAAAGCTATTGTGAAAAGTTATATTAAATAAAAAATAAAATGACACGTTTTATGTAGAAGCATCTAGAATATGATTATAATATTGTTATTATAAATCCTAAAAAGGTTGATAAATTAATTATACTAATATTGATATTAAGAAAAAAACAGACAAAAAGTTAGAGTTGTGTATAACAAATACAACTGCTTTCTCACGCATTAGGTTCCCATCAGATATGAGTTAATATATATTAAAACTAAACTATATAAAAAAATTATAATTTAGTTTTTAATTGAACAAATTAATTTGATTAGGAATAATAATATTTAATATTAATATAATTTTTTTGTATAAAACTGTGGGCATAACTCTATCTTCTAGACCTTTCTAACTCCACCTTCTAGACTTTCCCATGGGAAGGTTTAGAATATAAAATTATGACCATAACTTTCCATATATGAAAAGGTCTAGAAGATGGAGTTATGCCTACAATTTTTCACAAAAAAATATTATAATTAAACTATATTATACCTAGTTTATTTAATTTGGTCAGCAATTTTAGTATTATATATATATATATATATATATATATATATATAATATAATTATATATATATATATTATTGAATAATTCGATTCTTTTGTCTCTTTGACACGTATATGTGAGAAATCAATAATGTTTTTCTTTGTCTTTAGTTTATTTGTTCATCTTAATATGACTAGTTAAATAATGGAGTATATAAATATGACTGAAAAGTGTCGCATACTCTATCATATTTCAATATCAACAAAAAGTGACAAGTCATTGGAATTGTGTAATAACTAATTTAATACTAAAGACATTTGTTTCAACTTTTAAATTTGCTAAGATGTAAAGAAAAACCAAAAATATTTAATATTGTTTGAATTTCCACGTCTCTTGTATTTTTAAAATTTGAGCAAATATACTTAAATTGAGTAATTTTTGGGTTGTTAGATTATTTTACTCTAAATGGTTATTGAATCTATATCCTTCAAGATATTTCTTAAAATAAAGATAAGTTATTTAATGAGTTAAATCTCAGACATTTCCTATATATTGAAGAAAATTATAAATGTATTATATAATATTTAAATGTTTTTCATTGTCATTTTAAAATCAAACTTTAATACAACCAATTTATTTCATGGTAGTATTCTTAGTTATAAGTAGTATGATAAAAAATACTATATTATTTAAGTACTTACGATAAATATGAACTAAAATTTTAAATGCATTACATAAAATAAATATATATATCAGAGTTTCTTCTCTCTCTAGTTTATAATTCAAAAATTATTTCAAAAAAATTAAATTATGTTTTATAAGGTTTAAGCAAATAATATAGTTTAAATTACAAAATAGTTCTTAAGTTAATACATTTTTCTTTTTTCCAAGATTCAAACTCATGATCTCACAAAATGAATAGTATGTGCTTTGACTCTCTAAAAAATGAAGATGAATTTTATGAGGTTCCACATGAGAATAATTGTGATGTGTGAAATATAGAGTATGTGAAATATGATGTCTCGTGGTATAATCCACGGCTTCGAATTATTGGACAATTTTAAAGATAAAGCTTTCTAGCTAGTAACAATGGTAATCCTAAAATGCAGGAGTGTAGAGACAAGTGACTGCCACTTATTGATTTATAGATTTTCTTCATTTGGTTAACTTACTGTCTAGAACACCTTTTAGGTGAGCGTAAGAAATCATCTACTTGTAGTAAGGTGTATTGGGGACCATAGCATATGAATGGTGATCGCCAATTTGGTTTTTATTATTCCGAAATGGATTCATTCATATTTGAATTCATATCCAATTAGTTAATTAATTAATTAATTAATTAATTAATTAATTAATCAATATATAGAAATATAATTTTCCTTTCTAATTCTATTTAATTATTTAATCAAATAAGGCATTTAGTTTGATAATTGCTATATAATTAGTATAAATATATAAGCCTACATTTTAATTATCGGTAATAATAATTAAATAATATTTAAATATAAAATAATCCAACAATCTCCCACTTAAATAATATATGTTATTAATCATATCATAGTCTATAGGCGGCCATCCGAATGCTATTTATTTTTAGATTTCAACTCCACAATCTATGGTGAGGGGAGTAGATCAAATAGAGATAAGTCAGACCATTAGAGGAAGAGGAAGAGGAACACCTAGAAAGATTGTGTGGGAAGTTATTAAGAAAGATCTTGAAATACACAATTTGGATAAAACCATGATCCTGGATAGAACATTATGATAAAAGTTGATCCATATAGAAAACCCCTTCTTAGTGTGATTGGGTTTGGTTCTAGTTGATGTTATTGTTGTTGTCCAACTAATTTTTATTACTTTGAAAAAGAAAACATAAAAAGTACATAGAAATTAATTTAAACACCACATTTCATGCCTCATAACGAAACAAAAATCACTATAATTTAATGAAAATTTAAATATTATACTTGTTTGCTAATTAGACTGTCCTCTAACTTTGGCCCTTTTCTAGTTGTTTCTAGGAGAAAAACTAAATGAAATTAAAATTCATACAAAACGAGAATACAAATTTTATAAACAAATTTTAAGATATCAACATCAAAATTTCTCCAGCCGCTTGCTTGTAAGTTTTCTCCATTGAATTTGTGTCATATGAACCTTTGCTTGCCTGCAAAATAACACAATTCAATTCTTTTTGTTTAAGTAATAATTATTTTATTTATTTGATAACATATTATAGTATATGTATGTTTGGTATCACTGTACGGGTAAATTTTAAAATTTTATTATGATATTCAATATAATCCAGAAAAGAGGAGATAGATCGAGTTTGAAACTTACATGAACTAGAATCATGTACACATTTCCATTTCCATTGCGCATAATATTGATAGATACAATGTCAATCATATGTTTCTCCAACACAAAAGCAATTTTTGTCAAGACCCCCTGCTTCTTAGTTGCACATATGCAGAATTATGCTTCGCCCCCACAAATGTTCAATACAAATTTTTTAGAAGACCAAGTTTGAAAAGCTACTTGTTTCGGTGGAGGTGCATAAAGCGATAACGTATTTGAAGTTTCATTTACACTAATCGGAAATTTATTATTATAACTATAGGACCCCTGATCAATTATGATAGTTTTCGTTGATTCATATGAATTCAATTGGGAGTTCATCACAAATGAAGACTCACTCACAAATGGGGACATAGATCTAAGCTTGTCTTTCTTCTTTTTTTCTAGATTTTGAAGAATCTGTTGTAAATTTTTTATTTCTTTCACTTTTGCATCCACAATGGTTGACTTATCAACCTGAAAAAAAAATTAAATTAACCATCTAATTTAGAAAATAACTGATTATGACACTAAAGTTTTACCCTAATTAAAAAATGAAGATGAACATGAATTTACCTTAGAGGGCAGATCTGGAAGCAAAGCATGAAGGCTAGCAAACATGTTCCTTATTTTCTTTCTCCTTTCTCTCTCATTCCATATGTGCATTTCATGATGAGAATCACGATATTTTCCACCTTAACCTTTTCCATTTTTAATATTTTTTCCACTTTTAATCACAAGCCCACCTCGACTTGGTTTTCCATTCACAAGCACTACTCCTCCTTCATTAATTACTTCGTTCCGATTCAATGAATTCATATCTAAGTTTCTTTTGCTACTCCCACCAATGTTATCTAAATTTGTGAGATCACCCCATAATTGACTTTCCCCCATGGAACCGGAATTTTGATCATGATCTACACTCATTACCATGTTTTCTTTTGAGAAGGAAAAGAGAGTGTAACATAGAAAAAATAATATGAAAAGAAGTAATGAAGAATGATGTTTTTATATACAAGTATAATAGAGTTAAGTAAAAGCTATTGTGAAAAGTTATATTAAATAAAAGAAAAAATGACACGTTTTATGTAGAAGCATCTAGAAGATGATTATAATATTGTTATTATAAATCCTAAAAAAGTTGATAAAGTAATTATACTAATATTGATATTAAGAAAAAACAGACAAAAAGTTAGAGTTGTGTATAACAAATAAACTGCTTTCTCACGCATTAGGTTCCCATCAGTTATGAGTTAATATATATTAAAACTAAACTATATAAAAAAAATTAGAATTTAGTTTTTAATTGAACAAATTAATTTGATTAGGAATAATAATATTTAAAATATTAATATAAATTTTTTGTATAAAACTGTGGGCATAACTCTATCTTCTAGACCTTTCTAACTCCACCTTCTAGACTTTCCCATGGGAAGGTTTAGAATATAAAATTATGACCATAACTTTCCATATATGAAAAAGTCTAGAAGATGGAGTTATGCCTACAATTTTTCACAAAAAAATATTATAATTAAACTATATTATACCTAGTTTATTTAATTTGGTCAGCAATTTTATATATATATATATATTGAATAATTCGATTCTTTTGTCTCTTTGACACGTATATGTGAGAAATCAATAATGTTTTTCTTTGTCTTTAGTTTATTTGTTCATCTTAATATGACTAGTGAATTAATGGAGTATATAAATATGACTGAAAAGTGTCGCATACTCTATCATATTTCAATATCAACAAAAAGTGACAAGTCATTGGAATTGTGTAATAACTAATTTAATACTAAAGACATTTGTTTCAACTTTTACATTTGCTAAGATGTGAAAGAAAAACCAAAAATACTTAATATTGTTTGAATTTCCACGTCTCTTGTATTTTTAAAATTTGAGCAAATATACTTAAATTGAGTAATTTTTGGGTTGTTAGATTATTTTACTCTAAATGGTTATTGAATCTATATCCTTCAAGATATTTCTTAAAATAAAGATAAGTTATTTAATGAGTTAAATCTCAGACATTTCCTATATATTGAAGAAAATTATAAATGTATTATATAATATTTAAATGTTTTTCATTGTCATTTTAAAATCAAACTTTAATACAACCAATTTATTTTCATGGTAGTATTCTTAGTTATAAGTAGTATGATAAAAAATACTATATTATTTAAGTACTTACGATAAATATGAACTAAAATTATTTTAAAGGCATTACATAAAATAAATATATATATCAGAGTTTCTTCTCTTTCTAGTTTATAATTCAAAAATTATTTCAAAAAAATTAAATTATGTCTTATAAGGTTGAAGCAAATAATATAGTTTAAACTACAAAATAGTTCTTAAGTTAATACAGTTTTCTTTTTTCCAAGATTCAAACTCATGATCTCACGAAATGAATAGTATGTGCTTTGACTCTTTGAAAAATGAAGATGAATTTTATGAGGTTCCACATGAGAATAATTGTGATGTGTGAAATATAGAGTATGTGAAATATGATGTCTCGTGGTATAATCCACGGCTTCGAATTATTGGACAAATTTAAAGATAAAGCTTTCTAGCTAGTAACAATGGTAATCCTAAAATGCAGGAGTGTAGAGACAAGTGACTGCCACTTATTGATTTATAGATTTTCTTCATTTGGTTAACTTACTGTCTAGAACACCTTTTAGGTGAGCGTAAGAAATCATCTACTTGTAGTAAGGTGTATTGGGGACCATAGCCTATGAATGGTGATCGCCAATATGGTTTTTATTATTCCGAAATGGATTCATTCATTATTGAATTCATATCCAATTAGTTGATTAATTAATTAATTAATCAATATATAGATATATAATTTTCCTTTCTAATTCTATTTAATTATTTAATCAAATAAGGCTTTTAATTTGATAATTGCTATACAATTAGTATAAATATATAAGCCTACATTTTAATTATCGGTAATAATAATTAAATAATATTTAAATATAAAATAATCCAACAATCTCCCACTTAAATAATATATGTTATTAACCTTATCATAGTCTATAGGCGGCCATCCGAATGCTATTTATTTTTAGATTTCAACTCCACAATCTATGGTGAGGGGAGTAGATCAAATAGAGATAAGTCAGACCATTAGAGGAAGAGGAAGAGGAACACCTAGAAAGATTGCGAGGGAAGTTATTAAGAAAGATCTTGAAATACACAATTTGGATAAAACCATGATCCTGGATAGAACATTATGATAAAAGTTGATCCATATAGAAAACCCCTTCTTAGTGTGATTGGGTTTGGTTCTAGTTGATGTTATTGTTGTTGTACAACTAATTTTTATTACTTTGAAAAAGAAAACATAAAAAGTACATAGAAATTAATTTAAACACCACATTTCATGCCTCATAACGAAACAAAAATCACTATAATTTAATAAAAATTTAAATATTATACTTGTTTGCTAGTTAGACTGTTCTCTAACTTTGGCCCTTTTCTAGTTGTTTCTAGGAGAAAAACTAAATGAAATTAAAATTCATACAAAACGAGAATACAAATTTTATAAAACAAATTTTAAGATATCAACATCAAAATTTCTCCAGCCGCTTGCTTGTAAGTTTTCTCCATTGAATTTGTGTCATATGAACCTTTGCTTGCCTGCAAAATAACACAATTCAATTCTTTTTGTTTAAGTAATAATTATTTTATTTATTTGATAACATATTATAGTATATGTATGTTTGGTATCACTGTACGGGTAAATTTTAAAATTTTATTCTGATATTCAATATAATCCAGAAAAGAGGAGATAGATCGAGTTTGAAACTTACATGAACTAGAATCATGTACACATTTCCATTTTCAATTGCGCATAATATTGATAGATACAACGTCAATCATATGTTTCTCCAACACAAAAGCAATTTTTGTCAAGACCCCCTGCTTCTTAGTTGCATATATGCAGAATTGTGCTTCGCCCCCACAAATGTTCAATACAAATTTTTTAGAAGACCAAGTTTGAAAAGCTACTTGTTTCGGTGGAGGTATATAAAGCGATAACGTATTTGAAGTTTCATTTACACTAATCGGAAATTTATTATTATAACTATAGGACCCCTGATCAATTATGATAGTTTTCGTTGATTCATATGAAATCAATTGGGAGTTCATCACAAATGAAGACTCACTCACAAATGGGGACATACATCTAAGCTTGTCTTTCTTCTTCTTTTCTAGATTTTCAAGAATCTGTTGTAAATTTTTATTTCTTTCACTGCTGCATCCACAATGGTTGACTTATCAACCTGAAAAAAAAAAATTAACCATCTAATTTAGAAAATAACTGATTATGACACTAAAGTTTTACCCTAATTAAAAAATGAAGATGAACATGAATTTACCTTAGAGGGCAGATCTGGAAGCAAAGCATGAAGGCTAGCAAACATGTTCCTTATTTTCTTTCTCCTTTCTCTCTCATTCCATATGTGCATTTCATGATGAGAATCACGATATTTCCACCTTTACCTTTTCCATTTTATATATTTTTCCACTTTTAATCACAAGCCCACCTCGACTTGGTTTTCCATTCACAAGCACTACTCCTCCTTCATTAATTACTTCGTTCCGATTCAACGAATTCATATCTAAGTTTCTTTTGCTACTCCCACCAATGTTATCTAAATTTGTGAGATCACCCATACTTGACTTTCCCCCATGGAACCGAAATTTGATCATGATCTACACTCGTTACCATGTTTTCTTTTGAGAAGGAAAGAGAGTGTAACATAGAAAAAATAATATGAAAAGAAGTAATGAAGAATGATGTATTTATATACAAGTATAATAGAGTTAAGTAAAAGCTATTGTGAAAAGTTATATAAATAAAAAATAAAATGACACGTTTTATGTAGAAGCATCTAGAATATGATTATAATATTGTTATTATAAATCCTAAAAAGTTGATAAATTAATTATACTAATATTGATATTAAGAAAAACAGACAAAAAGTTAGAGTTGTGTATAACAAATACAACTGCTTTCTCCCGCATTAGGTTCCCATCAGATATGAGTTAATATATATTAAAACTAAACTATATAAAAAAATTATAATTTAGTTTTTAATTGAACAAATTAATTTGATTAGGAATAATAAAATTTAATATTAATATAATTTTTTGTATAAAACTGTGGGCATAACTCTATCTTCTAGACCTTTCTAACTCCACCTTCTAGACTTAATAATTAAATAATATTAAATATAAAAATAATCCAACAATCTCCCACTTAAATAATATATGTTATTAACCTTATCATAGTCTATAGGCGGCCATCCGAATGCTATTTATTTTTAGATTTCAACTCCACAATCTATGGTGAGGGGAGTAGATCAAATAGAGATAAGTCAGAACATTAGAGGAAGAGGAAGAGGAACACCTAGAAAGATTGCGAGGGAAGTTATTAAGAAAGATCTTGAAATACACAATTTGGATAAAACCATGATCCTGGATAGAACATTATGATAAAAGTTGATCCATATAGAAAACCCCTTCTTAGTGTGATTGGGTTTGGTTCTAGTTGATGTTATTGTTGTTGTACAACTAATTTTTATTACTTTGAAAAAGAAAACATAAAAAGTACATAGAAATTAATTTAAACACCACATTTCATGCCTCATAACGAAACAAAAATCACTATAATTTAATAAAAATTTAAATATTATACTTGTTTGCTAGTTAGACTGTTCTCTAACTTTGGCCATTTTCTATTTGTTTCTTGGAGAAAAACTAAATGAAATTAAAATTCATACGAAACGAGAATACAAATTTTATAAACAAATTTTAAGATATCAACATCAAAATTTCTCCAGCCGCTTGCTTGTAAGTTTTCTCCATTGAATTTGTGTCATATGAACCTTTGGTTGCCTGCAAAATAACATAATTCAATTCTTTTTGTTTAAGTAATAATTATTTTATTTATTTGATAACATATTATAGTATATGTATGTTTGGTATCACTGTACGGGTAAATTTTAAAATTTTATTATGATATTCAATATAATCCAGAAAAGAGGAGATAGATCGAGTTTGAAACTTACATGAACTAGAATCATGTACACATTTCCATTTCCATTGCGCATAATATTGATAGATACAACGTCAATCATATGTTTCTCCAACACAAAAGCAATTTTTGTCAAGACCCCCTGCTTCTTAGTTGCACATATGCAGAATTGTGCTTCGCCCCCACAAATGTTCAATACAAATTTTTTAGAAGACCAAGTTTGAAAAGCTACTTGTTTCGGTGGAGGTGCATAAAGCGATAACGTATTTGAAGTTTCATTTACACTAATCGGAAATTTATTATTATAACTATAGGACCCCTGATCAATTATGATAGTTTTCGTTGATTCATATGAATTCAATTGGGAGTTCATCACAAATGAAGACTCACTCACAAATGGGGACATAGATCTAAGCTTGTCTTTCTTCTTCTTTTCTAGATTTTCAAGAATCTGTTGTAAATTTTTTATTTCTTTCAGTGCTGCATCCACAATGGTTGACTTATCAACCTGAAAAAAAAAAATTAACCATCTAATTTAGAAAATACTGATTATGACACTAAAGTTTTACCCTAATTAAAAAATGAAGATGAACATGAATTTACCTTAGAGGCCAGATCTGGAAGCAAAGCATGAAGGCTAGCAAACATGTTCCTTATTTTCTTTCTCATTTCTCTCTCATTCCATATGTGCATTTCATGATGAGAATCACGATATTTTCCACCTTTACCTTTTCCATTTTTAATATTTTTTCCACTTTTAATCACAAGCCCACCTCGACTTGGTTTTCCATTCACAAGCACTACTCCTCCTTCATTAATTACTTCGTTCCGATTCAACGAATTCATATCTAAGTTTCTTTTGCTACTCCCACCAATGTTATCTAAATTTGTGAGATCACCCCATAATTGACTTTCCCCCATGGAACCGAAATTTTGATCATGATCTACACTCGTTACCATGTTTTTCTTTGAGAAGGAAAGAGAGTGTAACATAGAAAAAATAATATGAAAGAAGTAATGAAGAATGATGTATTTATATACAAGTATAATAGAGTTAAGTAAAAGCTATTGTGAAAAGTTATATTAAATAAAAAATAAAATGACACGTTTTATGTAGAAGCATCTAGAATATGATTATAATATTGTTATTATAAATCCTAAAAAAGTTGATAAATTAATTATACTAATATTGATATTAAGAAAAAACAGACAAAAAGTTAGAGTTGTGTATAACAAATACAACTGCTTTCACACGCATTAGGTTCCCATCAGATATGAGTTAATATATATTAAAACTAAACTATATAAAAAAAATTATAATTTAGTTTTTAATTGAACAAATTAATTTGATTAGGAATAATAAAATTTAATATTAATATAAATTTTTTGTATAAAACTGTGGGCATAACTCTATCTTCTAGACCTTTCTAACTCCACCTTCTAGACTTTCCTGTGGGAAGGTTTAAAATATAAAATTATGACCATAACTTTCCATATATGAAAAGGTCTAGAAGATGGAGTTATGCCTAAAATTTTTCACAAAAAAATATTATAACTAAACTATATTATACCTAGTTTATTAATTTGGTCAGCAATTATATATATATATATATATATATATATATATAATATATATATATATATATATATATATATATATATATATATATATATATATATATATTGAATAATTCGATTCTTTGTCTCTTTGACACGTATATGTGAGAAATCAATAATGTTTTTCTTGTCTTTAGTTTATTTGTTCATCTTAATATGACTAGTGAAATAATGGAGTATATAAATATGACTGAAAAGTGTCGCATACTCTATCATATTTCAATATCAACAAAAAGTGACAAGTCATTGGAATTGTGTAATAACTAATTTAATACTAAAGACATTTGTTTCAACTTTTACATTTGCTAAGATGTCAAGAAAAACCAAAAATATTTAATAATGTTTGAATTTCCAGGTCTCTTGTATTTTTAAAATTTGAGCAAATATACTTAAATTGAGTAATTTTTGGGTTGTTAGATTATTTTACTCCAAATGGTTATTGAATCTATTTCCTTCAAGATATTTCTTAAAATAAAGATAAGTTATTTAATGAGTTAAATCTCAGACATTTCCTATATATTGAAGAAAATTATAAATGTATTATATAATATTTAAATGTTTTTCATTGTCATTTTAAAATCAAACTTTAATACAACCAATTTATTTTCATGGTAGTATTCTTAGTTATAAGTAGTATGATAAAAAATACTATATTATTAAGTACTTACGATAAATATGAACTAAAAATTTTAAAGGCATTACATAAAATAAATATATATATCAGAGTTTCTTCTCTCTCTAGTTTATAATTCAAAATTATTTCAAATAAATTAAATTATGTTTTATAAGGTTTAAGCAAATAATATAGTTTAAATTACAAAATAGTTCTAAAGTTAATACATTTTTCTTTTTTCCAAGATTCAAACACATGATCTCACGAAATGAATAGTATTTGCTTTGACTCTTTGAAAAATGAAGATGAATTTTATGCGGTTCCACATGAGAATAATTGTGATGTGTGAAATATAGAGTATGTGAAATATGATGTCTCGTGGTATCATCCACGGCTTCGAATTATTGGACAATTTAAAGATAAAGCTTTCTAGCTAGTAACAATGGTAATCCTAAAATGCAGGAGTGTAGAGACAAGTGACTGCCATTTATTGATTTATAGATTTTCTTCATTTGGTTAACTTACTGTCTAGAACACCTTTTAGGTGAGCGTAAGAAATCATCTACTTGTAGTAAGGTGTATTGGGGACCATAGCCTATGAATGGTGATCGCCAATTTGGTTTTTATTATTCCGAAATGGATTCATTCATATTTGAATTCATATCCAATTAGTTGATTAATTAATTAATTAATCAATATATAGAAATATAATTTTCCTTTCTAATTCAATTTAATTATTTAATCAAATAAGGCTTTTAATTTGATAATTGCTATATAATTAGTATAAATATATAAGCCTACATTTTAATTATCGGTAATAATAATTAAATAATATTTAAATATAAAATAATCCAACAATCTCCCACTTAAATAATATATGTATTAATCATATCATAGTCTATAGGCGGCCATCCGAATGCTATTTATTTTTAGATTTCAACTCCACAATCTATGGTGAGGGGAGTAGATCAAATAGAGATAAGTCAGACCATTAGAGGAAGAGGAAGAGGAACACCTAGAAAGATTGTGTGGGAAGTTATTAAGAAAGATCTTGAAATACACAATTTGGATAAAACCATGATCCTGGATAGAACATTATGATAAAAGTTGATCCATATAGAAAACCCCTTCTTAGTGTGATTGGGTTTGGTTCTAGTTGATGTTATTGTTGTTGTACAACTAATTTTTATTACTTTGAAAAGAAAACATAAAAAGTACATAGAAATTAATTTAAACACCACATTTCATGCCTCATAACGAAACAAAAATCACTATAATTTAATAAAAATTTAAATATTATACTTGTTTGCTAGTTAGACTGTTCTCTAACTTTGGCCCTTTTCTAGTTGTTTCTAGGAGAAAAACTAAATGAAATTAAAATTCATACAAAACGAGAATACAAATTTTATAAACAAATTTTAAGATATCAACATCAAAATTTCTCCAGCCGCTTGCTTGTAAGTTTTCTCCATTGAATTTGTGTCATATGAACCTTTGCTTGCCTGCAAAATAACACAATTCAATTCTTTTTGTTTAAGTAATAATTATTTTATTTATTTGATAACATATTATAGTATATGTATGTTTGGTATCACTGTACGGGTAAATTTGAAAATTTAATTATGATATTCAATATAATCCAGAAAAGAGGAGATAGATCGAGTTTGAAACTTACATGAACTAGAATCATGTACACATTTCCAATTCCATTGCGTATAATGTTGATAGATACAACATCAATCATATGTTTCTCCAACACAAAAGCAATTTTTGTCAAGACCCTCTGCTTCTTAGTTGCACATATGCAGAATTGTGCTTCGCCCCCACAAATGTTCAATACAAATTTTTAGAAGACCAAGTTTGAAAAGCTACTTCTTTCGGTGGAGGTGCATAAAGCGATAACGTATTTGAAGTTTCATTTACACTAATCGGAAAAATTATTATAAATATAGGACCCCTGATCAATTATGATAGTTTTCGTTGATTCATATGAATTCAATTGGGAGTTCATCACAAATGAAGACTCACTCACAAATGGGGACATAGATCTAAGCTTGTCTTTCTTCTTCTTTTCTAGATTTTCAAGAATCTGTTGTAAATTTTTTATTTCTTTCACTGCTGCATCCACAATGGTTGACTTATCAACCTGAAAAGAAAAAAAAATTAACCATCTAATTTAGAAAATAACTGATTATGACACTAAAGTTTTACCCTAATTAAAAAATGAAGATGAACATGAATTTACCTTAGAGGGCAGATCTGGAAGCAAAGCATGAAGGCTAGCAAACATGTTCCTTATTTTCTTTCTCCTTTCTCTCTCATTCCATATGTGCATTTCATGATGAGAATCACGATATTTTCCACCTTTACCTTTTCCATTTTAATATTTTTCCACTTTTAATCACAAGCCCACCTCGACTTGGTTTTCCATTCACAAGCACTACTCCTCCTTCATTAATTACTTCGTTCCGATTCAACGAATTCATATCTAAGTTTCTTTTGCTACTCCCACCAATGTTATCTAAATTTGTGAGATCACCCCATAATTGACTTTCCCCCATGGAACCGGAATTTTGATCATGATCTACACTCGTTACCATGTTTTCTTTGAGAAGGAAAGAGAGTGTAACATAGAAAAAATAATATGAAAAGAAGTAATAAAGAATGATGTATTTATATACAAGTATAATAGAGTTAAGTAAAACCTATTGTGAAAAGTTATATTAAATAAAAAATAAAATGACACGTTTTATGTAGAAGCATCTAGAATATGATTATAATATTGTTATTATAAATCCTAAAAAAGTTGATAAATTAATTATACTAATATTGATATTAAGAAAAAACAGACAAAAAGTTAGAGTTGTGTATAACAAATACAACTGCTTTCACACGCATTAGGTTCCCATCAGATATGAGTTAATATATATTAAAACTAAACTATATAAAAAAAAATTATAATTTAGTTTTTAATTGAACAAATTAATTTGATTAGGAATAATAATATTTAATATTAATATAAATTTTTTGTATAAAACTGTGGGCATAACTCTATCTTCTAGACCTTTCTAACTCCACCTTCTAGACTTTCCTGTGGGAAGGTTTAAAATATAAAATTATCACCATAACTTTCCATATATGAAAAGGTCTAGAAGATGGAGTTATGCCTAAAATTTTTCACAAAAAAATATTATAATTAAACTATATTATACCTAGTTTATTTAATTTGGTCAGCAAATATATATATAGATATATCTATATATATATATATATAGATATATATTATATATATATAGATATATATATATATATAAATATAATATATATATATATATATTTATATATATATATAATATATATATATTATATATATATATATATATATATTATAAATATATATATTATATATATATATATATATATATATATATATATATATATTGAATAATTCGATTCTTTTGTCTCTTTGACACGTATATGTGAGAAATCAATAATGTTTTTCTTTGTCTTTAGTTTATTTGTTCATCTTAATATGACTAGTGAAATAATGGAGTATATAAATATGACTGAAAAGTGTCGCATACTCTATCATATTTCAATATCAACAAAAAGTGACAAGTCATTGGAATTGTGTAATAACTAATTTAATACTAAAGACATTTGTTTCAACTTTTACATTTGCTAAGATGTCAAGAAAAACCAAAAATATTTAATATTGTTTGAATTTCCACGTCTCTTGTATTTTTAAAATTTGAGCAAATATACTTAAATTGAGTAATTTTTGGGTTGTTAGATTATTTTACTCTAAATGGTTATTGAATCTATTCCTTCAAGATATTTCTTAAAATAAAGATAAGTTATTTAATGAGTTAAATCTCAGACATTTCCTATATATTGAAGAAAATTATAAATGTATTATATAATATTTAAATGTTTTTCATTGTCATTTTAAAATCAAACTTTAATACAACCAATTATTTTCATGGTAGTATTCTTAGTTATAAGTAGTATGATAAAAAAATACTATATATTTAAGTACTTACGATAAATATGAACTAAAATTAATTTAAAGGCATTACATAAATAAATATATATATCAGAGTTTCTTCTCTCTCTAGTTTATAATTCAAAAATTATTTCAAATAAATTAAATTATGTTTTATAAGGTTTAAGCAAATAATATAGTTTAAATTACAAAATAGTTCTAAAGTTAATACTTTTTTCTTTTTTCCAAGATTCAAACACATGATCTCACGAAATGAATAGTATGTGCTTTGACTCTTTGAAAAATGAAGATGAATTTTATGCGGTTCCACATGAGAATAATTGTGATGTGTGAAATATAGAGTATGTGAAATATGATGTCTCGTGGTATCATCCACGGCTTCGAATTATTGGACAATTTTAAAGATAAAGCTTTCTAGCTAGTGTCGCGTTACGCGAAAAACCGGCGGGAAACGAAGAACAACAGAGCCGCCACCGTGCGTTATTTATCCCAAAAGAGGGAAAGGAAACGCTCAGAGTAAACCTGGAAAAGACGTGGTCTCGCGACCAAAGAGAATGAGTTCGGGAGTCGGTTATGCGAAGGGAAGGTATTAGCACCCCTACGCATCCGTCGTACTCGACGGGATCCACGCACAAAAGGAAGGAAAATGGTTGCTAAAACACTGCTCAAATAAACATATACTGGCTGAAGGAGACACAAGAAAACAGACTGAAACTGACTCGGCAGGATATCGCATCCTGGGCCTACTTAGTCTATCAAGCATAGACATCAGAGTCTAAGTAGTTCGGACTGGGGAAACGACACATGCTCGCTAGGATATCGCATCCTATGCATACGTATCTCCTTTGGACGAAGGAGAATCAGAGCATTCGTAGCTCGGCTAACACGCACACAAACAAACACAGGCAAAGGCAAACGTGGAGCCTGAATGCCAATCGCTGGACTTACATCAGCATCCGAGCCAAAAACGCACTCAAAAGGGCAAACATGGAGCCCGACAACCAATTGATGGGATTATGTCGGCATCCGAACCCAAAACGCACTCGAAAGGGCAGACATGGAGCCCGACAACCAATTGATGGAATTATGTCGGCATCCGAACCCAAAACACACAACAGCATGCAACAAGAAGAAGGGTCTCGATTGCAACTAGGGCAAGAGAATGGGAAGGTC
This sequence comes from Lathyrus oleraceus, assembly GCF_024323335.1. Lineage (NCBI taxonomy): Eukaryota > Viridiplantae > Streptophyta > Magnoliopsida > Fabales > Fabaceae > Lathyrus > Lathyrus oleraceus. Next base: position 155,607,955 of record NC_066585.1, read on the forward strand.
TCAATCGCAACGAGGGCGAGAGAAAAGGATTAGTGTTAGTGGTTAGTCAAACTCGACAAGACATCGCATCTCGTGCCTACGTATCTCACCTGAACATGAGAATCAGAGTTGCCGTAGTTCGGCTAAACTATTCCTGTTGGTTTGTGTTTTTTAAGTGGACAACGTCACTACGCAATCTACCGGATGCTCGACCTTTGGAGACTTACTCACCTGTAGTAGAAGGAGTGGACGTATCCTTAAGAGGGGATAATGTTTGTTTGTGTTTTAGGAAAGCTCAAGCAAGAAAGGAAGTCCTATACGAGGGAACCGTGCTACCTTAATTGTCATGCAAACGAGACTACGCGGAGTCTAGCAAACCTAGGGGATACAATCACACCACACAAACATATACAGCATGAAATAAACACACCAACAAGGGGCTCAAACATCAAGGTTAGGCTTTAGTCGAGGGGTCATATCAACCTCAACAAACAAGCCTCTGTATCGGGGTCAGGTTAGCTCTTAACCTTGCCATTGAGGGGCTAAGGTGAAGCTAGATGAAAGGTGATGAGGGGTGTGCCTCATTGCCTCTATCTCAAGTCAGAGAGAGCATCAGACAAGGGAGCGTGGGTCCAGAATGGGGGGACCCTTCTACGCTCAGGACATAGACTCGACTGTACAATGTACAAGATCTTGGGCTTGGATCTCAATGCTACAACCATGTAATGGGAGCAAGGAGAAGACTCACAGAATAGTGGGGGATAGATTGCTTATCCCTACCTTCCACCAATTGCCTCAAATGAGGACTTTTCCTGCTTGGGACAAATATAAACATACACAAGCATTGCCTCTTAAGGAGGACTTCAGACAGTTTGCCCGGCCCGGTAACAGCCGGGTCTCCAGACTACATGAAGTCAGAAGATTATACCTCAGTGGTAAGCAACCACAAGCTAGCAAAGCAAAGTTCAAAATGAACTCGAAGCCACTTAGGTACCTGTGAAAAAATCTAAAACAATCAGTTACTGTATAGACAAACAACCAACAGTCAATATTAAACAGACAGACAAAGCATCATCAGGCAATGAGCAAGGCACAAGCACAAGTGAATTTGTTCTCAAAGCCTACAAAACAACACAATGGTTAGCCAACAACAACAAATGGTTAAGCTCAAATGAAGGAGCATCATCATTCATGGAGATGTATTCTTGAACCTGAAATCACAATTCAAATGATAAGTCCAAACCACTAGGTCGAAGCCTAGGGTCAAAAGAGGGAAAAAATCCAGAACAGAAGCTGATACTCCACATGAAACTCATTTAATCAAATACTAACATGTCCTAAAATTAAGGGAGCATGCAAGATTGAATTATTTCTAAGCCTAGGGGTAGAATGGTCATTTCACAGTTAATGGATTAATCGAATTAAATTCTATTTATGAAACTCCTAACTAAAATCAATTAAAATCTACACTAGATTTAACATTCTAAAAATTCCAAGAGATTACCTAATTCTAATATTTCTAATTGTTAATTTCTAATATTCTAAGCTAGTATCCTAATTAACTTTTTCTAATTATTAACAGTAACTAAACTATTAACCTATTAATCACACCTACTTATTTCTAAAAACTCTATTGGACTATACTAAACATTATGTTAAATCAACAAATTCTAATTCTAATTTGACAAATAATTGAAATAGTTTCCAAATTCTAAAATTAATTTCTAAGTCAACATAATATCCTAGCTCTAAAATTAATCCAAAATTTCTAATCAAATTCATTAATTCTAAAATCAGCTTTATATTTCCGATTAATCTAATTGAACTAGTTCTAGAAACTTAATCCAAAAACTTCTAATGTCTCCTAAACTTAGTTCTAACATTCTAAATACTTAATCCTAAAATCAACATTTCTAATTATCTGAATGCATTTGATTATTTATAATCCTAATTACCTAATCTTCCTGCTCACTAACATTATCTAATCCTAATTAGTCACTAAAAACACTCTGATCCTAATTGCAAGCTAATTATCAAAACAGCCATAAAATGGACAATGGGCTTATGCTATGAATGGGGTGCGGGCCCGGATTGGAGGGTGTGAATGGGAAAATCTGCTCAGGTCTGAGTCCAAACAAGATCTTCAACCAGCTGAAACGAGAGACACACATGCATGAGAGAAAAGAGAATTCCACAAAACGCACATGGAACAAAAGCCTGAGCCACCGTCGCGTTCTCCGTCATCCCGATCGCACCGTCATCGCGACTCTAGGAGGAAGAAGATGAATCCGAGTTGTGTCGTGGTAATCGCCATCGGTGATGACTCGGTCCACGCGAAGAGAAAAACGATTACGATCAATGCGCGCTCTCATCCATATCTCGCGACAGCTCAATAATATTCAACAAGTGATTCGTTCTTTAATCAGTTACCGGATTCAAATTCGAATCGATCCATTATCGGTAAAGCTCGTGCCGTCAAATTCGACTCGATTCGTCTCCGTATGAACAAACAGGAATGAGTGATATCGGAATCAGATTAGGGACTTACCGAGTGAAGCGATGATTGGATCCTCGGTCAACTCTTCTTCTTCTTCCTTTCTTGGAGTGATTCTGGTGAGATGTTGATTGTTGAAGGTGAAGGTGTCGTGAATTTGTTACGGTAGTTGAAGATTCCGTGAGTATGGTTGAAGATTGATACAGTGAATGGCGTTGAAGAATCGAGGTGGAAGTGGAGGTTGAAGCGGTGGTTTAGCTCTGCTGTGTAGAGCTTCGAATGATGAAGCTCTCACAACAATGGAGGATGAGCGTGTACTGAAGGTGAGGATCGAGTGCAGAAGCTTCTGGGAATCAGGGGAAAATCGTTCGAACCCAATGATTGGCAATGATTGCAGCTTATATAGCACAATCCCAAGGGCAAATTGGAGAATTAAGTATGAATCATCCAGCTGGCACCTGAGTGAACGAGAAGGTGAGTTTCTACATCGTGAATTAAGTCACGTGTTATTTTTCACAAGTTTACTCATTTTCTAATTGCATTTTCCTTCAATCTTTGATCTAACTGTGGATATCCGTATTGAACCAAACTAGCTTATATTCAAGAACTGGTTTGTTGCTTGAATAATCACTGATTTGAATTGGACTGTCATTTGGATGATTGTTGATTTGAATTTCGCAGGACACATGCTGTCATGGAATTGGTATTGCACATCGTCCGCTTTGCACTACAGCGGTCAAGCCAAGGATTACAAAGGTTAGGCTTTGAAGCCTCATTGCCGGTTGCATTCGGGTTGAGATGGCCTTGCTGCAAGCATCGTGTTCCCATCTGATGGCAGGGCTCGGAGCAATTCAGTCTCGGTTCCAATTGCTGATTACTCGCAAAGGATTCTCGTAAGGTGATTCAGTTGTAAGCTTTTCAGCAAAAGCAGACGTAGCAGTTTCAAACTTCCTTCAACAGGACGCCATCCAGGTCGAATGGCATGCTGGACAAGACGAAGGCTAAGTGGTGCGTATCCGGAGAAGACATGAACAACATCATTGGGGGTTGGTTGTATCGGTATCTTCAACCACAAGCTCCAGAGTACATTTTATAGTAAGCCAATTACTTCTTGACTCCGGCTTTTGGCCTGTAACAAGGCTTGTTGTATTGGATGCTGTATTGCAGGATTTTCTTGGCATTGAGGATTACTCAAAATGATTATTGATATCTCCCTTGCCTTGTTGCACATAGCCAATCATTGATATCATGGTGCTGCTTGTCATGTATGCTTCAACTGGCTGACGGGGGTCTAAGGACCGGTTGCGGCTGTGACCCCGTGACATTGTTTCCCAACTGTTAGTGTGTACTTGATATATTGCTTTGCCGACTTATTAATTGCTGATTGTTGCAAGTTGCTGCAGGTTTGCTTCGTACAGTCGCGTTTGTAAGCCTTGGCTCTGTAGCAGGTGGCTCACGTTTGGATAGCTTGCAGGTTTTGGAAGCTTGTAGCTTGGCTCGCCTTGCTGCTTTGGATTGGCGCTTGTGGAATTGTTTTTGTACTGCTGCAGTTGTTCTGAGTTTTATTTATGCAGGTTATTGGTAACTTGGCCTTCAACCGTTTGGCTTAAGTAGCGCTTCTGTTTTGTCTGGCTGTAGCTTTATGCATTGCACTTTGGCTCAGGCTTGGTAAGCGTTTTGCACCGCTGCGTTTTGATATTGTTTGGAGCGAAGCTTGATGCACTCGCATCTTTGTTCGTATGCAGCCGGTGGCTTGTTTGCACGTTTCAGCATGAATGCTTCAGCTTGGATTATAGTCGGTACCTAGCCTTGCAGTGTATACTGTCACATTGTAGCAGCTTTTTTTCTTTTGGAAATTGGCTTAGAAAATGTATTAAAATGGATTAATGGTTAATTGGATTTGTAAATGGATAATGGATATGAAAATGGATTAGAGAATTTGGATTAAAATTGGATAAATGGGCTTAATGGGCTTATGAGATTTTCAAGATGAGATATGGATATAAAAAAATGGTTAATGGGATAAACTTGTGGGCTTAACAAATGGAAATGAATGGGCTTAATGCAACCATGGTTAAATCTCCAAAACCAATTCAATTTTTCAGTAGTCAACTCGGAGCATCCAACTCAACTTGAATTCCCCAGATTAATTCGAGAAAAGAACAACATGATTTCTAACCTCAAATTCTTCAAGATAAGTATTTGTGATGACAAATGAACTTCTTTGGGATATGACGGAAGCGTTTCAAACCATCTCTCGACCTCCTAGCCCTTAGTTGACTTACAGTTGACTCTTATGGTCCTCAGATGACTTGGTCACGCACCATGGACTCCTGAACCCCCAACTTTGGTCAACTTGCTACAACATGAGCCTTAATTCACATGAGCTTTCCAGAACGACCATAGGACCTTTTCCAGCATGAAAATCCCTTGCTCTCTTGTTCAGATGACTTCTTCTGATCAGTTTTGCATGATAAAAATGCAATATGCTATGCAATGTTAAGGCAATGTTAATGTGAGGTTAATGACCTAAAAAATGAAATGAATATGCAAATGGTAGGGTGCAAATTTGAGGTGCTACAGCTAGTAACAATGGTAATCCTAAAATGCAGGAGTGTAGAGACAAGTGACTGCCATTTATTGATTTATAGATTTTCTTCATTTGGTTAACTTACTGTCTAGAACACCTTTTAGGTGAGCGTAAGAAATCATCTACTTGTAGTAAGGTGTATTGGGGACCATAGCCTATGAATGGTGATCGCCAATTTGGTTTTTATTATTCCGAAATGGATTCATTCATATTTGAATTCATATCCAATTAGTTGATTGATTAATTAATTAATCAATATATAGAAATATAATTTTCCTTTCTAATTCAATTTAATTATTTAATCAAATAAGGCTTTTAATTTGATAATTGCTATATAATTAGTATAAATATATAAGCCTACATTTTAATTATCAGTAATAATAATTAAATAATATTTAAATATAAAATAATCCAACAATCTCCCACTTAAATAATATATGTTATTAATCATATCATAGTCTATAGGCGGCCATCCGAATGCTATTTATTTTTAGATTTCAACTCCACAATCTATGGTGAGGGGAGTAGATCAAATAGAGATAAGTCAGACCATTAGAGGAAGAGGAAGAGGAACACCTAGAAAGATTGTGTGGGAAGTTATTAAGAAAGATCTTGAAATACACAATTTGGATAAAACCATGATCCTGGATAGAACATTATGATAAAAGTTGATCCATATAGAAAACCCTTCTTAGTGTGATTGGGTTTGGTTCTAGTTGATGTTATTGTTGTTGTACAACTAATTTTTATTACTTTGAAAAAGAAAACATAAAAAGTACATAGAAATTAATTTAAACACCACATTTCATGCCTCATAACGAAACAAAAATCACTATAATTTAATAAAAATTTAAATATTATACTTGTTTGCTAGTTAGACTGTTCTCTAACTTTGGCCCTTTTCTAGTTGTTTTTAGGAGAAAAACTAAATGAAATTAAAATTCATACAAAACGAGAATACAAATTTTATAAACAAATTTTAAGATATCAACATCAAAATTTCTCCAGCCGCTTGCTTGTAAGTTTTCTCCATTGAATTTGTGTCATACGAACCTTTGCTTGCCTGCAAAATAACACAATTCAATTCTTTTTGTTTAAGTAATAATTATTTTATTTATTTGATAACATATTATAGTATATGTATGTTTGGTATCACTGTACGGGTAAATTTGAAAATTTAATTATGATATTCAATATAATCCAGAAAAGAGGAGATAGATCGAGTTTGAAACTTATATGAACTAGAATCATGTACACATTTCCAATTCCATTGCGCATAATGTTGATAGATACAACATCAATCATATGTTTCTCCAACACAAAAGCAATTTTTGTCAAGACCCTCTGCTTCTTAGTTGCACATATGCAGAATTGTGCTTCGCCCCCACAAATGTTCAATACAAATTTTTTAGAAGACCAAGTTTGAAAAGCTACTTGTTTCGGTGGAGGTGCATAAAGCGATAACGTATTTGAAGTTTCATTTACACTAATCGGAAACTTATTATTATAACTATAGGACCCCTGATCAATTATGATAGTTTTCGTTGATTCATATGAATTCAATTGGGAGTTCATCACAAATGAAGACTCACTCACAAATGGGGACATAGATCTAAGCTTGTCTTTCTTCTTCTTTTCTAGATTTTCAAGAATCTGTTGTAAATTTTTTATTTCTTTCACTGCTGCATCCACAATGGTTGACTTATCAACCTGAAAAGAAAAAAAAATTAACCATCTAATTTAGAAAATAACTGATTATGACACTAAAGTTTTACCCTAATTAAAAAATGAAGATGAACATGAATTTACCTTAGAAGGCAGATCTGGAAGCAAAGCATGAAGGCTAGCAAACATGTTCCTTATTTTCTTTCTCCTTTCTCTCTCATTCCATATGTGCATTTCATGATGAGAATCACGATATTTTCCACCTTTACCTTTTCCATTTTTAATATTTTTTCCACTTTTAATCACAAGCCCACCTCGACTTGGTTTTCCATTCACAAGCACTACTCCTCCTTCATTAATTACTTCGTTCCGATTCAACGAATTCATATCTAAGTTTCTTTTGCTACTCCCACCAATGTTATCTAAATTTGTGAGATCACCCCATAATTGACTTTCCCCCATGGAACCGGAATTTTGATCATGATCTACACTTGTTACCATGTTTTCTTTTGAGAAGGAAAGAGAGTGTAACATAGAAAAAATAATATGAAAAGAAGTAATAAAGAATGATGTATTTATATACAAGTATAATAGAGTTAAGTAAAACCTATTGTGAAAAGTTATATTAAATAAAAAATAAAATGACACGTTTTATGTAGAAGCATCTAGAATATGATTATAATATTGTTATTATAAATCCTAAAAAAGTTGATAAATTAATTATACTAATATTGATATTAAGAAAAACAGACAAAAAGTTAGAGTTGTGTATAACAAATACAACTGCTTTCACACGCATTAGGTTCCCATCAGATATGAGTTAATATATATTAAAACTAAACTATATAAAAAAATTATAATTTAGTTTTTAATTGAACAATTATAATTTGATTAGGAATAATAATTAATATTAATATAATTTTTTGTATAAAACTGTGGGCATAACTCTATCTTCTAGACCTTTCTAACTCCACCTTCTAGACTTTCCTGTGGGAAGGTTTAAAATATAAAATTATCACCATAACTTTCCATATATGAAAAGGTCTAGAAGATGGAGTTATGCCTAAAATTTTTCACAAAAAAATATTATAATTAAACTATATTATACCTAGTTTATTTAATTTGGTCAGCAATTATATATATATATATATAATATATATAATATATATATATAAATATATATATATATATATATATATATTATAATATATATATATATATAAATATATAGATATAGATATATATATATATATATATATATATATATATATTAAATATATATATATATATATATTATATATATATATATATATATATTATATATTGAATATTCGATTCTTTGTCTCTTTGACACGTATATGTGAGAAATCAATAATGTTTTTCTTTGTCTTTAGTTTATTTGTTCATCTTAATATGACTAGTGAAATAATGGAGTATATAAATATGACTGAAAAGTGTCGCATACTCTATCATATTTCAATATCAACAAAAAGTGACAAGTCATTGGAATTGTGTAATAACTAATTTAATACTAAAGACATTTGTTTCAACTTTTACATTTGCTAAGATGTCAAGAAAAACCAAAAATATTTAATATTGTTTGAATTTCCACGTCTCTTGTATTTTTAAAATTTGAGCAAATATACTTAAATTGAGTAATTTTTGGGTTGTTAGATTATTTTACTCTAAATGGTTATTGAATCTATTTCCTTCAAGATATTTCTTAAAATAAAGATAAGTTATTTAATGAGTTAAATCTCAGACATTTCCTATATATTGAAGAAAATTATAAATGTATTATATAATATTTAAATGTTTTTCATTGTCATTTTAAAATCAAACTTTAATACAACCAATTTATTTTCATGGTAGTATTCTTAGTTATAAGTAGTATGATAAAAAATACTATATTATTTAAGTACTTACGATAAATATGAACTAAAATTAATTTAAAGGCATTACATAAAATAAATATATATATCAGAGTTTCTTCTCTCTCTAGTTTATAATTCAAAAATTATTTCAAATAAATTAAATTATGTTTTATAAGGTTTAAGCAAATAATATAGTTTAAATTACAAAATAGTTCTAAAGTTAATACTTTTTTCTTTTTTCCAAGATTCAAACACATGATCTCACGAAATGAATAGTATGTGCTTTGACTCTTTGAAAAATGAAGATGAATTTTATGCGGTTCCACATGAGAATAATTGTGATGTGTGAAATATAGAGTATGTGAAATATGATGTCTCGTGGTATCATCCACGGCTTCGAATTATTGGATAATTTTAAAGATAAAGCTTTCTAGCTAGTAACAATGGTAATCCTAAAATGCAGGAGTGTAGAGACAAGTGACTGCCATTTATTGATTTATAGATTTTCTTCATTTGGTTAACTTACTGTCTAGAACACCTTTTAGGTGAGCGTAAGAAATCATCTACTTGTAGTAAGGTGTATTGGGGACCATAGCCTATGAATGGTGATCGCCAATTTGGTTTTTATTATTCCGAAATGGATTCATTCATATTTGAATTCATATCCAATTAGTTGATTAATTAATTAATTAATCAATATATAGAAATATAATTTTCCTTTCTAATTCAATTTAATTATTTAATCAAATAAGGCTTTTAATTTGATAATTGCTATATAATTAGTATAAATATATAAGCCTACATTTTAATTATCGGTAATAATAATTAAATAATATTTAAATATAAAATAATCCAACAATCTCCCACTTAAATAATATATGTTATTAATCATATCATAGTCTATAGGCGGCCATCCGAATGCTATTTATTTTTAGATTTCAACTCCACAATCTATGGTGAGGGGAGTAGATCAAATAGAGATAAGCCAGACCATTAGAGGAAGAGGAAGAGGAACACCTAGAAAGATTGTGTGGGAAGTTATTATGAAAGATCTTGAAATACACAATTTGGATAAAACCATGATCCTGGATAGAACATTATGATAAAAGTTGATCCATATAGAAAACCCCTTCTTAGTGTGATTGGGTTTGGTTCTAGTTGATGTTATTGTTGTTGTACAACTAATTTTTATTACTTTGAAAAAGAAAACATAAAAAGTACATAGAAATTAATTTAAACACCACATTTCATGCCTCATAACGAAACAAAAATCACTATAATTTAATAAAAATTTAAATATTATACTTGTTTGCTAGTTAGACTGTTCTCTAACTTTGGCCCTTTTCTAGTTGTTTCTAGGAGAAAAACTAAATGAAATTAAAATTCATACAAAACGAGAATACAAATTTTGTAAACAAATTTTAAGATATCAACATCAAAATTTCTCCAGCCGCTTGCTTGTAAGTTTTCTCCATTGAATTTGTGTCATACGAACCTTTGCTTGCCTGCAAAATAACACATTTCAATTCTTTTTGTTTAAGTAATAATTATTTTATTTATTTGATAACATATTATAGTATATGTATGTTTGGTATCATTGTACGGGTAAATTTGAAAATTTTATTATGATATTCAATATAATCCAGAAAAGAGGAGATAGATCGAGTTTGAAACTTACATGAACTAGAATCATGTACACATTTCCATTTCCATTGCGCATAATGTTGATAGATACAACATCAATCATATGTTTCTCCAACACAAAAGCAATTTTTGTCAAGACCCCCTGCTTCTTAGTTGCACATATGCAGAATTGTGCTTCGCCCCCACAAATGTTCAATACAAATTTTTTAGAAGACCAAGTTTGAAAAGCTACTTGTTTCGGTGGAGGTGCATAAAGCGATAACGTATTTGAAGTTTCATTTACACTAATCGGAAATTTATTATTATAACTATAGGACCCCTGATCAATTATGATAGTTTTCGTTGATTCATATGAATTCAATTGGGAGTTCATCACAAATGAAGACTCACTCACAAATGGGGACATAGATCTAAGCTTGTCTTTCTTCTTCTTTTCTAGATTTTCAAGAATCTGTTGTAAATTTTTTATTTCTTTCACTGCTGCATCCACAAAGGTTGACTTATCAACCTGAAAAAAAAATTAAATTAACCATCTAATTTAGAAAATAACTTATTATGACACTAAAGTTTTACCCTAATTAAAAAATGAAGATGAACATGAATTTACCTTAGAGGGCAGATCTGGAAGCAAAGCATGAAGGCTAGCAAACATGTTCCTTATTTTCTTTCTCCTTTCTCTCTCATTCCATATGTGCATTTCATGATGAGAATCACGATATTTTCCACCTTTACCTTTTCCATTTTTAATATTTTTTCCCCTTTTAATCACAAGCCCACCTCGACTTGGTTTTCCATTCACAAGCACTACCCCTCCTTCATTAATTACTTCATTTCGATTCAACGAATTCATATCTAAGTTTCTTTTGCTACTCCCACCAATGTTATCTAAATTTGTGAGATCACCCCATAATTGACTTTCCCCCATGGAACCGGAATTTTGATCATGATCTACACTCGTTACCATGTTTTCTTTTGAGAAGGAAAGAGAGTGTAACATAGAAAAAATAATATGAAAAGAAGTAATGAAGAATGATGTATTTATATACAAGTATAATAGAGTTAAGTAAAAGCTATTGTGAAAAGTTATATTAAATAAAAAATAAAATGACACGTTTTATATAGAAGCATCTAAAATATGCTTATAATATTGTTATTATAAATCCTAAAAAAGTTGATAAATTAATTATACTAACATTGATATTAAGAAAAAACAGACAAAGAGTTAGAGTTGTGTATAACAAATACAACTGCTTTCTCACGTATTAGGTTCCCGTCAGATATGAGTTAATATATATTAAAACTAAACTATATAAAAAAAATTATAATTTCGTTTTTAATTGAACAAATTAATTTGATTAGGAATAATAATATTTAATATTAATATAAATTTTTTGTATAAAACTGTGGGCATAACTCTATCTTCTAGACCTTTCTAACTCCACCTTCTAGACTTTCCTGTGGGAAGGTTTAGAATATAAAATTATGACCATAACTTTCCATATATGAAAAGGTCTAGAAGATGGAGTTATGCCTAAAAATTTCACAACAAATATTATAATTAAACTATATTATACCTAGTTTATTTAATTTGGTCAGCAATTTTATATATATATATATATATATATATATATATATATATATATATATATATATATATATATATATATATATATATATATATATATATATATTGAATAATTCGATTCTTTTGTCTCTTTGACACGTATATGTGAGAAATCAATAATGTTTTTCTTTGTCTTTAGTTTATTTGTTCATCTTAATATGACTAGTGAAATAATGGAGTATATAAATATGACTGAAAAGTGTCGCATACTCTATCATATTTCAATATCAACAAAAAGTGACAAGTCATTGGAATTGTGTAATAACTAATTTAATACTAAAGACATTTGTTTTAACTTTTACATTTGCTAAGATGTCAAGAAAAACCAAAAATATTTAATATTGTTTGAATTTCCACGTCTCTTGTATTTTTAAAATTTGAGCAAATATACTTAAATTGAGTAATTTTTGGGTTGTTAGATTATTTTACTCTAAATGGTTATTGAATCTATTTCCTTCAAGATATTTCTTAAAATAAAGATAAGTTATTTAATGAGTTAAATCTCAGACATTTCCTATATATTGAAGAAAATTATAAATGTATTATATAATATTTAAATGTTTTTCATTGTCATTTTAAAATCAAACTTTAATACAACCAATTTATTTTCATGGTAGTATTCTTAGTTATAAGTAGTATGATAAAAAATACTATATTATTTAAGTACTTACGATAAATATGAACTAAAATTAATTTAAAGGCATTACATAAAATAAATATATATATCAGAGTTTCTTCTCTCTCTAGTTTATAATTCAAAAATTATTTCAAATAAATTAAATTATGTTTTATAAGGTTTAAGCAAATAATATAGTTTAAATTAAAAAATAGTTCTAAAGTTAATACTTTTTTCTTTTTTCCAAGATTCAAACACATGATCTCACGAAATGAATAGTATGTGCTTTGACTCTTTGAAAAATGAAGATGAATTTTATGCGGTTCCACATGAGATTAATTGTGATGTGTGAAATATAGAGTATGTGAAATATGATGTCTCGTGGTATCATCCACGGCTTCGAATTATTGGACAATTTTAAAGATAAAGCTTTCTAGCTAGTAACAATGGTAATCCTAAAATGCAGGAGTGTAGAGACAAGTGACTGCCATTTATTGATTTATAGATTTTCTTCATTTGGTTAACTTACTGTCTAGAACACCTTTTAGGTGAGCGTAAGAAATCATCTACTTGTAGTAAGGTGTATTGGGGACCATAGCCTATGAATGGTGATCGCCAATTTGGTTTTTATTATTCCGAAATGGATTCATTCATATTTGAATTCATATCCAATTAGTTGATTAATTAATTAATTAATCAATATATAGAAATATAATTTTCCTTTCTAATTCAATTTAATTATTTAATCAAATAAGGCTTTTAATTTGATAATTGCTATATAATTAGTATAAATATATAAGCCTACATTTTAATTATCAGTAATAATAATTAAATAATATTTAAATATAAAATAATCCAACAATCTCCCACTTAAATAATATATGTTATTAATCATATCATAGTCTATAGGCGGCCATCCGAATGCTATTTATTTTTAGATTTCAACTCCACAATCTATGGTGAGGGGAGTAGATCAAATAGAGATAAGTCAGGCCATTAGAGGAAGAGGAACACCTAGAAAGATTGTGTGGGAAGTTATTAAGAAAGATCTTGAAATACACAATTTGGATAAAACCATGATCCTGGATAGAACATTATGATAAAAGTTGATCCATATAGAAAACCCCTTCTTAGTGTGATTGGGTTTGGTTCTAGTTGATGTTATTGTTGTTGTACAACTAATTTTTATTACTTTGAAAAAGAAAACATAAAAAGTACATAGAAATTAATTTAAACACCACATTTCATGCCTCATAACGAAACAAAAATCACTATAATTTAATAAAAATTTAAATATTATACTTGTTTGCTAGTTAGACTGTTCTCTAACTTTGGCCCTTTTCTAGTTGTTTCTAGGAGAAAAACTAAATGAAATTAAAATTCATACAAAACGAGAATACAAATTTTATAAACAAATTTTAAGATATCAACATCAAAATTTCTCCAGCCGCTTGCTTATAAGTTTTCTCCATTGAATTTGTGTCATACGAACCTTTGCTTGCCTGCAAAATAACACAATTCAATTCTTTTTGTTTAAGTAATAATTATTTTATTTATTTGATAACATATTATAGTATATGTATGTTTGGTATCACCGTCCGGGTAAATTTGAAAATTTTATTATGATATTCAATATAATCCAGAAAAGAGGAGATAGATCGAGTTTGAAACTTACATGAACTAGAATCATGTACACATTTCCATTTCCATTGCGCATAATGTTGATAGATACAACATCAATCATATGTTTCTCCAACACAAAAGCAATTTTTGTCAAGACCCCCTGCTTCTTAGTTGCACATATGCAGAATTGTGCTTCGCCCCCACAAATGTTCAATACAATTTTTTAGAAGACCAAGTTTGAAAAGCTACTTGTTTCGGTGGAGGTGCATAAAGCGATAACGTATTTGAAGTTTCATTTACACTAATCGGAAACTTATTATTATAACTATGGACCCCTGATCAATTATGATAGTTTTCGTTGATTCATATGAATTCAATTGGGAGTTCATCACAAATGAAGACTCACTCACAAATGGGGACATAGATCTAAGCTTGTCTTTCTTCTTCTTTTCTAGATTTTCAAGAATCTGTTGTAAATTTTTTATTTCTTTCACTGCTGCATCCACAATGGTTGACTTATCAACCTGAAAAGAAAAAAAAATTAACCATCTAATTTAGAAAATAACTGATTATGACACTAAAGTTTAACCCTAATTAAAAAATGAAGATGAACATGAATTTACCTTAGAGGGCAGATCTGGAAGCAAAGCATGAAGGCTAGCAAACATGTTCCTTATTTTCTTTCTCCTTTCTCTCTCATTCCATATGTGCATTTCATGATGAGAATCACAATATTTTCCACCTTTACCTTTTCCATTTTTAATATTTTTTCCACTTTTAATCACAAGCCCACCTCGACTTGGTTTTCCATTCACAAGCACTACTCCTCCTTCATTAATTACTTCGTTCCGATTCAACGAATTCATATCTAAGTTTCTTTTGCTACTCCCACCAATGTTATCTAAATTTGTGAGATCACCCCATAATTGACTTTCCCCCATGGAACCGGAATTTTGATCATGATCTACACTCGTTACCATGTTTTATTTTGAGAAGGAAAGAGAGTGTAACATAGAAAAAATAATATGAAAAGAAGTAATGAAGAATGATGTATTTATATACAAGTATAATAGAGTTAAGTAAAAGCTATTGTGAAAAGTTATATTAAATAAAAAATAAAATGACACGTTTTATGTTGAAGCATCTAGAATATGATTATAATATTGTTATTATAAATCCTAAAAAGGTTGATAAATTAATTATACTAATATTGATATTAAGAAAAAAACAGACAAAAAGTTAGAGTTGTGTATAACAAATACAACTGCTTTCTCACGTATTAGGTTCCCGTCAGATATGAGTTAATATATATTAAAACTAAACTATATAAAAAAAATTATAATTTAGTTTTTAATTGAACAAATTAATTTGATTAGGAATAATAATATTTAATATTAATATAAATTTTTTGTATAAAACTGTGGGCATAACTCTATCTTCTAGACCTTTCTAACTCCACCTTCTAGACTTTCCTGTGGGAAGGTTTAGAATATAAAATTATGACCATAACTTTCCATATATGAAAAGGTCTAGAAGATGGAGTTATGCCTAAAAATTTTCACAACAAAATATTATAATTAAACTATATTATACCTAGTTTATTTAATTTGGTCAGCAATTTTATATATATATATTATATATATATATATATATTATATATATATATATATATATATATATATATATATATATATATATATATATTGAATAATTCGATTCTTTTGTCTCTTTGACACGTATATGTGAGAAATCAATAATGTTTTTCTTTGTCTTTAATTTATTTGTTCATCTTAATATGACTAGTGAAATAATGGAGTATATAAATATGACTGAAAAGTGTCGCATACTCTATCATATTTCAATATCAACAAAAAGTGACAAGTCATTGGAATTGTGTAATAACTAATTTAATACTAAAGACATTTGTTTTAACTTTTACATTTGCTAAGATGTCAAGAAAACCCAAAATATTTAATATTGTTTGAATTTCCACGTCTCTTGTATTTTAAAATTTGAGCAAATATACTTAAATTGAGTAATTTTTGGGTTGTTAGATTATTTTACTCTAAATGGTTATTGAATCTATTTCCTTCAAGATATTTCTTAAAATAAGATAAGTTATTTAATGAGTTAAATCTCAGACATTTCCTATATATTGAAGAAAATTATAAATGTATTATATAATATTTAAATGTTTTTCATTGTCATTTTAAAATCAAACTTTAATACAACCAATTTATTTTCATGGTAGTATTCTTAGTTATAAGTAGTATGATAAAAAATACTATATTATTTAAGTACTTACGATAAATATGAACTAAAATTAATTTAAAGGCATTACATAAAATAAATATATATATCAGAGTTTCTTCTCTCTCTAGTTTATAATTCAAAAATTATTTCAAATAAATTAAATTATGTTTTATAAGGTTTAAGCAAATAATATAGTTTAAATTACAAAATAGTTCTAAAGTTAATACTTTTTTCTTTTTTCCAAGATTCAAACACATGATCTCACGAAATGAATAGTATGTGCTTTGACTCTTTGAAAAATGAAGATGAATTTTATGCGGTTCCACATGAGAATAATTGTGATGTGTGAAATATAGAGTATGTGAAATATGATGTCTCGTGGTATCATCCACGACTTCGAATTATTGGACAATTTTAAAGATAAAGCTTTCTAGCTAGTAACAATGGTAATCCTAAAATGCAGGAGTGTAGAGACAAGTGACTGCCATTTATTGATTTCTAGATTTTCTTCATTTGGTTAACTTACTGTCTAGAACACCTTTTTGGTGAGCGTAAGAAATCATCTACTTGTAGTAAGGTGTATTGGGGACCATAGCCTATGAATGGTGATCGCCAATTTGGTTTTTATTATTCCGAAATGGATTCATTCATATTTGAATTCATATCCAATTAGTTGATTAATTAATTAATTAATCAATATATAGAAATATAATTTTCCTTTCTAATTCAATTTAATTATTTAATCAAATAAGGCTTTTAATTTGATAATTGCTATATAATTAGTATAAATATATAAGCCTACATTTTAATTATCAGTAATAATAATTAAATAATATTTAAATATAAAATAATCCAACAATCTCCCACTTAAATAATATATGTTATTAATCATATCATAGTCTATAGGCGGCCATCCGAATGCTATTTATTTTTAGATTTCAACTCCACAATCTATGGTGAGGGGAGTAGATCAAATAGAGATAAGTCAGGCCATTAGAGGAAGAGGAACACCTAGAAAGATTGTGTGGGAAGTTATTAAGAAAGATCTTGAAATACACAATTTGGATAAAACCATGATCCTGGATAGAACATTATGATAAAAGTTGATCCATATAGAAAACCCCTTCTTAGTGTGATTGGGTTTGGTTCTAGTTGATGTTATTGTTGTTGTACAACTAATTTTTATTACTTTGAAAAAGAAAACATAAAAAGTACATAGAAATTAATTTAAACACCACATTTCATGCCTCATAACGAAACAAAAATCACTATAATTTAATAAAAATTTAAATATTATACTTGTTTGCTAGTTAGACTGTGCTCTAACTTTGGCCCTTTTCTAGTTGTTTCTAGGAGAAAAACTAAATGAAATTAAAATTCATACAAAACGAGAATACAAATTTTATAAACAAATTTTAAGATATCAACATCAAAATTTCTCCAGCCGCTTGCTTGTAAGTTTTCTCCATTGAATTTGTGTCATACGAACCTTTGCTTGCCTGCAAAATAACACAATTCAATTCTTTTTGTTTAAGTAATAATTATTTTATTTATTTGATAACATATTATAGTATATGTATGTTTGGTATCACCGTCCGGGTAAATTTGAAAATTTTATTATGATATTCAATATAATCCAGAAAAGAGGAGATAGATCGAGTTTGAAACTTACATGAACTAGAATCATGTACACATTTCCATTTCCATTGCGCATAATGTTGATAGATACAACATCAATCATATGTTTCTCCAACACAAAAGCAATTTTTGTCAAGACCCCCTGCTTCTTAGTTGCACATATGCAGAATTGTGCTTCGCCCCCACAAATGTTCAATACAAATTTTTTAGAAGACCAAGTTTGAAAAGCTACTTGTTTCGATGGAGGTGCATAAAGCGATAACGTATTTGAAGTTTCATTTACACTAATCGGAAATTTATTATTATAACTATAGGACCCCTGATCAATTATGATAGTTTTCGTTGATTCATATGAATTCAATTGGGAGTTCATCACAAATGAAGACTCACTCACAAATGGGGACATATATCTAAGCTTGTCTTTCTTCTTCTTTTCTAGATTTTCAAGAATCTGTTGTAAATTTTTTATTTCTTTCACTGCTGCATCCACAATGGTTGACTTATCAACCTGAAAAGAAAAAAAATTAACCATCTAATTTAGAAAATAACTGATTATGACACTAAAGTTTTACCCTAATTAAAAAATGAAGATGAACATGAATTTACCTTAGAGGGCAGATCTGGAAGCAAAGCATGAAGGCTAGCAAACATGTTCCTTATTTTCTTTCTCCTTTCTCTCTCATTCCATATGTGCATTTCATGATGAGAATCACGATATTTTCCACCTTTACCTTTTCCATTTTTAATATTTTTTCCACTTTTAATCACAAGCCCACCTCGACTTGGTTTTCCATTCACAAGCACTACTCCTCCTTCATTAATTACTTCGTTCCGATTCAACGAATTCATATCTAAGTTTCTTTTGCTACTCCCACCAATGTTATCTAAATTTGTGGGATCACCCCATAATTGACTTTCCCTCATGGAACCGGAATTTTGATCATGATCTACACTCGTTACCATGTTTTCTTTTGAGAAGGAAAGAGAGTGTAACATAGAAAAAATAATATGAAAAGAAGTAATGAAGAATGATGTATTTATATACAAGTATAATAGAGTTAAGTAAAAGCTATTGTGAAAAGTTATATTAAATAAAAAATAAAATGACACGTTTTATGTAGAAGCATCTAGAATATGATTATAATATTGTTATTATAAATCCTAAAAAAGTTGATAAATTAATTATACTAATATTGATATTAAGAAAAAAACAGACAAAAAGTTAGAGTTGTGTATAACAAATACAACTGCTTTCTCACGCATTAGGTTCCCATCAGATATGAGTTAATATATATTAAAACTAAACTATAAAAAAATTATAATTTAGTTTTTAATTGAACAAATTAATTTGATTAGGAATAATATTTAATATTAATATAAATTTTTTGTATAAAACTGTGGGCATAACTCTATCTTCTAGACCTTTCTAACTCCACCTTCTAGACTTTCCCGTGGGAAGGTTTAGAATATAAAATTATGACCATAACTTTCCATATAAGAAAAGGTCTAGAAGATGGAGTTATGCCTACAATTTTTCACAAAAAATATTATAATTAAACTATATTATACCTAGTTTATTTAATTTGGTCAGCAATTTTATATATATATATATATTATTAATATATATATATATATATATATATATATATAATATATATATATATTGAATATTTGATTCTTTTGTCTCTTTGACACGTATATGTGAGAAATCAATAATATTTTTCTTTGTCTTTAGTTTATTTGTTCATCTTAATATGACTAGTGAAATAATGGAGTATATAAATATGACTGAAAAGTGTCGCATACTCTATCATATTTCAATATCAACAAAAAGTGACAAGTCATTGGAATTGTGTAATAACTAATTTAATACTAAAGACAAATAGTTCTTAAGTTAATACATTTTTCTTTTTTCCAAGATTCAAACTCATGATCTCACGAAATGAATAGTATGTGCTTTGACTCTTTGAAAAATGAAGATGAATTTTATGAGGTTCCACATGAGAATAATTGTGATGTGTGAAATATAGAGTATGTGAAATATGATGTCTCATGGTATAATCCACGGCTTCGAATTATTGGACAATTTTAAAGATAAAGCTTTCTAGCTAGTAACAATGGTAATCCTAAAATGCAGGAGTGTAGAGACAAGTGACTGCCACTTATTGATTTATAGATTTTCTTCATTTGGTTAACTTACTGTCTAGAACACCTTTTAGGTGAGCGTAAGAAATCATCTACTTGTAGTAAGGTGTATTGGGGACGATAGCCTATGAATGGTGATCGCCAATTTGGTTTTTATTATTCCGAAATGGATTCATTCATATTTGAATTCATATCCAATTAGTTGATTAATTAATTAATTAATCAATATATAGAAATATAATTTTCATTTCTAATTCTATTTAATTATTTAATCAAATAAGGCTTTTATTTGATAATTGCTATATAATTAGTATAAATATATAAGCCTACATTTTAATTATCAGTAATAATAATTAAATAATATTTAAATATAAAATAATCCAACAATCTCCCACTTAAATAATATATGTTATTAATCATATCATAGTCTATAGGCGGCCATCCGAATGCTATTTATTTTTAGATTTCAACTCCACAATCTATGGTGAGGGGAGTAGATCAAATAGAGATAAGTCAGACCATTAGAGGAAGAGGAAGAGGAACACCTAGAAAGATTGTGTGGGAAGTTATTAAGAAAGATCTTGAAATACACAATTTGGATAAAACCATGATCCTGGATAGAACATTATGATAAAAGTTGATCCATATAGAAAACCCCTTCTTAGTGTGATTGGGTTTGGTTCTAGTTGATGTTATTGTTGTTGTACAACTAATTTTTATTACTTTGAAAAAGAAAACATAAAAAGTACATAGAAATTAATTTAAACACCACATTTCATGCCTCATAACGAAACAAAAATCACTATAATTTAATAAAAATTTAAATATTATACTTGTTTGCTAATTAGACTGTCCTCTAACTTTGGCCCTTTTCTAGTTGTTTCTAGGAGAAAAACTAAATGAAATTAAAATTCATACAAAACGAGAATACAAATTTTATAAACAATTTTAAGATATCAACTTCAAAATTTCTCCAGCCGCTTGCTTGTAAGTTTTCTCCATTGAATTTGTGTCATATGAACCTTTGCTTGCCTGCAAAATAACACAATTCAATTCTTTTTGTTTAAGTAATAATTATTTTATTTATTTGATAACATATTATAGTATATGTATGTTTGGTATCACCGTCCGGGTAAATTTGAAAATTTTATTATGATATTCAATATAATCCAGAAAAGAGGAGATAGATCGAGTTTGAAACTTACATGAACTAGAATCATGTACATATTTCCATTTCCATTGCGCATAATGTTGATAGATACAACATCAATCATATGTTTCTCCAACACAAAAGCAATTTTACTCAAGACCCCCTGCTTCTTAGTTGCACATATGCAGAATTGTGCTTCGCCCCCACAAATGTTCAATACAAATTTTTTAGAAGACCAAGTTTGAAAAGCTACTTGTTTCGATGGAGGTGCATAAAGCGATAACGTATTTGAAGTTTCATTTACACTAATCGGAAATTTATTATTATAACTATAGGACCCCTGATCAATTATGATAGTTTTCGTTGATTCATATGAATTCAATTGGGAGTTCATCACAAATGAAGACTCACTCACAAATGGGGACATAGATCTAAGCTTGTCTTTCTTCTTCTTTTCTAGATTTTCAAGAATCTGTTGTAAATTTTTTATTTCTTTCACTGCTGCATCCACAATGGTTGACTTATCAACCTGAAAAGAAAAAAAAATTAACCATCTAATTTAGAAAATAACTGATTATGACACTAAAGTTTTACCCTAATTAAAAAATGAAGATGAACATGAATTTACCTTAGAGGGCAGATCTGGAAGCAAAGCATGAAGGCTAGCAAACATGTTCCTTATTTTCTTTCTCCTTTCTCTCTCATTCCATATGTGCATTTCATGATGAGAATCACGATATTTTCCACCTTTACCTTTTCCATTTTTAATATTTTTTCCACTTTTAATCACAAGCCCACCTCGACTTGGTTTTCCATTCACAAGCACTACTCCTCCTTCATTAATTACTTCGTTCCGATTCAACGAATTCATATCTAAGTTTCTTTTGCTACTCCCACCAATGTTATCTAAATTTGTGGATCACCCCATAATTGACTTTCCCTCATGGAACCGGAATTTTGATCATGATCTACACTCGTTACCATGTTTTCTTTTGAGAAGGAAAGAGAGTGTAACATAGAAAAAATAATATGAAAAGAAGTAATGAAGAATGATGTATTTATATACAAGTATAATAGAGTTAAGTAAAAGCTATTGTGAAAAGTTATATTAAATAAAAATAAAATGACACGTTTTATGTAGAAGCATCTAGAATATGATTATAATATTGTTATTATAAATCCTAAAAAAGTTGATAAATTAATTATACTAATATTGATATTAAGAAAAAACAGACAAAAAGTTAGAGTTGTGTATAACAAATACAACTGCTTTCTCACGCATTAGGTTCCCATCAGATATGAGTTAATATATATTAAAACTAAACTATATAAAAAAATTATAATTTAGTTTTTAATTGAACAAATTAATTTGATTAGGAATAATAATATTTAATATTAATATAAATTTTTTGTATAAAACTGTGGGCATAACTCTATCTTCTAGACCTTTCTAACTCCACCTTCTAGACTTTCCCGTGGGAAGGTTTAGAATATAAAATTATGACCATAACTTTCCATATAAGAAAGGTCTAGAAGATGGAGTTATGCCTACAATTTTTCACAAAAAAATATTATAATTAAACTATATTATACCTAGTTTATTTAATTTGGTCAGCAATTTTATATATATATATATATATATATATATATTGAATAATTTGATTCTTTTGTCTCTTTGACACGTATATGTGAGAAATCAATAATATTTTTCTTTGTCTTTAGTTTATTTGTTCATCTTAATATGACTAGTGAAATAATGGAGTATATAAATATGACTGAAAAGTGTCGCATACTCTATCATATTTCAATATCAACAAAAAGTGACAAGTCATTGGAATTGTGTAATAACTAATTTAATACTAAAGACAAATAGTTCTTAAGTTAATACATTTTTCTTTTTTCCAAGATTCAAACTCATGATCTCACGAAATGAATAGTATGTGCTTTGACTCTTTGAAAAATGAAGATGAATTTTATGAGGTTCCACATGAGAATAATTGTGATGTGTGAAATATAGAGTATGTGAAATATGATGTCTCATGGTATAATCCACGGCTTCGAATTATTGGACAATTTTAAAGATAAAGCTTTCTAGCTAGTAACAATGGTAATCCTAAAATGCAGGAGTGTAGAGACAAGTGACTGCCACTTATTGATTTATAGATTTTCTTCATTTGGTTAACTTACTGTCTAGAACACCTTTTAGGTGAGCGTAAGAAATCATCTACTTGTAGTAAGGTGTATTGGGGACGATAGCCTATGAATGGTGATCGCCAATTTGGTTTTTATTATTCCGAAATGGATTCATTCATATTTGAATTCATATCCAATTAGTTGATTAATTAATTAATTAATCAATATATAGAAATATAATTTTCATTTCTAATTCTATTTAATTATTTAATCAAATAAGGCTTTTAATTTGATAATTGCTATAATTAGTATAAATATATAAGCCTACATTTTAATTATCAGTAATAATAATTAAATAATATTTAAATATAAAATAATCCAACAATCTCCCACTTAAGTAATATATGTTATTAATCATATCATAGTCTATAGGCGGCCATCCGAATGCTATTTATTTTTAGATTTCAACTCCACAATCTATGGTGAGGGGAGTAGATCAAATAGAGATAAGTCAGACCATTAGAGGAAGAGGAAGAGGAACACGTAGAAAGATTGTGTGGGAAGTTATTAAGAAAGATCTTGAAATACACAATTTGGATAAAACCATGATCCTGGATAGAACATTATGATAAAAGTTGATCCATATAGAAAACCCCTTCTTAGTGTGATTGGGTTTGGTTCTAGTTGATGTTATTGTTGTTGTACAACTAATTTTTATTACTTTGAAAAAGAAAACATAAAAAGTACATAGAAATTAATTTAAACACCACATTTCATGCCTCATAACGAAACAAAAATCACTATAATTTAATAAAAATTTAAATATTATACTTGTTTGCTAATTAGACTGTCCTCTAACTTTGGCCCTTTTCTAGTTGTTTCTAGGAGAAAAACTAAATGAAATTAAAATTCATACAAAACGAGAATACAAATTTTATAAACAAATTTTAAGATATCAACTTCAAAATTTCTCCAGCCGCTTGCTTGTAAGTTTTCTCCATTGAATTTGTGTCATATGAACCTTTGCTTGCCTGCAAAATAACACAATTCAATTCTTTTTGTTTAAGTAATAATTATTTTATTTATTTGATAACATATTATAGTATATGTATGTTTGGTATCACCGTCCGGGTAAATTTGAAAATTTTATTATGATATTCAATATAATCCAGAAAAGAGGAGATAGATCGAGTTTGAAACTTACATGAACTAGAATCATGTACATATTTCCATTTCCATTGCGCATAATGTTGATAGATACAACATCAATCATATGTTTCTCCAACACAAAAGCAATTTTACTCAAGACCCCCTGCTTCTTAGTTGCACATATGCAGAATTGTGCTTCGCCCCCACAAATGTTCAATACAAATTTTTTAGAAGACCAAGTTTGAAAAGCTACTTGTTTCGATGGAGGTGCATAAAGCGATAACGTATTTGAAGTTTCATTTACACTAATCGGAAATTTATTATTATAACTATAGGACCCATGATCAATTATGATAGTTTTCGTTGATTCATATGAATTCAATTGGGAGTTCATCACAAATGAAGACTCACTCACAAATGGGGACATAGATCTAAGCTTGTCTTTCTTCTTCTTTTCTAGATTTTCAAGAATCTGTTGTAAATTTTTTATTTCTTTCACTGCTGCATCCACAATGGTTGACTTATCAACCTGAAAAGAAAAAAAATTAACCATCTAATTTAGAAAATAACTGATTATGACACTAAAGTTTTACCCTAATTAAAAAATGAAGATGAACATGAATTTACCTTAGAGGGCAGATCTGGAAGCAAAGCATGAAGGCTAGCAAACATGTTCCTTATTTTCTTTCTCCTTTCTCTCTCATTCCATATGTGCATTTCATGATGAGAATCACGATATTTTCCACCTTTACCTTTTCCATTTTTAATATTTTTTCCACTTTTAATCACAAGCCCACCTCGACTTGGTTTTCCATTCACAAGCACTACTCCTCCTTCATTAATTACTTCGTTCCGATTCAACGAATTCATATCTAAGTTTCTTTTGCTACTCCCACCAATGTTATCTAAATTTGTGGGATCACCCCATAATTGACTTTCCCTCATGGAACCGGAATTTTGATCATGATCTACACTCGTTACCATGTTTTCTTTTGAGAAGGAAAGAGAGTGTAACATAGAAAAAATAATATGAAAAGAAGTAATGAAGAATGATGTATTTATATACAAGTATAATAGAGTTAAGTAAAAGCTATTGTGAAAAGTTATATTAAATAAAAAATAAAATGACACGTTTTATGTAGAAGCATCTAGAATATGATTATAATATTGTTATTATAAATCCTAAAAAAGTTGATAAATTAATTATACTAATATTGATATTAAGAAAAAAACAGACAAAAAGTTAGAGTTGTGTATAACAAATACAACTGCTTTCTCACGCATTAGGTTCCCATCAGATATGAGTTAATATATATTAAAACTAAACTATATAAAAAAATTATAATTTAGTTTTTAATTGAACAAATTAATTTGATTAGGAATAATAATATTTAATATTAATATAAATTTTTTGTATAAAACTGTGGGCATAACTCTATCTTCTAGACCTTTCTAACTCCACCTTCTAGACTTTCCCGTGGGAAGGTTTAGAATATAAAATTATGACCATAACTTTCCATATAAGAAAAGGTCTAGAAGATGGAGTTATGCCTACAATTTTTCACAAAAAAATATTATAATTAAACTATATTATACCTAGTTTATTTAATTTGGTCAGCAATTTTATATATATATATATATATATATATTGAATAATTTGATTCTTTTGTCTCTTTGACACGTATATGTGAGAAATCAATAATATTTTTCTTTGTCTTTAGTTTATTTGTTCATCTTAATATGACTAGTGAAATAATGGAGTATATAAATATGACTGAAAAGTGTCGCATACTCTATCATATTTCAATATCAACAAAAAGTGACAAGTCATTGGAATTGTGTAATAACTAATTTAATACTAAAGACAAAATAGTTCTTAAGTTAATACATTTTTCTTTTTTCCAAGATTCAAACTCATGATCTCACGAAATGAATAGTATGTGCTTTGACTCTTTGAAAAATGAAGATGAATTTTATGAGGTTCCACATGAGAATAATTGTGATGTGTGAAATATAGAGTATGTGAAATATGATGTCTCATGGTATAATCCACGGCTTCGAATTATTGGACAATTTTAAAGATAAAGCTTTCTAGCTAGTAACAATGGTAATCCTAAAATGCAGGAGTGTAGAGACAAGTGACTGCCACTTATTGATTTATAGATTTTCTTCATTTGGTTAACTTACTGTCTAGAACACCTTTTAGGTGAGCGTAAGAAATCATCTACTTGTAGTAAGGTGTATTGGGGACGATAGCCTATGAATGGTGATCGCCAATTTGGTTTTTATTATTCCGAAATGGATTCATTCATATTTGAATTCATATCCAATTAGTTGATTAATTAATTAATTAATCAATATATAGAAATATAATTTTCATTTCTAATTCTATTTAATTATTTAATCAAATAAGGCTTTTAATTTGATAATTGCTATATAATTAGTATAAATATATAAGCCTACATTTTAATTATCAGTAATAATAATTAAATAATATTTAAATATAAAATAATCCAACAATCTCCCACTTAAATAATATATGTTATTAATCATATCATAGTCTATAGGCGGCCATCCGAATGCTATTTATTTTTAGATTTCAACTCCACAATCTATGGTGAGGGGAGTAGATCAAATAGAGATAAGTCAGACCATTAGAGGAAGAGGAAGAGGAACACCTAGAAAGATTGTGTGGGAAGTTATTAAGAAAGATCTTGAAATACACAATTTGGATAAAACCATGATCCTGGATAGAACATTATGATAAAAGTTGATCCATATAGAAAACCCCTTCTTAGTGTGATTGGGTTTGGTTCTAGTTGATGTTATTGTTGTTGTACAACTAATTTTTATTACTTTGAAAAAGAAAACATAAAAAGTACATAGAAATTAATTTAAACACCACATTTCATGCCTCATAACGAAACAAAAATCACTATAATTTAATAAAAATTTAAATATTATACTTGTTTGCTAATTAGACTGTCCTCTAACTTTGGCCCTTTTCTAGTTGTTTCTAGGAGAAAAACTAAATGAAATTAAAATTCATACAAAACGAGAATACAAATTTTATAAACAAATTTTAAGATATCAACTTCAAAATTTCTCCAGCCGCTTGCTTGTAAGTTTTCTCCATTGAATTTGTGTCATATGAACCTTTGCTTGCCTGCAAAATAACACAATTCAATTCTTTTTGTTTAAGTAATAATTATTTTATTTATTTGATAACATATTATAGTATATGTATGTTTGGTATCACCGTCCGGGTAAATTTGAAATTTTATTATGATATTCAATATAATCCAGAAAAGAGGAGATAGATCGAGTTTGAAACTTACATGAACTAGAATCATGTACATATTTCCATTTCCATTGCGCATAATGTTGATAGATACAACATCAATCATATGTTTCTCCAACACAAAAGCAATTTTACTCAAGACCCCCTGCTTCTTAGTTGCACATATGCAGAATTGTGCTTCGCCCCCACAAATGTTCAATACAAATTTTTTAGAAGACCAAGTTTGAAAAGCTACTTGTTTCGATGGAGGTGCATAAAGCGATAACGTATTTGAAGTTTCATTTACACTAATCGGAAATTTATTATTATAACTATAGGACCCCTGATCAATTATGATAGTTTTCGTTGATTCATATGAATTCAATTGGGAGTTCATCACAAATGAAGACTCACTCACAAATGGGGACATAGATCTAAGCTTGTCTTTCTTCTCTTTTCTAGATTTTCAAGAATCTGTTGTAAATTTTTTTATTTCTTTCACTGCTGCATCCACAATGGTTGACTTATCAACCTGAAAAGAAAAAAATTAACCATCTAATTTAGAAAATAACTGATTATGACACTAAAGTTTTACCCTAATTAAAAATGAAGATGAACATGAATTTACCTTAGAGGGCAGATCTGGAAGCAAAGCATGAAGGCTAGCAAACATGTTCCTTATTTTCTTTCTCCTTTCTCTCTCATTCCATATGTGCATTTCATGATGAGAATCACGATATTTTCCACCTTTACCTTTTCCATTTTTAATATTTTTTCCACTTTTAATCACAAGCCCACCTCGACTTGGTTTTCCATTCACAAGCACTACTCCTCCTTCATTAATTACTTCGTTCCGATTCAACGAATTCATATCTAAGTTTCTTTTGCTACTCCCACCAATGTTATCTAAATTTGTGGGATCACCCCATAATTGACTTTCCCTCATGGAACCGGAATTTTGATCATGATCTACACTCGTTACCATGTTTTCTTTTGAGAAGGAAAGAGAGTGTAACATAGAAAAAATAATATGAAAAGAAGTAATGAAGAATGATGTATTTATATACAAGTATAATAGAGTTAAGTAAAAGCTATTGTGAAAAGTTATATTAAATAAAAAATAAAATGACACGTTTTATGTAGAAGCATCTAGAATATGATTATAATATTGTTATTATAAATCCTAAAAAAGTTGATAAATTAATTATACTAATATTGATATTAAGAAAAAACAGACAAAAAGTTAGAGTTGTGTATAACAAATACAACTGCTTTCTCACGCATTAGGTTCCCATCAGATATGAGTTAATATATATTAAAACTAAACTATATAAAAAAATTATAATTTAGTTTTTAATTGAACAAATTAATTTGATTAGGAATAATAATATTTAATATTAATATAAATTTTTTGTATAAAACTGTGGGCATAACTCTATCTTCTAGACCTTTCTAACTCCACCTTCTAGACTTTCCCGTGGGAAGGTTTAGAATATAAAATTATGACCATAACTTTCCATATAAGAAAAGGTCTAGAAGATGGAGTTATGCCTACAATTTTTCACAAAAAAATATTATAATTAAACTATATTATACCTAGTTTATTTAATTTGGTCAGCAATTTTATATATATATATATATATATATATATATATTGAATAATTTGATTCTTTTGTCTCTTTGACACGTATATGTGAGAAATCAATAATATTTTTCTTTGTCTTTAGTTTATTTGTTCATCTTAATATGACTAGTGAAATAATGGAGTATATAAATATGACTGAAAAGTGTCGCATACTCTATCATATTTCAATATCAACAAAAAGTGACAAGTCATTGGAATTGTGTAATAACTAATTTAATACTAAAGACAAAATAGTTCTTAAGTTAATACATTTTTCTTTTTTCCAAGATTCAAACTCATGATCTCACGAAATGAATAGTATGTGCTTTGACTCTTTGAAAAATGAAGATGAATTTTATGAGGTTCCACATGAGAATAATTGTGATGTGTGAAATATAGAGTATGTGAAATATGATGTCTCATGGTATAATCCACGGCTTCGAATTATTGGACAATTTTAAAGATAAAGCTTTCTAGCTAGTAACAATGGTAATCCTAAAATGCAGGAGTGTAGAGACAAGTGACTGCCACTTATTGATTTATAGATTTTCTTCATTTGGTTAACTTACTGTCTAGAACACCTTTTAGGTGAGCGTAAGAAATCATCTACTTGTAGTAAGGTGTATTGGGGACGATAGCCTATGAATGGTGATCGCCAATTTGGTTTTTATTATTCCGAAATGGATTCATTCATATTTGAATTCATATCCAATTAGTTGATTAATTAATTAATTAATCAATATATAGAAATATAATTTTCATTTCTAATTCTATTTAATTATTTAATCAAATAAGGCATTTAATTTGATAATTGCTATATAATTAGTATAAATATATAAACCTACATTTTAATTATCGGTAATAATAATTAAATAATATTTAAATATAAAATAATCCAACAATCTCCCACTTAAATAATATATGTTATTAATCATATCATAGTCTATAGGCGGTCATCCGAATGCTATTTATTTTTAGATTTCAACTCCACAATCTATGGTGAGGGGAGTAGATCAAATAGAGATAAGTCAGACCATTAGAGGAAGAGGAAGAGGAACACCTAGAAAGATTGTGTGGGAAGTTATTAAGAAAGATCTTGAAATACACAATTTGGATAAAACCATGATCCTGGATAGAACATTATGATAAAAGTTGATCCATATAGAAAACCCCTTCTTAGTGGGATTGGGTTCGGTTCTAGTTGATGTTATTGTTGTTGTACAACTAATTTTTATTACTTTGAAAAAGAAAACATAAAAAGTACATAGAAATTAATTTAAACACCACATTTCATGCCTCATAACGAAACAAAAATCACTATAATTTAATAAAAATTTAAATATTATACTTGTTTGCTAATTAGACTGTCCTCTAACTTTGGCCCTTTTCTAGTTGTTTCTAGGAGAAAAACTAAATGAAATTAAAATTCATACAAAACGAGAATACAAATTTTATAAACAAATTTTAAGATATCAACATCAAAATTTCTCCAGCCGCTTGCTTGTAAGTTTTCTCCATTGAATTTGTGTCATATGAACCTTTGCTTGCCTGCAAAATAACACAATTCAATTCTTTTTGTTTAAGTAATAATTATTTTATTTATTTGATAACATATTATAGTATATGTATGTTTGGTATCACCGTACGGGTAAATTTGAAAATTTTAATCTGATATTCAATATAATCCAGAAAAGAGGAGATAGATCGAGATTGAAACTTACATGAACTATAATCATGTACACATTTCCATTTCCATTGCGCATAATGTTGATAGATACAACATCAATCATATGTTTCTCCAACACAAAAGCAATTTTTGTCAAGACCCCCTGCTTCTAAGTTGCACATATGCAGAATTGTGCTTTGCCCCCACAAATGTTCAATACAAATTTTTTAGAAGACCAAGTTTGAAAAGCTACTTGTTTCGGTGGAGGTGCATAAAGCGATAACGTATTTGAAGTTTCATTTACACTAATCGGAAATTTATTATTATAACTATAGGACCCCTGATCAATTATGATAGTTTTCGTTGATTCATATGAATTCAATTGGGAGTTCATCACAAATGAAGACTCACTCACAAATGGGGACATAGATCTAAGCTTGTCTTTCTTCTTCTTTTCTAGATTTTCAAGAATCTGTTGTAAATTTTTTATTTCTTTCACTGCTGCATCCACAATGGTTGACTTATCAACCTGAAAAAAAAAATTAAATTAACCATCTAATTTAGAAAATAACTGATTATGACACTAAAGTTTTACCCTAATTAAAAAATGAAGATGAACATGAATTTACCTTAGAGGGCAGATCTGGAAGCAAAGCATGAAGGCTAGCAAACATGTTCCTTATTTTCTTTCTCCTTTCTCTCTCATTCCATATGTGCATTTCATGATGAGAATCACGATATTTTCCACCTTTACCTTTTCCATTTTTAATATTTTTTCCACTTTTAATCACAAGCCCACCTCGACTTGGTTTTCCATTCACAAGCACCACTACTCCTTCATTAATTACTTCGTTTCGATTCAACGAATTCATATCTAAGTTTCTTTTGCTACTCCCACCAATGTTATCTAAATTTGTGAGATCACCCCATAATTGACTTTCCCCCATGGAACCGGAATTTTGATCATGATCTACACTCGTTACCATGTTTTCTTTTGAGAAGGAAAAAGAGTGTAACATAGAAAAAATAATATGAAAAGAAGTAATGAAGAATGATGTATTTATATACAAGTATAATAGAGTTAAGTAAAAGCTATTGTGAAAAGTTATATTAAATAAAAAATAAAATGACACGTTTTATGTAGAAGCATCTAGAATATGATTATAATATTGTTATTATAAATCCTAAAAAAGTTGATAAATTAATTATACTAATATTGATATTAAGAAAAAACAGACAAAAA
The DNA here is from genome assembly GCF_024323335.1 of Lathyrus oleraceus. Classification (NCBI taxonomy): domain Eukaryota; kingdom Viridiplantae; phylum Streptophyta; class Magnoliopsida; order Fabales; family Fabaceae; genus Lathyrus; species Lathyrus oleraceus. The sequence goes on from NC_066585.1 coordinate 155,640,345, forward strand.
GTTAGAGTTGTGTATAACAAATACAACTGCTTTCTCACGCATTAGGTTCCCATAAGATATGAGTTAATATATATTAAAACTAAACTATATAAAAAAAATTATAATTTAGTTTTTAATTGAACAAATTAATTTGATTAGGAATAATAATATTTAATATTAATATAAATTTTTTGTATAAAACTGTGGGCATAACTCTATCTTCTAGACCTTTCTAACTCCACCTTCTAGACTTTCCCGTGGGAAGGTTTAGAATATAAAATTATGACCATAACTTTCCATATATGAAAAGGTCTAGAAGATGGAGTTATGCCTACAATTTTTCACAAAAAAATATTATAATTAAACTATATTATACCTAGTTTATTTAATTTGGTCAGCAATTATATATATATATATATATATATATATATTGAATAATTCGATTCTTTTGTCTCTTTGACACGTATATGTGAGAAATCAATAATATTTTTCTTTGTCTTTAGTTTATTTGTTCATCTTAATATGACTAGTGAAATAATGGAGTATATAAATATGACTGAAAAGTGTCGCATACTCTATCATATTTCAATATCAACAAAAAGTGACAAGTCATTGGAATTGTGTAATAACTAATTTAATACTAAAGACATTTGTTTCAACTTTTACATTTGCTAAGATGTCAAGAAAAACCAAAAATATTTAATATTGTTTGAATTTCCACGTCTCTTGTATTTTTAAAATTTGAGCAAATATAGTTAAATTGAGTAATTTTTGGGTTGTTAGATTATTTTACTCTAAATGGTTATTGAATCTATATCCTTCAAGATATTTCTTAAAATAAGGATAAGTTATTTAATGAGTTAAATCTCAGACATTTCCTATATATTGAAGAAAATTATAAATGTATTATATAATATTTAAATGTTTTTCATTGTCATTTTAAAATCAAACTTTAATACAACCAATTTATTTTCATGGTAGTATTCTTAGTTATAAGTAGTATGATAAAAAATACTATATTATTTAAGTAGTTACGATAAATATGAACTAAAATTATTTTAAAGGCATTACATAAAATAAATATATATATCAGAGTTTCTTCTCTCTCTAGTTTATAATTCAAAAATTATTTCAAAAAAATTAAATTATGTTTTATAAGTTTTAAGCAAATAATATAGTTTAAATTACAAAATAGTTCTTAAGTTAATACATTTTTCTTTTTTCCAAGATTCAAACTCATGATCTCACGAAATGAATAGTATGTGCTTTGACTCTTTGAAAAATGAAGATGAATTTTATGAGGTTCCACATGAGAATAATTGTGATGTGTGAAATATAGAGTATGTGAAATATGATGTCTCGTGGTATAATCCACGGCTTCGAATTATTGGACAATTTTAAAGATAAAGCTTTCTAGCTAGTAACAATGGTAATCCTAAAATGCAGGAGTGTAGAGACAAGTGACTGCCACTTATTGATTTATAGATTTTCTTCATTTGGTTAACTTACTGTCTAGAACACCTTTTAGGTGAGCGTAAGAAATCATCTACTTGTAGTAAGGTGTATTGGGGACGATAGCCTATGAATGGTGATCGCCAATTTGGTTTTTATTATTCCGAAATGGATTCATTCATATTTGAATTCATATCCAATTAGTTGATTAATTAATTAATTAATCAATATATAGAAATATAATTTTCCTTTCTAATTCTATTTAATTATTTAATCAAATAAGGCTTTTAATTTGATAATTGCTATATAATTAGTATAAATATATAAGCCTACATTTTAATTATCGGTAATAATAATGAAATAATATTTAAATATAAAATAATCCAACAATCTCCCACTTAAATAATATATGTTATTAATCATATCATAGTCTATAGGCGGCCATCCGAATGCTATTTATTTTTAGATTTCAACTCCACAATCTATGGTGAGGGGAGTAGATCAAATAGAGATAAGTCAGACCATTAGAGGAAGAGGAAGAGGAACACCTAGAAAGATTGTGTGGGAAGTTATTAAGAAAGATCTTGAAATACACAATTTGGATAAAACCATGATCCTGGATAGAACATTATGATAAAAGTTGATCCATATAGAAAACCCCTTCTTAGTGTGATTGGGTTTGGTTCTAGTTGATGTTATTGTTGTTGTACAACTAATTTTTATTACTTTGATAAAGAAAACATAAAAAGTACATAGAAATTAATTTAAACACCACATTTCATGCCTCATAACGAAACAAAAATCACTATAATTTAATAAAAATTTAAATATTATACTTGTTTGCTAATTAGACTGTCCTCTAACTTTGGCTCTTTTCTAGTTGTTTCTAGGAGAAAAACTAAATGAAATTAAAATTCGTACAAAACGAGAATACAAATTTTATAAACAAATTTTAAGATATCAACATCAAAATTTCTCCAGCCGCTTGCTTGTAAGTTTTCTCCATTGAATTTGTGTCATATGAACCTTTGCTTGCCTGCAAAATAACACAATTCAATTCTTTTTGTGTAAGTAATAATTATTTTATTTATTTGATAACATATTATAGTATATGTATGTTTGGTATCACCGTACGGGTAAATTTGAAAATTTTATTCTGATATTCAATATAATCCAGAAAAGAGGAGATAGATCGAGTTTGAAACTTACATGAACTAGAATCATGTACACATTTCCATTTCCATTGCGCATAAAGTTGATAGATACAACATCAATCATATGTTTCTCCAACACAAAAGCAATTTTTGTCAAGACCCCCTGCTTCTTAGTTGCACATATGCAGAATTGTGCTTCGCCCCCACAAATGTTCAATATAAATTTTTTAGAAGACCAAGTTTGAAAAGCTACTTGTTTCGGTGGAGGTGCATAAAGCGATAACGTATTTGAAGTTTCATTTACACTAATCAGAAATTTATTATTATAACTATAGGACCCCTGATCAATTATGATAGTTTTCGTTGATTCATATGAATTCAATTGGGAGTTCATCACAAATGAAGACTCACTCACAAATGGGGACATAGATCTAAGCTTGTCTTTCTTCTTCTTTTCTAGATTTTCAAGAATCTGTTGTAAATTTTTTATTTCTTTCACTGCTGCATCCACAATGGTTGACTTATCAACCTGGAAACAAAATTAAATTAACCATCTAATTTAGAAAATAATTGATTATGACACTAAAGTTTTACCCTAATTAAAAAATGAAGATGAACATGAATTTACCTTAGAGGGCAGATCTGGAAGCAAAGCATGAAGGCTAGAAAACATGTTCCTTATTTTCTTTCTCCTTTCTCTCTCATTCCATATGTGCATTTCATGATGAGAATCACGATATTTTCCACCTTTACCTTTTCCATTTTAAATATTTTTTCCACTTTTAATCACAAGCCCACCTCGACTTGGTTTTCCATTCACAAGCACTACTCCTCCTTCATTAATTACTTTGTTCCGATTCAACGAATTCATATCTAAGTTTCTTTTGCTACTCCCACCAATGTTATCTAAATTTGTGAGATCACCCCATAATTGACTTTCCCCCATGGAACCGGAATTCGATCATGATCTACACTCGTTACCATGTTTTCTTTTGAGAAAGAAAGAGAGTGTAACATAGAAAAAATAATATGAAAAGAAGTAATGAAGAATGATGTATTTATATACAAGTATAATAGAGTTAAGTAAAAGCTATTGTGAAAAGTTATATTAAATAAAAAATAAAAATGACACGTTTTATGTAGAAGCATGTAGAATATGATTATAATATTGTTATTATAAATCCTAAAAAAATTGATAAATTAATTATACTAATATTGATATTAAGAAAAAACAGACAAAAAGTTAGAGTTGTGTATAACAAATACAACTGCTTTCTCACGCATTAGGTTCCCATCAGATATGAGTTAATATATATTAAAACTAAAGTATATAAAAAAAATTATAATTTAGTTTTTAATTGAACAAATTAATTTGATTAGGAATAATAATATTTAATATTAATATAAATTTTTTGTATAAAACTGTGGGCATAACTCTATCTTCTAGACCTTTCTAACTCCACCTTCTAGACTTTCCCATGGGAAGGTTTTAGAATATAAAATTATGACCATAATTTTCCATATATGAAAAGGTCTAGAAGATGGAGTTCCTACAATTTTTCACAAAAAAATATTATAACTAAACTATATTATACCTAGTTTATTTAATTTGGTCAGCAATTTATATATATATATATATATATATATATATATATATATATATATATATATATATTATATATATATATATTATATTATATATATATATATATATATATATATATATATATATATATATATATATATATATATATATATATTATATTATATATATAATTATATATATTGTAAGACCCTAATTTTGACCCTAAGATCCCTCATGGCATCATGTTACTACACAAGTGCATTGCCTCAAGGATCATAGCATGTTTGCCTCCTTAACCCTAGGGTTGGGACTTGTTTGAGTGATTTGAGACCACCAAGCATGCTTGTATTGTATATTATTGATTTTCTTATTTGATTACTAATAAAAAGCACAAAAATATGTCATAACTCTTTTTGTTTTGAAGCTCAAGTGGTCATGTGCTCCACAATGCTCCTAGGAGGCTCCTAAGCCCAATGCAATGGCTAGATGAAGATGAGAAAAAGCATGAAAATGGTCCACAAAGTTACTAATCATCATATATGTCTCCCAAGTATCTCAATTTTCCAATTTGATCAAGATAACCCAAAGGGCTTGAAGATTGTTTCCCAAGGAAACCCTAATTTCACTGTGCTTTGATTGTACCTTGCCCATGAAGAAATCTCAACCTCTGATCAAATTTAATCAAGGGAAGTTCTTTAATTTATCATTTTATGCATATATGATCCTATTTGAGGCCCCTCAATCATTTATTCATCAAGATTGGAAGTTTGACTTTGAAAGGTTGACCAGTCAAGTCATCTGACTAAGCTGAGGTTCAAGGAGCTATAATTTTTTGATGTGTTTGTCAAATGAAGATGACCCCAAAATAAGACATGTTCCTAAGAACCATATGAAAAACTTTAATTTCATAAAAAATACATTTGAATCTTGAGAGGTCATCGTTCATTTCAAAACATTATAGGTCATTTTGATTGAAACCCTAATTTTGGGTCAACTTGCCAAGGGCATAACTTCCGTAATTTTTACGATTTTGAAGTGAGACCAAAGGAATTGGAAATATTGAGATGTCTACTTCAAATGTTATGTTGTACAAAACTTTATAATCCTAAAGGAAATACATGTGATATTGCAAAACATTATAGGTCATCTTGGACCTAATTCATTGAATTTGAAAAAGTACCCAACTTCAAATACCCATAACGTTTTCATAGAAAATCCAAATAATGAAAATTTTGAGTCTAAATTGACTATCTTGAAAAGATATACAACTTTTATGTTGGAGAGTTTTTCGTTTGAAGCTTGTATCATGAGGACAAAGGGGTTTGATTAAGCTTGCTTTTGGTTAACTTTTTCAAAGTGATTTGAATATGTTTTATACTTGAATTTTCCAGGCCAATTTTGATCAATTTGCACATGTCAAATGGTTTTTTACCCAACATGACTTTTGTTCCTTATTTCAAAAGCTTTCCAAAAATTACTCACAATAGTCATTTGGATCTACCATTTGGGAGATTCGAATTTCTTTTCATTTATGTGCATGTTTGATATTTTATGTTAACATTTGAAATGCAAGTCCTTTTCATTCTAAGTGCACGACCACATGCCTTCCATATGATCTCAGCAAGCTTCTGCAGTCATTCATGGGCCTCTCACACGTCCACAAAGGCCCATGCATTCAAAATTTCAAATCCCATGCACATGAGCAAAGTGCGAGGATCAGATTCATTTACCTATAAATAGAGGCTTCTTCTCCTTCATTTCACAACCTTTTGGAGATCCCTTATGCTGCAGAACTAAAACCACACCCTCACCAAAGGAATCATTCACCATTTTTTTTCCAGACTTTCGAGCTTGAAATTCAGCAACATTAGTTGAATTTCAAAGCTAGATTCCTTAGCCAATCATCTTCCATACATTCAGAGATCAAAAAGGAGCAAAAAGCTTGAAGAATTCGTGGCCAGATGTAACACCCTTCTAAAATACCCCAAATATTTAATTAAAACAACAATTATATATCAGAGTAGATATGCAATTAAGGGTGTCACACAATCACTTCACACCATTCACCAAAATAATTGTCATGCTCTTTTATTAATTCAAAACATAAGCATTTGCATAATACGCAGCGGATAGAAATCTCATCCATCATTGTAAAACATGTAACACATTACATGTAAAATGGTTCAACAACCAATAATAAAACAATTAAAAACATCCCATCCCGATGTTACATCTATCAGAGCATGACCCACTAAGGAACTACACTAGACTCCAAGCACTAGCTCCTACTCAATCATTGCTCGTTACCTGAAACATAATTGTAAGGGTGAGTTCCTCAATCGATATAATAAGCATTATAAAATATCATGTAATGCTAAGTAATTTAACACATATCATCACCCTAATCAGATCGCACATATTCAGCAACGGCAATATCAACTCATAATCATCATCATCATCATACTCAAACTCAACACAACCATAAAACACACGTATAATATTGGAATACATCCATTCATATTATACGTCATACATACATACATTATGCAATGAGACTCCATGCATGCGGTACCGACTATTCGTGAACATATAGTTCAACCTCACCGATCAAATCCAGATACGGCTACCAAGCTCACTAGTCCCACTCATTTGAGACCTAGTGACTCACTCACTAATTCCTCACCATGGGAATTAGCTACCACCCCAAGGGCTATGATATGCACGCTAATCACCTAGCATGCAAACATCAACAACAATCCACAATACTAACTCACTAATTCCTCACCATGGGAATTAGCTACCACCATAAAGGCCACAATATGCAAGCTAAATCACTTAGTCATGCAAACATCAACAATCATCCACAATGGACATATGCTCACACTCTAAGCCATAAACAGTCCATTCATAATTTCATACATGATAGATACATTCACAACATTATGCATATCATCATACATCATCAACATATTCACCACATAATCATATCATGTCATACCACATAATCAATCACAGCATTAGCACACTCTACTAATACCTATACTACTCAAAACAACGGGAAAATGACCCCTACCCTATCATACATCAGCTAATTACATTATTCAGCTGAACAACCAAAAACTGCACAACAACAGCACAGAAAAATCACAATCCTGCCCATACGCGTATTGCCTAGTCCCATACGCGTATGGCCCAATCCTCAGTCAATCCCCTACGCGTACCACCTATCTCATACGCGTATGCTACGCGTACCACTTCCCCATACGCGTACCAACAGAGACCAAACCACGTTCAAAACATCATCTTCCTCATCCATACGCGTAATGCCTAGTGCCATACGCGTACCAGACCATCTCATACGCGTATTGCCTAGTGCCATACGCGTATGACCAGAAACCAGATTTCCAGATCTGCTATGGTTTTCTCTACCACGAGATTCCTCAGATCCAACCTCCCACAGTCCAATTTTTCCCAGAATTCGTTCATATCATCTAACCCGAATCATCCCCTATTCGATTTCACAAATTCTAACATTTTTACATCTAATTCCTACGAATTCCCTTCAATTATAATCCAAATTTCATTCATCCAAAAGTTCACAATTTCATCATGCATCATTCCAATTAGATTCAAATCAATGGTTTATCACTACCCATTACATGTTATCCCATAATACCCATTAAACGACGATAAACCCCCTTACCTGAGTTAATCCGGCGAATCTTTAAGCGTCAAGCTCTTCCTCTCTCCAACCCTTGTTCTCTGGTTCTCTTTGCCCTTTTTCCACTTTTCTGTCCCTTTTTCCTTTTCACGTGAAAAATAAACTTTTTTACTCAATGGGACCTTTTCTAAATTCCAACTTTTATTCCAATAAAATAATAATCCAATAATAATAATTCCAATTATTTAATTAAATTAATAAATATATTATTAACTTAAATTAAATAATTATCTTATTTTATCGGGGTGTTACAACTCTCCCCCACTAAAAGAGTTTTCGTCCTCGAAAACATACCTCAAGCGAATAACTCCGGATACGACTCCTTCATCTGACTCTCAAGTTCCCAAGTTACATTGCCACCTGCTGGTCCTCCCCAAGCTACCTTCACCAAAGCAATCTCTTTACCCCGCAACTGCTTCAACTTTCGATCCTCAATCCTCATAGGTGATGTTTCAACAGTCAGGTTATCTCTCACCTGGACATCATCTACTTGGACCACATGCGACGGATCATGAATGTACCTCCTCAACTGAGACACATGAAAAACCTCATGCAAATTCGCAAGTGACGGCGGTAAAGCGATACGATAGGCTACCTCCCATATCCTCTCCAAAATCTGATAAGGACCAATAAATCGAGGTGTCAACTTCTTCGACTTCAAAGCTCGACCAACCCCAGTTATCGGAGTAACACGAAGAAACACATGATCTCCCTCTTGAAACTCAAGTGACTTCCTCCTCTTGTCGTGATAACTCTTCTGACGACTCTGAGCAATCCTCATCTTCTCCTGAATCATCTTAATCTTTTCCGTAGTTTGTTGAACAATCTCCGGTCCAACCACAACACTCTCACCGGACTCATACCAACATAAAGGTGTCCGACATCTCCTACCATACAAAGCTTCAAACGGTGCCATACCAATGCTCGAATGAAAACTATTGTTGTAGGTAAACTCAATCAAAGGTAAATAACAATCCCAAGCACCTCCCTTTTCCAAAACACAAGCCCTCAAAAGATCCCCCAGCGACTGAATCGTCCTCTCAGTCTGACCATCAGTCTGCGGATGATATGCAGAACTCAATCTCAGTTTAGTTCCCAAAGCCCTCTGCAAACCTTCCCAGAACTTCGATGTAAATCTAGGATCTCTGTCCGAAACAATACTCGACGGAATACCATGCAAACTTACAATTTTCTCAATATACAACTCAGCTAATCTCTCTAACGGATAATCCATTCTGATCGGAATGAAATGAGCCGATTTTGTCAATCTGTCCACAATCACCCAAATAGCTTCAAAATTCTTATTTGTCCTCGGTAAACCAGAAACAAAATCCATACTAATACTATCCCACTTCCACTCTGGAATAGCCAACGGTTGCATTAGCCCCGACGGCTTCTGATGCTCAATCTTTGACTTCTGACAAGTCAAACAAGAATAAACAAAACTTGCAATTTCTCTTTTCATTCCCGGCCACCAAAATAACTTTTTCAAATCATGATACATCTTCGTAGCTCCAGGATGAATACTCAGGCCACTACGATGTCCTTCCTCAAGAATACTCTTCTTAAGCTCGGTAATATCTGGAATACACACCCGATTACCAAATTTCAAAACACCATTCTCATCAACTCTGAATTCACCACCTTGACCTTGATTCACTAGAGTCAACTTATCAACCAAAAGCATATCGGATTTCTGACCCTCTCTAATCTCATCCAGAATACCACTCGTTAACTTCAACATTCCCAATTTAACACTATTGTGAGTACTCTCACACACCAAACTCAAGTCTCTAAACTGCTCAATTAAATCCAATTCTTTAACCATTAACATAGACATATGCAATGATTTCCGACTTAATGCATCAGCTACTACGTTTGCTTTACCCGGATGGTAATTCAAACCAAAGTCATAATCCTTCAGAAACTCTAACCATCTCCTCTGTCTCATATTCAGCTCTTTCTGATCAAACAAATACTTTAAACTTTTATGGTCACTGAAAACCTCAAATCTTGACCCGTACAAGTAATGCCTCCATAACTTCAGAACAAATACTATGGCTGCCAACTCTAAATCGTGTGTCGGATAGTTCCTCTCATGAACCTTCAGTTGTCTCGAAGCATAAGCTATAACCTGCTTATTCTGCATCAAAACACCACCTAAACCCAACAATGAAGCATCACAGAAAACCTCAAATGGTTCCGATGGACTCGGTAATATCAGAATAGGAGCAGTAGTTAACCTTCTCTTCAACTCTCGGAAACCTTCTTCACATTTTGAGTCCCAAACAAACGCTTTCCCCTTTCTAGTCAACATCGTCAACGGTAACGCCAACTTAGAAAATCCCTCAATGAACTTCCTATAATATCCTGCAAGTCCAAGAAAACTCCTTATCTCAGAAACTGACTTCGGAGCTTCCCACTTAGATACCGCTTCTATCTTAGAAGGATCAACAACAACACCACCTCTTGAAATCACATGACCAAGAAAACTAACCTCTTCTAACCAAAATTCACACTTAGACAGCTTAGCAAATAACTTCTTTTCTCGTAGAACTCCTAAAACCATTCTCAAATACTCAGCATGCTCTTCTTCCGATTTCGAATACACCAAAATATCGTCAATAAACACCACAACAAACTTGTCTAGATACGGATGGAAAATCCTATTCATATACTCCATAAACACTCCAGGCGCATTAGTCACACCAAAAGGCATTACAGAATACTCATAATGTCCATACCTTGTTCTGAAAGCAGTCTTCTGAATATCCTCAGTTTTCACACGTATCTGATGATACCCAGATCTCAAATCTATTTTGCTGAACACACTCGCACCAACCAACTGATCCATCAAATCATCAATCCTCAGCAAAGGATACCGATTCTTGATCGTCACCTTATTCAGTTGCCTGTAGTCCACACACAACCTCATAGTACCTTCTTTCTTCTTAACCAATAACACTGGTGCACCCCACGGTGACACACTCGGACGAATAAATTTCTTATCCAACAGATCTTCCAACTGACTCTTCAATTCAGTTAACTCAACAGCAGACATACGGTACGGAGCCATCGATATCGGCCTAGTACCTGGTACCAAATCAATCGAGAACTCAACTTCACGTTCTGGTGGTAATTCATTCACTTCTTCCGGAAATACATCAGGAAAATCACACACCACGGCTAGATCATAAATCACCAGTTTATCTTTAGCCTCCAAAGTCGCTAACAGCATAAACAACTCTGCTCCATCTACTACTGCCTCATTCACCTGCCTTGCTGATAGAAACAAACTCTTTTCTTCCTCAATCTCAGGAAAGATCACAGTCTTATCAAAACAGTTGATATAGACTCGGTTAAACACCAACCAGTTCATACCCAGGATAATATCAATCTGCACTAGTGGAAGACACACAAGGTCCATCCCAAAGTCTCTACCAAAAATACTCAAAGGACAATTTAAACAAACTGAAGTAGTAGTCACTGAACCCTTCGCAGGAGTATCAATCACCATACTCCCATGCATCTCAGATATCTCTAAATTAAGTTTCACAGCACAATCCAAAGATATAAAGGAATGAGTCGCACCTGTGTCAATAATAGCTACAAGAGGAAAGCCATTAATATAACACGTACCTCGGATCAAACGATCATCTGCAAAAGTCTCAGAACCCGATAAAGCAAAGACCTTGCCTCCCGACTGGTTCTCTCTCTTCGGCTTAGGACACTGTGGACTGATATGATCCACTTCTCCACAGTTGAAACAAGTCACAGTCTTCAACCGGCACTCTGCAGCCAAGTGACCACCTTTGCCAAACTTGAAACACTTCTTCTCAGTACTGGTACACTCATGGATACGATGTCCAGCCTGACCACATCTATAACACTTAGCAGGGGCACTGGAGTCTCCCCCACTAGGTCTCTTCATCCCACCCTGTCTCTGGAAACCCTTGCCAGCTGTATACGGTTTCCCACGATCATTCTGATTCTTGCCTTTCCTATCAACCCTTTGCTGATAGCTCTCCGCTCTGGCCTTGGTATCCTGTTCAAAAATCTTGCAACAGTCAACCAAATCAGAAAACACTCTAATCCGCTGATACCCAATAGCCTGCTTGATCTCGGGACGCAACCCGTTCTCAAACTTCACACATTTCGAAAATTCCCCAATAGCCTCATTATAGGGAGTGTAATACTTTGACAGCTCTGTGAACTTAGCAGCATACTCAGTAACAGACCGATTGCCCTGCTTCAATTCCAAGAACTCTATCTCTTTCTTTCCTCTGACATCCTCTGGAAAGTACTTCCTCAGGAATCTCTCTCTGAACACAGCCCAAGTGATCTCAGCATTCCCAGCAGATTCCAACTCAGTACGGGTAGCAACCCACCAATCATCTGCTTCTTCTGACAGCATATGCGTACCGAACCTGACCTTCTGGTTATCGGCACACTCAGTCACTCGGAAGATTCTCTCGATCTCCTTCAACCACTTCTGAGCACCATCTGGATCGTATGCTCCCTTGAACATTGGAGGATTGTTCTTCTGGAACTCACTCAGTTGACGAGCAGCTCCCAATCCCACAACATTCGGATTCCCTCCAAGTACTCCAGCTAGCATACCCAGAGCCTCAGCAATCGCAGCATCATCTCTACCTCTGCCAGCCATCTCTAATCAGAAAACCCAATCAAGCTAAAACAATAAGTACTGATAGGGTTACACAACACCTATCACGTACAGGGAAAACAGAATAATTACGACTCGACTCGACCGACCAGGCTCTGATACCACTAATGTAACACCCTTCTAAAATACCCCAAATATTTAATTAAAACAACAATTATATATCAGAGTAGATATGCAATTAAGGGTGTCACACAATCACTTCACACCATTCACCAAAATAACTGTCATGCTCTTTTATTAATTCAAAACATAAGCATTTGCATAATACGCAGCGGATAGAAATCTCATCCATCATTGTAAAACATGTAACACATTACATGTAAAATGGTTCAACAACCAACAATAAAACAATTAAAAACATCCCATCCCGATGTTACATCTATCAGAGCATGACCCACTAAGGAACTACACTAGACTCCAAGCACTAGCTCCTACTCAATCATTGCTCGTTACCTGAAACATAATTGTAAGGGTGAGTTCCTCAATCGATATAATAAGCATTATAAAATATCATGTAATGCTAAGTAATTTAACACATATCATCACCCTAATCAGATCGCACATATTCAGCAACGGCAATATCAACTCATAATCATCATCATCATCATACTCAAACTCAACACAACCATAAAACACACGTATAATATTGGAATACATCCATTCATATTATACGTCATACATACATACATTATGCAATGAGACTCCATGCATGCGGTACCGACTATTCGTGAACATATAGTTCAACCTCACCGATCAAATCCAGATACGGCTACCAAGCTCACTAGTCCCACTCATTTGAGACCTAGTGACTCACTCACTAATTCCTCACCATGGGAATTAGCTACCACCCCAAGGGCTATGATATGCACGCTAATCACCTAGCATGCAAACATCAACAACAATCCACAATACTAACTCACTAATTCCTCACCATGGGAATTAGCTACCACCATAAAGGCCACAATATGCAAGCTAAATCACTTAGTCATGCAAACATCAACAATCATCCACAATGGACATATGCTCACACTCTAAGCCATAAACAGTCCATTCATAATTTCATACAATATAGATACATTCACAACATTATGCATATCATCATACATCATCAACATATTCACCACATAATCATATCATGTCATACCACATAATCAATCACAGCATTAGCACACTCTACTAATACCTATACTACTCAAAACAACGGGAAAATGACCCCTACCCTATCATACATCAGCTAATTACATTATTCAGCTGAACAACCAAAAACTGCACAACAACAGCACAGAAAAATCACAATCCTGCCCATACGCGTATTGCCTAGTCCCATACGCGTATGGCCCAATCCTCAGTCAATCCCCTACGCGTACCACCTATCTCATACGCGTATGCTACGCGTACCACTTCCCCATACGCGTACCAACAGAGACCAAACCACGTTCAAAACATCATCTTCCTCATCCATACGCGTAATGCCTAGTGCCATACGCGTACCAGACCATCTCATACGCGTATTGCCTAGTGCCATACGCGTATGACCAGAAACCAGATTTCCAGATCTGCTATGGTTTTCTCTACCACGAGATTCCTCAGATCCAACCTCCCACAGTCCAATTTTTCCCAGAATTCGTTCATATCATCTAACCCGAATCATCCCCTATTCGATTTCACAAATTCTAACATTTTTACATCTAATTCCTACGAATTCCCTTCAATTATAATCCAAATTTCGTTCATCCAAAAGTTCACAATTTCATCATGCATCATTCCAATTAGATTCAAATCAATGGTTTATCACTACCCATTACATGTTATCCCATAATACCCATTAAACGACGATAAACCCGCCTTACCTGAGTTAATCCGACGAATCTTTAAGCTTCAAGCTCTTCCTCTCTCCAACCCTTGTTCTCTGGTTCTCTTTGCCCTTTTTCCACTTTTCTGTCCCTTTTTCCTTTTCACGTGAAAAATAAACCTTTTTACTCAATGGGACCTTTTCTAAATTCCAACTTTTATTCCAATAAAATAATAATCCAATAATAATAATTCCAATTATTTAATTAAATTAATAAATATATTATTAACTTAAATTAAATAATTATCTTATTTTATCGGGGTGTTACACCAGAAGCTCACTAATTTGAAGGTATAAACTCAAACTGTTTGGATCTGAAACTCATAATTTAATGTAGTATTTCTTGTGTTTCTGTGGTTCTCTGAAGTCCTCATACTTGAGACAAGCCTTTGGTGCATTCAATTTGCCATTTCATGAACAATCTGTGTGGACACCATGATTTTCTCCTTCGTCTTTCTCTTAATATAGGAAGAATGAAAGAAATCTAATGGTATAGTGATGATCTACATCACATGAGCTTCATTTCCATGTCCTTGTTTTTCGTTTTTGATAAGATTCATTTCTCTGCAAATTTGGCCGGAATCTGTTGTTTGGCCGGAGAAGATGGTGGTTTCCACCGCCACCACCACGTGTGTTAACCATAACCCTTGGATCTCTCTCTCACGATCTAATCTCATGCGTCCGTTTTAATTACCTGTTTTAATTCATCATGTGGCGCTGTTGACTTGAGTGCATCGTGTGTCCTCAGATCCAAGCCGTGCACCATTGCCACGTCAATTAATGAATTGGATCTAGTGGCTCAACATTTTTGGTTTATTTCATTTTCTTTTTATTTTCTTTTAATTCATTCTATTTTCAATAATTCATTAAAAATTCATATGAAGTCAGAAAAATATGAGACCAACTTTGAAATTTTCCTTGAAAAATCTAGTTTCATATTATGATTTTTAATTATTTTTGTGACTTTGTTTGATATTTGTTATGAATTAGTTGTTTTTTAATGATTTTAATTCATTTTAAAATGCTTTCTGACTTTTAAAAAATACAAAAATATTTTCATAGCATATATGGATCATGATAAGTCATGAAAAATAGTCTCAATGATTTCTTGATTGTTTTGAGATTATTTGCGATTTTAATTCATATTATGCTATTTTTGTTTGTTTTTAATTGATTTTAATTACTTTCTGACTTTAAAAATTTGTGAGAAAATTAGTCAAAATTTGTTTGACTATGCTGAACCTATGAGAATTTAATTGGACTCATTGAAGTTATTTTGAATTGAATTTGCGGTTCAACTTTGTTTGTTTATTTTTTATTTGTATTTTCTTTTAATTCAAAAAATACCAAAAAAATATTGTTCATATCTTGATTGATTATATTCATTCCTCTTCGGTTTGGTGTTGATTAAGGTTGAATTGATTCAACTTTGATTAAATTCATTGGATCTTGTGGTTTGAGAATCCTTAAGGATCATTACCTAGAAAGATGAATGAATTGGATCAAGGATGAGTTATCCCTTGATCAATTGGGATTGGTCGTTGACTTCTTACCCCTCCCTTTCATCTTCATCCTTTTTTCCCTTAATGGCCAATGAGTTAAAGTCTTGAGGTTGGTCTTGACAAATAGAAGTTTAATCTTCTTTGATCCAAACCAAATTCAACTTGATCCATGATCAAGTGAGTTATTTTGTGTCAAAGATAGGTTACTTCTTGGTCAAGCAAATAGCCAAAAGTCAATACAAGGCCTTTCCCCTTTTGTTTGGCATGACAAGTTTATGGAGCTTGGCTTACTAGTCATGACCTCTAACTTGTGTTCTTTGCCTATATTCTTATTGACCGGTCTCAGATAGGTGTGGCTACTATATTAGTCCACTTATGATTGCTTAACATAGCGCTACATTGTCTTATGACAAGCTACATAACTCTACTAACTACTAAGTTTAATTTGAGCTTTTAAATTCTTATCATTTACTTTTAATGTCATTTATTTCTTGCTCATTATTCATCTTGATTTTCATCTTTTCTCACTTGAGCACATATTTTATGTTCATGTCATTTTTCGTTTGCTCATTTGAGCCCATTATTGTATATAAATATATTGCTATTTTGTGTTGTCTTGTGTTGTTTTGATGTGAACCAAAATGCAAAAAGAGAAAGAACTTAGAATTAGGATTCGCCCTTGCTTAAAGGAGTTTCAAGAGCAACTAGGCCTTATGCCTTTAGAATGCAAAATATGTTGAAGAGCAACTACGCCTCATGCCTTTAGAATGCTAAAATTCAAAGTTGACCTCAAAGGACTTCTCTTCAAACTTATTCTTTGTCCATTCCCTTTATTACAATGTGATCTTTTTGATGTGTGCTTTTGTGTGATAGGAACCTCATCTTAAGATTGTGAAAAGAGGACCATTGTCATGAGTAGCCAAGTTAAGAGCCAAGCCAGATGGAGGTCCTAGGAGCTTGATTTCAAATTATTTGATTGCTTGTTTTGTATGCTAAATCCAAAGGAAGGAGCATCTTGAGTCATCTCTATGACTCCAAGAAAAGGAACTCCAAGGGTTATCTTTCCCCTCTTATCTTTGTATGCTTTAGGAATAGCCCTTCTCTCTTCTCCCCACTCTAACCAAGCCAAAAATCATTTTCAAAACTTTGACTTTATTTCAAATTAGAAACCTAGGCCTTAGGCCTTTGAATTTTCAAAACCATTTTCATAAATACTCATTGTAAATAAACTTTAATCCAACTTTGACTTTATTTAGTAAATAAATCTAACTTGTAAATATAACCCATTTCAAGTTGTTTTTTATGGTTCCAATGGCCACTTGTTAAAATCTTTTCAAAAACATTAGTCATAGGTTTGAGTTATCATAGTGGTTGATGTAAATCTCACCTCATCCTTAGTGTTGGATTATAAGTCTTCCATGCTTATTATAGGGTTAACCCCTCACTAGCATGTTGAAGCCTTCCTCACATGGTGGATTGTTGGTTTAGGTTGAGTTTTCTCCCTTTGATAACAAAAGACCTTAAGGCTTTTGATCAAAATCAATTCACCAATCTTTGAAATTTTTACCACGAACTACAAGGTTTTGATCCTCCTTTGTGATGGTATGTAGGCAATGGGTTCATCCATTCAAACAACAAAACTTGTAAATATAATCTATTCTCTTCTCATCCCTCCAATCTTTTGCTCAAATCTTTTCACAAATACCAACCTACAACACATGTTTGCAAAAAAAGGTTCCCTTAGAGTACTAAGGATGTTTTGGGTGCGTAAAACCTTCCCATTTCATAACCAACCCCTTATCTAGATTTCTGACATTTTTATTAGTTTTTTATTTGAAAAACTTCTTACTTGGCTTTTGTTTGATTTTTAGCCTTTCCTTTGGACAAATAAAAGTGCGGTGGCGACTCGAATTGTATGTTGACTTTTGGTTTAGTCAATAAACCTAAAGGTAACGAAAACCTCGCTACAGAAAAGTGGCGACTCTGCTGGGGAAACAAAGCCCCGTGGGTTTAGCCTACTTTTTGCTTGTATGTGTTGTATGTTTATACTTATTTGTGGCATATTTTTGTGCAAATTTGGGATGAATGTATTGTTTGTAATGTATGAATTGCTTGATATATCAATTGCTTGTATACTTGGTGGTTTCTTGTGAGATGAGTTTTATACCCGAACTCGAGTGCACTTATGATAGGAGAATGGTATAGTCTTGTTGACTTGTGTGGAGTTAGTCCTTAACAAGTTAACTTGCAAGTCCATTCACTTGGTGGAGGTTTTATTGGGATCACTAATGGCACACGAGTAGTCGTGGTTAGGCATTACTCTTTCCAATATGAACCCTAGAAACCAAGGACCTTAGATACCTAGCCTATCTTGGCCTATTTTAGGACGTAGTGCGAAGGTCGTTCAAGTGTAAGACTTGATGCGATTGTTACACGATACTACACTCATAAGAGTCCCTCTCGATAATATTTTTGGAGGACGAGTAGTCATTTTATCATATAATATCCGAAAGATGGAATGATGACTATGGGAACCTTTTAGAACATGATTGCCAGGTTTAACCGTAGTACACTCCCGTTGGGTGGTTCTTAACCGAGACTCCATGCTCGTGACTCACAACAAACCCGTGATTCGCGGTCGATCCGTTCGCGTATATCCTCAAAATCAATGGATCTTGGGTGTTGATATGGTGTAAAATCTAATCCACCAAGATAGATGATTGATGTTGACGATGACTTAAGCCATCCCGTGACCTTTGTGTGGTGTGACTTGCTTGATCCTTGAGTGTGTTTGTTGCATCCACGTATCCATGCATTCATCTGCATTCATGTCATCGACAATAAGATTTTTACAAGGAACTTAAAAGGTCTATTTGCAAATTTTCAGACATGGATAAGCAAAGAAGGAATATGAAGAAGTACAGTTTCAGACAACCTGACTTGAGAGAGTTAAGGCATCTGACATCTTATGTATTAGAGCCCTTGGAGTTCAAAGCTCGCCATGGGAAGCTTCTAGCTATTCTCTCTACCAAGGTGGATGAGGGTCTGACGAGTGTATTGGTGCAGTTCTACGATCCTCTGTATCGATGCTTCACTTTTCCGGATTTCGAGCTTCTGCCTACATTGGAGGAATACGCTTATCATGTGGTTATACCTATTCTTGACCGATTGTCGTTCAGTGGTTTGGAGAAGATTTCGTCTTCTCAAGAGATTGCTAATATGCTGTACGTGGAGGTATCCGACATTGTTGCCAATATGACTACCAAAGGTAGAATTCAAGGTCTCCCGTTTGATTTTCTGATTGCCAAAGCTACCTTGTATGGGAAGGCCATGAGTAAGGAAGCTTTTGAAGCCATATTTGTACTCCTCATCTATGGGCTAGTGTTATTTCTCAACATCGACAACTTCGTGGATGTGAACGCTATTAGGATTTTCTCTTCTCTTAATCCCGTTCTGACTCTGTTGGGTGACACTTATTTCTCTTTGCATATGAGGAATGTGAAGGGTGGTGGTTCCATTGTATGATGTATGCCTCTGTTGTACAAGTGGTTTATTTCGCACTTGCCTCACACACTTGCCTTCAAGGAGAACAAGGGATGTCTACGGTGGTCCACGAGACTTATGTCTCTCACTAATGATGATATCTCTTGGTATAATCGTGTTTATGATGGCATTAAGATTATTGATTCTTGTGGTGAGTTCTCCGATGTACCTCTTCTTGGTACATGTGGTGGAATTAACTACAACCCTACTTTGGCTTGCCGTCAGCTTGGGTTCCCCTTAAAGGATAAAACTAACTATATTTTGTTGGAAGGATTATTCTTTCAAGAGGGTAAAGATCCCCAAAACCTGAAGGATAGGATGGTTCGCGCCTGGCGCAAGGTTCATAGGAAAGGGAGGAATGAGCTTGGTCCGAGGAACTGTGTTGCTTTGGAGCCTTACACCTCTTGGGTAAGGAAGAGAGCCCTCGAGTACCACATGCCGTATGAGTATCCAAGATCTACCCCTATGGTTATGGTTGGGCCTTCAACCCTCCCTAATCAAGGAATATAGGAGTTGAGAGACGAAGACCGTTCGCGTGCTTGGGTTCGTGAACGTGAGGAGCTTCTTCAGCAGCTCAAGGATAAGGATGCAATGATCGAGTTTCTAGAACATCAGGTTATTGATGAGCCCGATGATGTGGTTACTTCTCTCCTACCTCACTCATCTAGGTTTTGGAAGAAGAGATATGATCAGCTCGCCAAGGAGAAGGCCGACATGGAAGCAGCTTATGAGAGAGAGGTGAAAAAGCTTCGTGCAACGTATCTTCCGATCTCGAAGGCTTTAGACGACTGCTTCTAGGGCTCCATAGGATGTTTATTTTCCTTTTCTCTTGTATTGTATTTGGTTACCGAGACTGTACTACTTCTTTGGTGTAAAAAGTTTCCAAATATTATATGAGTATTCCACATATGTCTTAAAACGTTCAATATTTTCAAAATGTTTGCAAATAGATCTTTATAAAGTTCCTCCGATTAAAAACAAATCATATACACGAGCATTGCATGCATCATATGCATAAGCAGGTTTTGGTTCCGAGCTCTTGATACAGTGGTCTAACTCTTTGCTCTTCATTTATTTTGAAGACAAGCTGACTCACCGGTACAACACTCGAGCCAATCATTCAAAGATCATGGAACACCTTGAGTAAGAGAACCGAGATTTGAAAGAGGAGATTTCCCGACTGACTGCCATGATGGAGTCAGTTCTTGCTGCTCAGAGCCAAGCTTCTCCAACTCCTGCAACTCCTCCCGCGAGGACTGTCATTTCTGAAGTGGTTACCTCTATAATGCCTGCTGCCACCGCCCATTTCGCTCCGAATATGCCTGCTGGATTCCCTTGGGGAATGCCACCCAATTTTGTGCCAGAGGGTTTTGCTCCCACTTTTACTTCTATGCCAACATCTAGCCCGATCATGTCTGTGCCACCTCCCATTGTGCACACTTTTCCGCGTGTAGAAGACATTATCTATCACTCCGAGCCATCTGAAGGCCCGAACGTTTATGAGAAGACGGATGAGATGAAGGACCAATTCCTTGAGCTACGCAAGGAACTGAAAACGTTGAGAGGCAAAGATCTGTTTGGGAAGAGTGCTGCTGAACTGTGCTTAGTGCCCAATGTGAAAATCCCAGGCAAATTCAAAGTGCCTGACTGAGAAGTATAAGGGAAACTCGTGCCCACTCAGTCATCTTGTGATTTATGCCAGCAAGATATCGACCCAGACAGATAATGATCAACTACTGATTCACTATTTCCAGGATAGCCTGATAGGTGTTGCGCTCCATTGGTATATGGGGCTAGATAATGCAAGCATTCACACTTTCAATGATCTAGGAGAGGCTTTTTTGAAACAGTACAAATACAACATGGACATGGCTCCGGACAGAGATCAACTGAGGCGATGTCCCAAAAAGATAAGGAAACCTTCAAGGAGTATGCCCAGAGGTGGAGAGAATTGGCAGCTCAGATAGTGCCACCATTGGAGGAGAAGGAGATGACAAAGATCTTTCTGAAGAATTTGAGCTCTTTCTATTATGAGCGCATGATTGCTAGTGCTCCCTCAGACTTTACCGAAATGGTAAATATGGGGGTGAGGCTAAAAGAGGGAGTCCGTGAAGGACGTCTGTCCCGTGATGATTCTTCGGCAAAGAAGTATGGAGGATTTTCCATGAAGAAGGAAGGGGAGACTCATGTTGTTTCTTCCCATAGCAAAAGAAGACCCTCTATGAGGAGGAAAGAAGTCCGACCAGTCGTCAACCAACACCAGGTGGCTCATCTAGAACCTTCTTTTAGAGAAGCTAAACAACCACAACAACAATCTCGTCAACAACAACAGGCTTACCAACCTCGCAATAACAACAGCAGCACCAATAATTATGAGAGGAAGAGGGTGACTTTTGACCCGATTCCTATGACCTACGCTGAACTATACCCTTCCTTGATTGATAGGAAGTTGATAACTCCACGTGATCCTTCTGCTGTGCCAGCCAAGCCTCAATGGTGGTACAAGCCTGAACTTCATTGTGTGTATCATTCTGGTGCGCCCGGACATGATGTGGAGAACTGCTTTCCGTTGAAGACGAAGGTGCAAGACCTTGTAAGGAGTGGGATACTATTCTTCGAGGATGTAGGCCCTAATGTTAAGAAGAACCTATTTCCCGAGCATGGGAAGGAAGCTGTCAACATGGTCGAGGGTTGCTCTGGTAAGTATAAGGTCCTTTATGTGAATGATATAAGGCAGTCCCTGGTGACAATGCATAGGCTGTTGTGTAAGTACAATCACTATGAGCACGATCACGATAGGTGCCATGTGTGCGCTGTCAATGAAAGGGGATGCCGCAAGATAAGAAGGGACATTCAAGAGATGCTAGACCAAGGGATGATCGAGATACTTCAAAATCGTGATGAGGATAAAGTTGATGTTATTACCCCCGTGTTCAATATTCCTGATCATGTTGTCATCAAGTATGATGGTAGCAAAAGGAAGGTGGTGCCAACTCTTGTGATAAAGCCAGCGGGCCCTGTCTCGTATGTGTCAAATAAAGCAGTCCCGTATCGTTACAATGTTGTTATGCTGGAAGATGGGAAGGAGGTGTCGTTGCCCTCAACCTCTGTTGTAAGCATATCCGATGTTAGTGGAGTGACCCGTAGTGGTCGTTTTTTCTCGGCTTAGCCGAAATCCCATGAAAACATCGTGAAGAGGGATAATGATAGTTCTGCCGGTCCCGTAGGGACTTCTTCTACAAATCATTCCATTCCTACTGTGAAGGGTGTTGACCCTTTTGTTGTCAAAATTAATGAAATTCTAGTATCAGATATGAGATGTCGAAGGTAATGTTACGACACTGATATCTGAGTAATGCAAACAGAATAAAGTTAGAGAAAAGTAATGCAAGATACACAAGCAATTGTTAACCCAGTTCGGTCCAACTCACCTACATCTGGGGGCTACCAAGCCAGGAAGGAAATTCACTAAAATAGAATCAGTTCAAAGACTCTCCGTACACTTCAACAAGTTACAGTCTTTCTCACCTAATCTCTACCCGTGCAATTTCTACCTAAGCACTCTTAGATATGAGAACCCACTCACTTCCATACAATCACACCTCTGATCTTAAACAACAATCCCTTGAGAAAAGAAAACACTTTTCAATAACACACTCTTGATTTTACTTCACAGTTTCAATCAAGAAGACACACTCTTGATCTTGCTTCACAGCTTTGATCAAGAAGACACACACTTGATCTTGCTTCACAACTTTGATCAAGTAGACACACACTCTTGCTTAACAGCTTTAGAGTGACAAATTACAACCACAAATCAGTCCAATTCAATCATCAAAAGATGTCTTGAATGGCTTACAAGTCTTACAACTAAACAGACACAAACCCTAGCTCTCTCACTATATTACGCTCAGTATTGGTTGTGTTATAAAACAGGTTTTCTAAGTCCCTTTTTATTGAAGCTTTCAGCTGGGCTTGGACATCTTGAAAACCCTAAATCTATTTTCCAATCAAATCTTTTTATAACAGCTAGTTAGATCTCCTTGGAAAATAAGTAAATAAGGTTGTAATCCATTATTGAATGCGCCAGCTAATCAGATTTTCAATCATACATAGATTGCCATTAATTGTGCAATCACAAAACACCAGACATTCACACTGAATATTCTGTGTACAGGATGTCATGACATCGGGTCTGACATCCTGGAAAAATCCTGCATAATTCAATAATTCCTTTTATAACTTCCAGCAAGTACAACCATATCAGATGCCATGAACTTGTGTATGACATCTTGAAACAATCCTGCATGAACATGTCTTTCATTTAAGCTCCATCAGGTACATCCATATCAGATGCCATGACCTTGTGTATGACATTCTGAAATAATCCTGCATGAACATGTTCTTGAACTCCAGCAGGTACATAGGATATCTTATGTTAAGACATCACACATAACATCTTGTGAACACTCTTTGTTTTACCAAAATTGCTGCCAATATTAAGAATCAACAAACTCCCCCTTTGGCAAATTTTGGCTAAAACATATATCTGTCCTTTTTGTTCACAAGGTAAACTATCAGTAGTTTAAACAGCATAACAATAGTTTAAACAGCAGCAGAAGCAACACAATTACTAGCTAGTAACTAGTAATACACACATGCACAAAGTTACTTCTCTTCCCCCTAAATCTGTGCAACAAAAATAGAATTACTAGTTATGGATGCAACTAGTAAGACACACAAATGCACAAGGGTACTCCTTCTCCCCCTAAATCTATGCATACATCAAATAACAGCTACTGTAACTCCAGCACCTGTACCAGCCAGAATGTCATTCTGACATCTGCTTCAACATCAACACCTGTGCACCATATCAGACATCCTCTTTGACATCTGTAAACAAAACAACATTCTGTTTTAACACCTGTGCACTTCCTTCAACAATAGTTATCCTTCAGTTCAGCTAGATACAACTCACCACTCCACAACTGCTTCCACATTCCACATTAACACTTCTCCCCCTTTTTAGTCAAAATTGACCAAAGGTGACCAATTAGACAAAATAAATGTCAATTAGTCTATCAGAGACTGTCAGGACAGATGTTATAACATTAAACATGTTAAAACATAACAGTTAAGCAGTACAAACCATCATTATACACAGCTGTGATAGATGAGATAATGAACAAATCCAAGGAACTCATTAAGAGCCCAAAATATTACAAACAGGCACCAATAAGGACTTCCACAAATTACACATTTTAAAAAAAAAACAATAAAACTTCAGCATCCATACATCAACAGCAGAACAACTTCCCAAAAAAAACAGTCACAACAGTCTTCACAGCACACCTCACACAGTCAGAACTATCCTCTGGGATGAACAAACCCAAACTCCTTTGCTTGCTATAGGTTCTCATGAACACAGATCCCCAACTTCCCCCTTAAACATTCAAATTGATTGGCATCCAAAGCTTTAGTGAAAATGTCTGCTAACTGCTTTTCAGTAGTGACATGCTCCAGAGTTATGATCTTTTCTTCTACAAGTTCTCTAATGAAGTGATGACGAATGTCAATATGCTTTGTCCTGCTATGTTGAATAGGATTTTTGGAAATATTTATGGCACTCAGGTTATCACAGTATAATGTCATGACTTCTTGTGTGACATTGTATTCAGACAACATTTGCTTCATCCATACCAGTTGAGAACAGCTACTCCCAGCTACTATGTATTCAGCTTCAGCAGTGGATAGAGATACACAGTTTTGTTTCTTGATGAACCATGAAATCAGATTGTTCCCCAAAAAGAAGCATCCTCCAGATGTGCTTTTCCTATCATCAGCACTTCCAGCCCAGTCAGCATCACAGTAACCAGTCAACATGGATCCAGATCCATGAGTATACAACATCCCATAGTCACTGGTGCCATTGACATATTTCAGTATTCTCTTCACTTGGTTTATGTGACTGACTTTTGGTTCAGCTTGATACCTAGCACAAACACCTACAGCAAATGCAATGTCAGGTTTGCTTGCTGTGAGATATAGCAGACTACCTATCATGCTTCTGTATAGACTCTGATCTACACTGACACCATTTTCCTCTTTGGAGATTTTCACATGAGTAGGAGCAGGTGTCCTTTTATGGCTTGCATTTTCCATGCCAAACTTCTTCACAATGTTCTTGGCATACTTGCTTTGAGATAGAAAGATAGAGTCTTCCATCTGTTTGACTTGTAGCCCAAGAAAGTAGGTCAGTTCTCCAACAAGGCTCATCTCAAACTCTGATTGCATTTGTCTAACAAAATGTTCAACCATCTATTCTGACATTCCACCAAATACAATGTCATCTACATATATTTGTGCCACCATGAGCTTCCCTCCTTCATTCTTCCCAAACAGAGTTTTGTCAATACCTCATTTCCTGTATCCATTGTCAGTGAGGAACACTGTGAGTCTCTCATACCAAGCCCTGGGAGCTTGCTTCAACCCATAGAGGGCTTTCTTCAATCTATACACATGTTGTGGAAGATTTGGATTTGTGAATCCTTTAGGTTGTTCAACATATACTTCTTCATTTAAGTAGCCATTCAGGAAGGCACTTTTTACATCCATTTGAAACAGTTTGAATTTCAGAATACATGCCACTCCAAGCAATAATCTAATGGACTCAAGGAGAGCTACAGGAGCAAATGTTTCATCAAAGTCTACTCCTTCAACTTGAGTATATCCTTGAGCTACTAATCTAGCTTTGTTTTTATTAACAACCCCTTGTTCATCAGATTTATTCTTATATACCCACTTTGTACCTATGACATTTACTCCTTCAGGTCTAGGAACCAATTCCCATACTTCATTCCTCTTGAATTGACCTAACTCCTCTGGCATGGCATTGATCCAGAACTCATCAGTCAAGGCTTCCTTGATATTTCTGGATTCAATCTTTGACACAAAGCAACCATGTGAGATCACTTCCCTTGATCTAGTAGTGACTCCTTTATCTGGATCTCCTATGATAAGATCTTTGGGATGATCCTTCTGAATTCTGATAGAGGGTCCCTTGTTGATTTTGTCATCTTCAGGTTCAGCCTGAGGAGGTTCTTCTTCCTTATTTTTGTCTGAGAAGTCAGCTGGAGATTCATTCAGAGATGTCTCGACATCGTCTGTGACATCAGTCTGTTGGTCATCAACCACAACATTAATGGATTCCATCAATACATTAGTTTTGGAATTAAAGACCTTGTAAGCTCTATTGTTTGTTGAATAGCCCAAAAATATTCCTTCATCCCTTTTGGGATCCATCTTCCTTCTTTGCTCACGATCAACCAAGATATAGCATTTGCTGCCAAATACAGGAAAGTATTTGACTGTAGGTTTTCTTCCTCTCCAGACTTCATAAAGGGTTGTGGGAGTCCCTTTCTTCAATGTCACTCTGTTGTGAACATAGCAGGTTGTGTTCATGGCTTCAGCCCAAAAATGATAGGGCAATTTCTTAGCATGAATCATAGCTCTGGCTGATTCTTGAAGAGTCCTATTTTTTCTTTCCACCACACCATTTTGTTGGGGAGTGATGGGAGATGAGAACTCATGATGTATTCCTTCTGAAGAGCAGAATTCAGCAAACTTGCTATCCTTAAACTCCTTCCCATGATCACTTCTTATTTTGATAACAGGACTTTCTTTTTCCCTTTGAAGTTTCAGACAAAGCTCCTTAAAGACTTCAAATACATCAGATTTTTCTCTTATAAAATTGATCCAGGTGTATCTAGAGAAATCATCTACCACCACATATGCATACTTCTTCCCACCAAGGCTTTCTACTTGCATGGGTCCCATCAAGTCCATATGAAGGAGTTCCAAGACTTTGGTAGTGGTGTCATGTCTGAGCCTCTGGTGTGACATCCTTGTTTTTTTTTTCCAATTTGACATTCTCCACATATTTTTCCTTCATCAATTTTTAAGTTGGGAATTCCTCTAACAGCTTTAACAGATATGATCCTCTTCATTCCTTTAAGGTGCAGGTGGCCCAATCTTTGATGCCATATCTTCACTTCTTCCTCTTTGGCTAATGTACACATTGAAGAGTATCCAGTTTCTCGAGAGCTCCACATGTAGCAGTTGTCTTTGGACCTAACTCCCTTCATGATCACTTCATTTTCCTTGTTAGTAATCAGACATTCAGTTCTGGTGAAGTTTACATTCAGACCTTGATCACACAGTTGACTGATGCTTATAAGATTAGCAGTTAATCCCTTAACAAGTAGGACATCGTCAAGGTCAGGAACTCCAGGGAAATCCAGTCTACCCATTCCCTTAATTTCACCCTTTGCACCATCACCGAAGGTAACATAACTCATGGCATGAGGGTGAAGTTCAGTTAGCAGATTTTTGTTCCCAGTCATATGTCTGGAGCAACCACTGTCAAAATACCAATCTTCTTTGGCTGAAACTCTGAGGGAAGTGTGGGCTTTTAGACTTGTAACCTTTGTCTTAAGAACCCATTGCTTTTTGTTGACAGTCCTGTGATGCTTGGATCTTGATTGATGTTGAGACTGAACAGGGCTAAGATAACCATATAGCTTATAGCAGAAGAGCTTCAAGTGGCCAAATTTCCCACAGTATTGGCATCTCCATCTTTGATGTTTCCCTTTCTGCTGTTGTGACATCTGATGTGACATCTCAGATCTGCTTTTAACATGGCTTCACTTAGGTTTGGATTTTGGTTTGCACCTAGTGTAACTGCACTCAGCCTTGAATCCAATGCCAGATTTGTTTCCTGTTATTTGGCCAGTCTGGAGAATCTTGTCTAAGATGGCATATCCATTGTTAAGCATTCTTACATACTTAGTCATCTCATCTATTTTGGAATTCAAGAATACAGCTTCAGTCTTTAATTTTGAGATGGTTTCCACATACTCTTCCTTTTCCTTTTCTAGTTGAACTATTACTTTCTTTTGGCATTCAACTTGTCTGCACACTCCTGCACTTCTGTGGCACAACTCTTTGTAGGTAGTGGCCAGCTCTTTAAAGGTTCTTTCATCATCAATTGACTCTTCCTCAGATCCCCATCTTCCTGTCAATGCAGTCACATGGTTTGTAGCTTCTTCTGTTTCACTTCCATCAGACCAAGAGGCAACAAGACTGCTCTTTTGTTTCTTGAGGTAGGTCCCACATTCAATTTTAATATGACCATACCCATTACACTCATAGCACTGAACTTCTTTGGGCTTTTCTTCAGACCTTGTTTTCTTGCCAAAGTTGTTGGATTTACTCATGTCAGATGCGATGTTCTTGACATTGCCCTTTGCTCTCACATCTACCTTTTTCATCAGTCTGTTGAACTGTCTTCCCAACATTGCTATCTCATTTGCAAGATCTTCATCAATATCTTGACCACCTTCCTCATCTTCCTCTTTAGTGTTTGACATGAATGATATGCTCTTGGCTTTCTTTTCAGCTCCATCACATATTCCCATCTCAAAGGTTTGGAGAGATCCAATTAGCTCATCAACTCTCATATTTGAGATGTCTTGAGATTCTTCTATGGTTGTTACTTTCATAGAAAATCTCTTGGGGAGTGATCTGAGTATTTTTCTTACTAAATTTTCATCTGACATCTTTTCTCCCAGAACTCCAGAGGCATTGGCAATTTCAAGGATACTCATGTAAAATTCATGAATATTTTCATCTTCTTTCATCCTTAAGTTTTCAAACTTGGTGGTGAGCAGCTGTAGTCTGGACATTTTCACTCTAGAGGTGCCTTCATGAGTGGTTTTGAGAATGTCCCAAGCATCTTTAGCTACTTCACAGTTGTTTACTAATCTGAAGATGTTCTTGTCCACTCCATTGAAGATGGCATTCAATGCTTTAGAATATCCAAGGGCTAGGTCATCCTCCTCCTTGGACCATTGTTCTTCAGGCTTTTTCTCAGCAGTGGCTTCTCCTTCTTTAGTAACTACAGGGTGCACTCAGCCTGTCAACACAGCCTTCCAAGCCTTGTTATCAAGAGATTTTAGAAAGGCTACCATTCGAGGTTTCCAATAGTCGCAGTTAGAACCATCCAAAATTGGTGGCCTGTGAACAGATCCTCTATCTCTCTCCATTGTACCAGAAGGTATTGTCCCTAGATCTCACCCAGAACCAGAGCGGGATGCCTGCTCTGATACCAATTGAAATTCTGGTATCAGATATGAGATGTCGAAGGTAATGTTACGACACTGATATCTGAGTAATGCAAACAGAATAAAGATAGAGAAAAGTAATGCAAGATACACAAGCAATTGTTAACCCAGTTCGGTCCAACTCACCTACACCTGGGGGATACCAAGCCATGAAGGAAATTCACTAAAATAGAATCAGTTCAAAGACCACCTATCTTGGATGCATCCTGCTCTGGTTCTGGGTGAGATCTAGGGAAGTTACTTTCTGGTACTATGGAGAGAGATAGAGGATCTGTTTACAGACCACCTATCTTGGATGGATCCAACTATAACTACTGGAAACCTTGAATGGTAGCCTTCCTAAAATCTCAGGATAATAAGGCTTGGAAGGCTGTGTTAACAGGCTGGGAACATCCAGTTATCACTAAGGATGGAGAAGCTACTACTGATAAGAAGGCTGAAGAACAATGGTCCAAGAAGGAGGATGATTTAGCCCTCGGGAACTCTAAAGCATTGAATGCTATATTCAATGGAGTAGATAAGAATATCTTCAGATTGATAAACAATTGTGAGGTGGCTAAAGATGCTTGGGGCATTCTCAAAACCACTCATGAAGGCACCTCTAGAGTGAAGATGTGTAGACTGCAGCTGCTCACTACTAAGTTTGAAAATTTAAGGATGAAAGAAGATGAAAATATTCATGAATTTCATATGAACATCCTTGAAATTGCTAATGCCTCAGGAGCCCTGGGTGAGAAGATGTCAGATGAAAAGTTAGTGAGGAAAATACTCAGGTCACTCCCTAAAAGATTTTCCATGAAAGTGACAGCCATAGAAGAGTCTCAAGACATTTCCAATATGAGTGTTGATGAGCTAATTAGATCCCTTCAAACATTTGAGATGGGAATGTGTGATGGATTTGAAAAGAAAGCCAAAAGCATAGCCTTCATGTCAAACATTGAAGAAAAAAAGGAGGAAAGTGGTCAAGATATTGATGAAGATCTGGCTAATGATGTAGCAATACTGGGAAGACAGTTCAACATACTTCTGAAAAAGATGGATGTAAGATCTAATGCTAATGTCAAGAACATCTCATTTGACATCAGTAAATCCAACAATGTTTGAAGAAGAACAAGGTTAGATGAAAATCCCAAAGAAGGAAAAGGAGTTCAGTGCCATGAATGTGATGGGTATGGACACATTAGAACTGAACGTGGAACCTACCTCAAGAAACAGAAGAGGAGTCTTGCTGCCACTTGGTCTGATGAAAGTGAAACAGAAGAGTCTGCAAATCTTGTGACTGCCTTGACTGGAAGATGGGGTTCTGATGAAGACTCAAGTGATGATGAAGTAACCTTTGAAGAGTTGGCCACTACCTACAGAAAGTTGTGTCACAGAAGTGCAGAAGTGTGTCAACAAGTTGAAAGCCAGAAGAAAGTGATAACACAACTTGTGTCTCGTACATTACAGTTCTTTATCTTTTATCCTGTTTGTATTGTTCAGATATTAGTGTCGTGACATTACCTTCGACATCTCATATCTGATACCAGAATTTCAGTCTGGTATAAGAAGATCTCCTTGATGGCAGTGGATAGATCTGTCTCATGGATTGCTTTCCCCTGGCTGGATTTTCATCCAGTACATTCCCGGTAATTTGTTTGTGTATACATGCTTGTTTCTCCCACAGAGTTTTTAGCAATCCATGATTGGTATATGGTTGATTTGTGAATGATCTCTTCTTTTCCAAATTGTTGCCTCAATATTTTAGAGATTTGTATCCCTCTATATCAGGCGCTAGCATTTGTGTTTTATCATTCGTATGGTTGTCATCCTCTGTGTGGGCTGACCTAAAATGCCTTATAGATTGATAAAAGTTGATATGCTTTAAGTTGGGAATATTCCTTGTCTCGTTATCCTGACTATTTACTCACGAGGAAGATTGTCTTTCCCCAGCCTGAGTAAGAATCTCCAATGGAGTAAGCATGTGTTCCCTGCAGAGCTACTTTTCCAGATAATTGACTCCTCAGCAGGAAGTTGCCTAGTGCAGTTGTTAAAGGGCTTATTTCCCATTTCATTTGTTTTGAAAAGAGGTAACCTCGGTATGTCGCTTGTTGATGAAGGATTCATTTCCAACTTCTCCAGCATGGGTAGTTTCCTCAAGAGCATTTACAGCTTGTCCCCAGTAAGGTTGCCAGATCAGAGTTTGATGTTTGTATCTCCTCTGAGTCTGAAGATTTATTCTAGCATTAAGATCTGGTGGTGAAGATGTTTATTTCCTTCCCCAGTGAAGCAAAATGCTATTATTCCCCTTTGCAGAGTTTCCTCTCCGGCAGATAGAAGGGAGTGTTTTGATTGATGTACATCTGATTGGTGGTTGTTCCCCATGGAGTTTCACATCATTCCATAATAAGCTTCCCCAGTAGAGTTTCTTCTCCGACGGATCTTATTGTTATTAAACCACCTGTTCTCGAGAGAGTTGATGGAAACTCCCTGACAGATTTTCTGCATCTTCCATATGTCAGGATTGTTTGCTCCTGGAAGACTTCTCTTGTTCAGAGTGTTATCTCCTGCAGTTGGAAGCTTTGACTTTGCCTATTCCCAACTATGGTTAAATTCTCCCCTTGTTTACTCTTATTCCCGAGATAATCCCCACCAGAGTTGAGTTCTCTGTTTGATCATCTTCTTTCGCTGCTCCTGAATACATCTCCTTTATATCCTCAGCGAGTGTAGCTTTGGGATAGGGTTTGATATCCCCGATGATTTATTTTCATCCTTCTCGGGTTATTCCCAAGCTGAGTTCTACAGTAGGCTTCTCCTTTCTTGTCGAGACGTTTGTCGAGTGTCTGTTCGTGATTCTTGGACTTGCGTGTGTTAGATATGTCTGTTTGTCAGCATTAATTATACACAAATCATGCATATACGTGCATAATCATAGCATTCAGATATTCATGATGCATTCTTTGCCATATATCTTTGCTTGTTATCTCCTGCTATTGGTGAAATGTTTTTCCCCAAGCAGATGTTTGTGTCTGATCTCTCCATATAGAGTCAGCCCCATAGGCAGAAAGTGTCTATCTTTCCTTCTTTCTTCCCCACTGAGTTATGTCCTCGTGGATGATTATTGTTTCAGTTTCTTCCCCAGTTGTGTATCGGGATGGAATTACTCCCCTGAGTTATATCCTCATCGGGTTGAGTCTTGTTTGATTGTGTCTTTCTAGTTTGTTCCTAGATTGATTTCCTTTCTTGTTATCCCCTGCAGCTCCCTGTGGTTCAGTTGTTCAATTGCTCAGCAACCAGTAATTGTTCATCCTTTCCCCAATGGATTTGGTGGCCTTCTACCCAGTAACCGATAGTCGTAAGTCCTATTTCTGTGGTTTTCTACCCAGCAACCGGTAGATGTAATCCCCTCTTTGTTGGTTATCTTTACCCAGTAATCAGTATTGATATTCCTTCGTTTTTGAGTATACCACCCAGTAACCGGTGATATATCTCTTGGATAATTGTTGTTGTCAGGCAATTTGTCCCTAGCGAGTCATCTTTCATTCACCCTTGTTTGGTAATGATTGTTTCTCCTTCCGATTGGTCATCATTTTATACCCAGTAACCGGTATCCCGATGTCCATTCTTTTCGGTCGATTTATCTTTTATTAACCTAGTAACCGGTTGCGGATAATATTCCATGCGAGTATGTTATTTATGTTTTTACCCACATAACGGTAGTAGATAATATATCTCATGCGCTCTTCAGTCGAAGTCTTTTTCTTCCCCAGTCGAGTAAGATTCGTATTTCCTTGTGAAATCGAATGTCCATCCTGTAAGTCGAGTTTGCTTTTTTAGCCCTCCTTTCGGATGATGAGTGTCTTGGATATGTTCCAAATTCACGCCTGGTTGGTCACCTATTATATACCCAATAACCGGTATCACTGGTGTTCCTTCCTTTTACTCCCTATTATGACTTTTTGTCCCCTATGGAGTCAGATTTTCCTGAGTTGAGATGTGCCTTTTGGGTCCTCCTCAGATATTTCGGATGATTGATATCTTTCACCCTTATATTTCGTCTGAGTCCGGATTTTATCCGATGTATCCTTTGTGG
Source organism: Lathyrus oleraceus (assembly GCF_024323335.1). Classification (NCBI taxonomy): domain Eukaryota; kingdom Viridiplantae; phylum Streptophyta; class Magnoliopsida; order Fabales; family Fabaceae; genus Lathyrus; species Lathyrus oleraceus. Next base: position 155,674,070 of record NC_066585.1, read on the forward strand.
ATAGTTGTATTGTTCTAGCATATTCCCCGATACATGCATCTTTGTGTCAGCTCGTGTCTCCTAGCAAGTTTTCAAGTCGTGACCTGCTCGCGCATTTTTACCTTATTCCCCCAGAGTCTCTGTCTCCCTAGTGAGTGTGTTACTCCTATGGATCTTCAGTTTCTCCCGATTTCTTTTCCTTTGTGGCAATTATTCACCATGAAGATTTTATTTTGCATGCATACATTTGCATCATGAGGTCTCTTAGGGACCAAAATTCGTCTCTTTGCTATTATTTAAGCTTATTTTATCTCGTCGAGACGAAGATTTTAACCTTCATAGCTCCGACTAGAATGACCATAAAAGGGGGCATCTGTAAGACCCTAATTTTGACCCTAAGATCCCTCATGGCATCATGTTATTACACAAGTGCATTGCCTCAAGGATCATAGCATGTTTGGCTCATTAACCCTATGGTTGGGACTTGTTTGAGTGATTTGAGACCACCAAGCATGCTTGTATTGTATATTATTGCTTTTCTTATTTGATTACTAACCAAAATCACAAAAATATGTCACTAACTCTTTTTGTTTTGAAGCTCAAGTGGTCATGTGCTCCACAATGCTCCTAGGAGGCTCCTAAGCCCAATGCAATGGCTAGATGAAGATGAGAAAAAGCATGACAATGGTCCACAAAGTTCCTAATCATCATATATGTCTCCCAAGTATCTCAATTTTCCAATTTAATCAAGATAACCCAAACGGCTTGAAGATTGTTTCCCAAGGAAACCCTAATTTCACTATGCTTTGACTGTACCTTACCCATGAAGCAATCTCAACTTCTGTTCAAATTTAATCAAGGGAAGTTATTTCATTTATAATTTTATGCATATATGAACCTATTTGAGGCCCCTCAATCATTTATTCATCAAGATTGGAAGTTTGACTTTGAAAGGTTGAACAGTCAAGTCATCTGACTAAGCTGAGGTTCAATGAGCTATAATTTTTTGATGTGTTTGTCAAATGAATATGACCCATAAATAAAATATGTTCCTAAGAACCATATTAGAAACTTTAATGTTCATCAAAAATCCATTTGAAGCTTGGAAGGTCATCATTCATTTCAAAACATTATAGGTCATTTTGACTGAAACCCTAATTTTGGGTCAACTTTCCAAGGGCATAACCTCCTTAATTTTTATGATTTTGAGGTGATACCAAAGGAATTGGAAAGCTTGAGATGTCTAATTCAAATGTTATGTTGGACAAAACTTCATAATCATAAAGGAAATACATGTGATATTGCAAAACATTATAGGTCATCTTGGACCTAATTCATTGAATTTGAAAAAGTACCCAACTTCAATATCCCATAACATTGTCATAGAAACTCCAAATGATGCAAACTTTGAGTCTAAATTTACTATCTTGAAAGGATCTACAACTTTGATGTTGGAGATACTTTCATTTGAAGCTTGTATCATGAGGACAAAGGGGTTTGGTTAAGCTTGCTTTTGGTTAACTTTTTCAAAGTGATTTGAATATGTTTTATACTTGAATTTTCCAGGCCAGTTTTGATCAATTTGCACATGTCAAATGATTTTTTTGCCCAACATGACTTTTTTTACTTATTCCAAAAGCTTTCCAACAATTACTCACAATAGTCATTTGAATCTACCATTTGGGAGATTCGAATGTCTTTTCATTTATGTGCATGTTTGATATTTTATGTTAACATTTGAAATGCAAGTCCTTTTCATTCCAAGTGCACGACCACATGCCTTCCATATGATCTCAACAAGCTTCTGCAGTCATTCATGGGCCTCTCACACGTCCACAAAGGCTCATGCATCCAAAATTTCAAATCCCATGCACATGAGCAAAGTGTGAGGATCAGATTCATTTACCTATAAATAGAGGCTTCTTCTCCTTCATTTCACAACCTTTTGGAGATCCTTTATGCTGCAGAACTGAAACCACACCCTCACCAAAGGAATCATTCACCATTTTTTTTTTCCAGATTTTCGAGCTTGAAATTCAGCAACATTAGTTGAATTTCAAAGCTAGATTCCTTAGTCAATCATCTTCCATACATTCAGAGATAAAAAAGGAGCAAAAAGCTTGAAGAATTCGTGGCCAGAAGCTCACCAATTTGAAGGTATAAACTCAAACTGTTTGGATCTGAAACTCATAATTCAATGTAGTATTTCTTGTGTTTTTGTGGATCTATGAAGTCATAATACTTGAGGCAAGCCTTTGGTGCATTCAATTTTCCATTTCATGAACAATCCGTGTGGACGCCATGATTTTCTCCTTCATCTTTCTCTCAATATAGGAAGAATGAAAGAAATCTAATGGTACAGTGATGATCTACATCACACGTGCTTCATTTCCATGTCCTTGTTTTTCGTTTTTGATAAGATTCATTTTTTCTACAAATTTGGCCGGAATCTGTTGTTTGGCCGGAGAAGATGGTGGTTTCCACCGCCACCACCATGTGTGTTAACCATAACCCTTGGATCTCTCTCTCTCTCTCTCTCTCTCACGATCTAATCTCATGCATCCGTTTTAATTACTTGTTTTAATTTATCATGTGGCGCTGTTGACTTGAGGGTGTCATGTGTCCCCAGATCCAAGTCGTGCACCATTGCCACGTCAATTAATGAATTGGATCTAGTGGCTCAACATTTTTCGTTTATTTCATTTTCTTTTTATTTTCTTTTAATTCATTCTATTTTCAATAATTCATTAAAAATTCATATGAAGTCAGAAAAATAAGAGACCAGATTTGAATTTTTTCTTGAAAAATCTAATTTCATATTATGATTTTTAATTATTTTTGTGACTTCATTTAATATTTTTTATGAATTACTTATTTTTTAATGATTTTAATTCATTTTAAAATGCATTCTGACTTTTAAAAAATACAAAAATATTTTCATAGCATCTATGGATCATGATAAGTCAATGAAAAATAGTCTCAAAAATTTCTTGATTGTTTTGAAATTATTTGAGATTTTAATTCATATTATGCTATTTTTGTTTGTTTTTAATTGATTTTAATTACTTTCGGACTTTAAAAATTTGTGAGACAATTAGTCAAAGTTTGTTTGACTATGTTGAACCTATGAGAATTTAATTAGACTCATTGAAGTTATTTTGAATTGAATTTGCGATTCACCTTTGTTTGTTTATTTTTTATTTGTATTTTCTTTTAATTCAAAAAATACCAAAAAAATACTGTTGATTTCTTGACTTGTTATATTCATTCCTCTTCTGTTTGATGTTGATTAAGGTGAATTGATTCAACTTTGATTAAATTCATTGGATCTTGTGGTTTGAGAATCCTTAAGGATCATTACCTAGAATGATGAATGAATTTGATCAAGGATGAGTTATCCCTTTATCAATTGGGATTGGTTGTTGACTTCTTACCCCTCCCTTTCATCTTCATCCTTTTTTTTTTCCTTAATGGCCAATGAGTTAAAGTCTTGAGGTTGGTCTTGACAAATAGAATTTTAATCTTCTTTGGTCCAAACCAAATTCAACTTGATCCATGATCAAGTGAGTTATTTTGTGTCAAAGATAGGTTACTTCTTGGTCAAGCAAATAACCAAAAGTCAATACAAGGCCCTTCCCCTTTTGTTTGGCATGGAAAGTTTATGGAGCTTGGCTTACTAGTCATGACCTCTAACTTGTGTTCTTTGCCTATATTCTTATTGACCGGCCTCAGATAGGTGTGGCTACTATATTAGTCAACTTACGATTGCTTAATATAGCGCTACATTATCTTATGACAAGCTAACATAACTCTACTAACTACTAAGTTTAATTTGAGCTTTTAAATTCTTGTCATTTACTTTTAATGTCATTTGTTTCTTGCTCATTATTCATCTTGATTTTCATCTTTGCTCACTTGAGCACATTTTTTATGTTTATGTCATTTTTCCTTTTCTCATTTGAGCCCATTATTGTATATAAATATATTGCTATTTTGTGTTGTTTTGTGTTGTTTTGATGTGAACCAAAATGAAAAAAGAAAAAGGACTTAGAATTAGGATTCACCCTTGCTTAAAGGAGTTTCAAGGGCAACTAGGCCTCATGCCTTTATAATGCAAAATGTGTTGAAGAGAAACTAGGCCTCATACCTTTAGAATGCTAAAATTCAAAGTTGACCTCAAAGGACTTCTCCTCAAACTTATTCTTTGTCCATTCCCTTTATTATGATGTGAGCTTTTTGATGTGTGCTTTTGTGTGATAGGAACCTAATCTTAAGATTGTGAAAAGAGGACCATTGTCATGAGTAGCCAAGTTAAGAGCCAAGCCAGATGGAGATCCTAGGAGCTTGATTTCAAATTATTTGATTGCTTGTTTTGTGTGCTAAATCCAAAAGAAAGGAGCATCTTGAGTCATCTGTATGACTCCAAGAAAAGGAACTCCAAGGGTTATCTTTCCCCTCTTATCTTTTTATGCTTTAGGAATAGCCCTTCTCTCTTCTCCCCAATCTAACCAAGCCAAAAATCATTTTCAAAACTTTGACTTTATTTCAAATTAAAAACCTAGGCCTTAGGCCTTTGACTTTTCAAAACCATTTTCATAAATACTCATTGTAAATAAACTTTAATCCAACTTTGACCTCATTTTGTAAATAAACCTAACTTGTAAATGTAACCCATTTCAAGTTGTTTTTTGTGGTTCCAATGGCCACTTGTTAAAATCTTTTCAAAAACATTAGTCATAGGTTTGAGTTATCATAGTGGTTGATATAAATCTCACCTCATCCTTAGTGTTGGATTATAAGCCTTCCATGCTTATTATAGGGTTAACCCCTCACTAGAATGTTGAAGCCTTCCTCACATGGTGGATTGTTGGTTTAGGTTGAGTTTTCTCCCTTTGATAACAAAAGACCTTAAGGCTTTTGATCAAAATCAATTCACCAATCTTTGAAATTTTTACCACGAACTACGAGATTTTGATCCTCCTTTGTGATGGTACGTAGGCAATGGGCTCATCCATTCAAACAACCAAACTTGTAAATATAATCTATTCTCTTCTTATTCCTCCAATCTTTTGCTCAAATCTTTTCACAAATACCAACCTACAACACATATTTGCAAAAAGAGGTTCCCTTAGAGTACTACGGATGTTTTGGGTGCGTAAAACCTTCCCATTTCATAACCAACCCCCTTACCTAGATCTCTGACATTTTTATTAGTTTTTAATTTGAAAAACTTCTTACTTGGCTTTTGTTCGCTTTTTAGCCTTTTCTTTGGACAAATAAAAGTGCGGTGGCGACTCGAATTGTATGTTGACTTTTAATTTAGTCAATAAACCTAAAGGTAATGAAAACCCCGCTATATATATATATATATATATATATATATATATATATATATATATATATATATACTGTTGACCAAATTAAATAAACTAGGTATAAGATAGTTTAATTATAATATTATTTGTGAAAAATTGTAGGCATAACTCCATCTTCTAGACCTTTTCATATATGGAAAATTATGGTCATAATTTTATATTCTATATATATATATATATATATATATATATATATATATATATATATATATATATATATATATATATATCGAATAATTCGATTCTTTTGTCTCTTTGACACGTATATGTGAGAAATCAATAATGTTTTTCTTTGTCTTTAGTTTATTTGTTCATCTTAATATGACTAGTGAAATAATGGAGTATATAAATATGAACAAAAAGTGTTGCATACTCTATCATATTTCAATATCAACAAAAAGTGACAAGTCATTGGAATTGTGTAATAACTAATTTAACACTAAAGATATTTGTTTCAACTTTTATATTTGCTAAGATGTCAAGAAAAACCAAAAATATTTAATATTGTTCGAATTTTCACGTCTCTTGTATTTTTAAAATTTGAGAAAATATACTTAAATTGAGTAATTTTTGGGTTGTTAGATTATTTTATTCCAAATGGTTATTGAATCTATATCCTTCAAGATATTTCTTAAAATAAAGATAAGCTATTTAATGAGTTAAATCTCAGACATTTCCTATATATGCAAGAAAATTATAAATGTATTATATAATATTTAATTGTTTTTCATTGTCATTTTAAAATCAAACTTTACTACAACCAATTTATTTTCATGGTAGAATTAGTTATAAGTAGTATGATAAAAAATACTATATTATTTAAGTACTAACGATAAATATAAACTAAAATTATTTTAAAGGCATTACATAAAATAAATATATATATATATATCAGAGGTTCTTGTCTCTCTATTTTATAATTCAAAAATTATTTCAAAATAAATAAATTATGTTTTATAAGGTTTAAGCAAATAATTTAGTTTAAATTACAAAGTAGTTCTTAAGTTAATACATTTTTGTTTTTTCCAAGATTCAAACTCACGATCTCACGAAATGAATAGTATGTGCTTTGACTCTTTCAAAAATGAAGATGAATTTTATGAGGTTCCACATGAGAATAATTGTGATGTGAGAAATATAGAGTATGTGAAATATGATGTCACGTGGTATAATCCACGACTTCGAATTATTGAACAATTTTAAAGATAAAGCTTTCTAGCTAGTAACAATGGTAATCCTAAAATGCAGGAGTCTAGAGACAAGTGACTGCCACTTATTGATTTGTAGATTTTCTTCATTTTGTTAACTTACTGTCTAGAACACATTTTAGGTGAGCGTAAGAAATCATCTACTTATAGTAAGGTGTATTGGGGACCATAGCCTATGAATGGTGATCGCCAATTAGGTTTTTATTATTCTGAAATGGATTCGTTCATATTTGAATTCATATCCAATTAGTTGATTAATTAATTAATTAATCAATTATAGAAATATAATTTTCCTTTCTAATTCTATTTAATTATTTAATCAAATAAGGCTTTTAATTTGATAATTGCTATATAATTAGTATAAATATATAAGCCTACATTTTAATTATCGGTAATAATAACTAAATAATATTTAAATATAAAATAATCCAACAATCTCCCACTTAAATAATATATGTTATTAATCATATCATAGTCTATAGGCGGCCATCCGAATGCTCTTTATTTTTAGATTTCAACTCTACAATCTATGGTGAGGGGAGTAGATCAAATAGAGAGAAGTCAGACCATTAGAGGAAGAGGAAGAGGAACACCTAGAAAGATTGTGTGGGAAGTTATTAAGAAAGATCTTGAAATTCACAATTTGGATAGAACCATGATTCTGGATAGAACATTATGATAAAAGTTGATCCATATAACAAACCCCTTCTTAGTGGGATAAGGTTTGGTTGTAGTTGATGTTATTGTTGTTGTACAACTAATGTTTATTTCTTCGAAAAAGAAAACATAAAAAGTACATATAAATTAATTTAAACACCACATTTCATGCCTCATAACAAAACAAAAATCACTATAATTAAATAAAAATTTAAATATTATAAGTTTTCTCCTTAGACCGTCCTCTAACTTTGGCCTTTTTCTAGATGTTTTTAGGAGAAAATCTAAATGAAATTAAAATTCAAACAAAATGAGAAGACAAATTTTATAATCATATTTTAAGATATCAACATCAAAATTCCTCCGGCCGCTTGCTTGTAAGTTTCCTCCATTGAATTTGTGTCATATGAACCTTTGCTTGCCTGCAAAATAACACAATTCAATTATTTTTGTTTAATTAATAATTGTTTTATTTATTTGTTAACATATTATTGTATATGTATGTTTGGTATCACTGTACGGGTAAATTTGAAAAATTTATTTTGATATCCAATATAATCCAGAAAAGAGGAGATAGATCGAGTTTGAAACTTACATGAACTAGAATCATGTACACTTTTCCATTTCCATTGCGCATAATATTGATAGATACAACATCAATCATATGTTTCTCCAACACAAAAACAATTTTTGTCAAGATCCCCAACTTATTAGTTGCACATATGCAGAATTGTGCTTCGTCCCCACAAATGTTCAAAACAAAATTTTTAGAAAACCAAGTTTGAAAAGATACTTGTTTCGGTGGAGGTGCATATAGCCATAACCTATTTGAAGTTTCAATTACACTAATAGAAAATTTATTATTATAACTATAGGATCCCTGATCAATTATGATAGTTTTCGTTGATTCATATGAATTCAATTGTGAGTTCATCAAAGATAAAGACTCACTCACAAATGGGGACATAGATTTAAGCTTTTCTTGCTTCTTCTTTTCTAAATTTTCAAGAATCTGTTGTAAATATTTTATTTCTTTCACTGCTGCATCCACAATGGTTGACTTATCAACCTTAAAAAACAATCAAATTAAGCATCTAATTTAGAAAATAACTCATTGTGACACTAAAATTTTACCCTAATTATAAATGAAGACGAACATGAATTTACCTTAGAGGGAAGATCTGGAAGCAAAGCACGAAGGCTAGAAAACATGTTCCTTGTTTTCTTTCTCCTTTCTCTCTCATTCCATATGTGCATTTCATGATGAGAATCACGATATTTTCCACCTTTACCTTTTCCATTTTTAATATTTTTCCACTTTTAATCACAAGCCCACCTCGACTTGGTTTTCCATTCACAAGAACTACTCCTCCTTCATAATTACTTCATTCTGATTCAACGAATTCATATCTAAGTTTCTTTTGCTACTCCAACCAATGTTATCTAAATTTTTGAGATCACCCCATAATTGACTTTCCCCCATGGAACCGGAATTTTGATCATGATCTACACTCATTACCATGTTTTCTTTGGAGAAAGAAAGAGAATGTAACATAGAAAAAATAATATGAAAATAAGTAGTGAAGAATAATGTATTTATATACAAGTATAGTAGAGTTAAGTAAAAGCTATTGTGAAAAATTATATTAAAATAAAAATAAAATGACAATTTTTATGTAGAAGCGTCTAGAATATAATTCTAATATTGTTACTATAAATTCTAACAAAAATTGATAAATTCATTATCCTAATATTGATATTTAAAAAAACAGACAAAAAGTTAGAGTTGTGTATAACAAATACAACTGCTTTCTCACCCATTAGGGTCCCACCAGGTATGACTTGTTAATATATATAAATACTAAACTCTATAAAAACAATTATAATTTAGTTTATAACTGACCAAATTAATTTCATTATGAATAATAATATTTATTATTGAAAATTGTGGGCATAACTCATCTTCTAGATCTTCCCAATGTACATATATAAAGATATATTAAATTATAATATATACTTGACCAAATTAAATAGATTTGGAATAATAATATTTAATAATAATATAAATATTTTGCATAAAACTGTGGGTATAACTCTATCTTCTAGACATTTCTAAGTCCATCTTATAGATTTTCCCATGGGAAGGTCTAGAATATAGAATTATGCCCACAATTTTCCAGATATGAAAAGGTCTAAAATATGGGGTTATGCCTATAATATTTCACAAAAAATTATTATAATTAAACTTTATTATACCTAGTTTGTTTAATTTGGTCAACAATTATATATATATATATATATATATATATATATATATATATATATATATATATATATATATATATATATATATATATATATATATATATATATATATATATATATATATATATATATATATATATATATATATATATATGTATATAAATAAGGTGAATAATTCGATTCTCTTGTCTCTTTGACATACATATGTGAGAAATCAATAATGTTTTTCTTTGTCTTTAGTTTATTTGTTAATCTTAATACTAATAATGAATGTAATACCCCGTATTTCCTTAAATACCTAAATTCCTATTAATTAAGATCAATTAAGTTCTTATGTGCTCTAAAAGTTGTCAATTGGGATAAATAAAATAAATAGTGAGTTCAGGTTGACTTAATTAATATTAATTGGGACTGACCTTTTAATGATTGGGACATTTTGGTAACACTAATAATGGGTCAATAGCTCTGGTAGAATAAATATTACAAGTTTAGTGCCACTTGAGATATTTGTTACTACCTGTAACCTTTTCTAACCACATGTTACTTGTGACAAATGGTGCCCACATGCTATTTTCTCTTACCAACTACCCACATGTCATTTAATTTGCTCTTTGTATCAGAAAGCTAGGGAGATAGAAGAAGAGGAAGAAAGCTAGTGAAGAAGAAGAAGCTTGGAAAGATCAAGAGCTTGGAACCAACACCATCATCTTCATCCTCATCTCATCTTCAACAACTTCTCCTCTTCCATTCTCGAGGTGGATTCTAGTTAGAAACCCTAGGATTTCAAGAGATTAGGGTTGTAGAAACATAGATGAATCATGAAAGTCCATGCTATATGATGAATATATCTCTTGCTTTATTTATTTCCATAAACATGTGCTTTGATGTGTTCTTATGATTGTTGTGATTACATGATTTGTTGTGGTTGTGTGTAAGTGATTGGTTGTGGTTATGAACTTGGAGTCCTTGATATATATGTGTATATGAGTATGTAGTATGATGGGTTTTGTTGGAAGAAGAAGTGGATGGTTTGTTAAAAGTGAAGTAATAGAGGAAATGGTGTTCTGTGAAGTGAAACTGTGGAAATGTGAGAGGACCAATCGATTGGTCCCTGCAACCAATCGATTGCACAACCCTTTTGTTTTGCAGAAAATGGAATTTTAGCAGGACCAATCGATTGACAGTGTATTACAATCGATTGCATAAACTTTCTGTTTTGGAACAGTGGAAAATTTTAGTGAGCTAATCGATTGACACTGAGGATCAATCGATTGACACTGAGGATCAATCGATTGATCCTCTACAAACTTTGAAAAACTAAAATGTGAGAGGAACCAATTGATTGGGCTTCCACAACCAATCGATTGACTTATGTTAAAAACTTCAAAATCCATTTCTTAAGTGTTTCTAAGTGCATTCTTCCAACCATTAATCATTTGTGATGCTATGCTTGTGTTGAATACATGCTAATGGTGAAAATTACATGATGAATCTAGTACGTTAACCTAGGATTGGTATTAGGCCATGAGTTAGGCTTATAACTTAGATAAAGTTGGATGACAGTATTCATTCGTACTACGCTTATGTGGAGGTCGTGGATGAATGGTTGCCATGAATGAAAATGAGACGCATTGTATGGAACATGCCATGTTATTGTTTGTGTATTGTGGTGAATGAAGTCACCTGTGATTGACGGATATTGTTATGGTTTGTGGAACCAATGATTTTTAGAACCGATCATGTATTGAGAATGTGTGTTTTTCTGTGATGGTGCACATCTCCATTTGGTATGCTTAGATGAGTAAGCATTGGGATGTGAGACCGATGATTCATGCCTCAATTGGGTTTGAGTCCCAATCACGACGCATGTGGGGGAAAGGTGGACACCTAAGTAGGTTAGATTCCCATACGGTGAAAGAGACCCTAAGTGGGTTACATTCCCATACGGGTGACGGTCGCTTGAATTGGGGATTAAGCCTCATAGAGGACCCGATAGCCACCGTGAAAGTCGAATCATACGAGCATGCATGAACCGGGTCTGGCTTAGACGTAAGTCCATTCGGGAATTGATGTTTCCTGGATCTGAATAATGATTGCGGTTGAGTCATGAGAACTCAGGTGCATGTTGCCATACATTGTGAATTAGTTTCCCCATTGCTTAAGTCTTCGTTCCCTTGTTGACTTGAGTTGGATATTGATTAGAAAACCTTGTAGATCCGAGTGGAACCATAAGATAGGGAACCGACTGAGATTATTATCTCACCCCATGTTATTGATTATTTTTCAGGTGGTTCTGAGAAGGCGAAGGGTAAGGACAAGATAGAGTGATGTCTTGCTTACTTGATGACTGGATGGCTACTCCGTTGTGTAGATATTTTTGAGATTATTGTTTAATGAACTAGCTCCTAGTAGTTTTCTTTTGGGCACTTTTATGTACATTTTGTGCCATCTTATGTTTCTTTTGGGCATGCATGTATATGTACACTGTGTTGTTAGGCGCTTATGTATTTTAATACCAGTTTTACACTATGTATAATATATATTTTAGACATATATTATTTGTGGGTGTTAAAATGAAATAATGGAGTAAATAAATATGACTTAAAAGTGTTGCATACTCTATCATATTTCAAAATCAACAAAAAGTGACAAGTCATTGAAATTGTGTAATAACTAATTTAACACTAAATACATTTGTTTCAACTTTTATATTTTGCTAAGATGTCAAGAAACACCAAAAATATTTAATATTGTTTGAATTTCAACATCTCTTTTATATTTAAAATTTGAGCAAGAAAACTATAAGCTATTTAATGAGTTAAATCTCAGATATGTCCTATATATGCAAGAAAATTATAAATGTATTATATAATATTTAAATGTTTTTCATTGTCATTTCTAAATCAAATTTTAAAACAACCAATTTATTTTCATGGTAGTATTCTTAGTTATAAGTAGTATGATAAGTACTTACGATAAATATTAACTAAAATTATTTTAAAGGCATTACATATATATATATATATATATATATATATATATATATATATATATATATATATATATATATATATATATATATACCCACACACACACATCAGAGTTTCTTTTCTCTCTATTTTATAATTCAAAAATTATTTCAAAAAAAATAAATTATGTTTTATAAGGTTTAAGCAAATAATATAGTTTAAAATTACAAAATAGTTGTTAAGTTAATATATTTTTGTTTTTTCCAAGATTCAAACTCATGACATCACCAAATGGATAGTATGTGCTTTGGTTCTTTGAAAAATGAAGTTGAATTTTGTTAGGTTCCACATAAGAATAATTGTGATGTGACAAATATAGAGTATGTGGCATATGATGTATCGTGATATAATTCTCCCCTTCGAATTATTGGACAATTTCAAAGATAAAGCTTTCTAGCTAGTAACAATGGTAATCCTAAAACACATGAGTGTAGAGACAAGTGACTGCCACTTATTGATTTATGGATTTTCTTCGTTTGGTTCTCTTACTGTCTGAAATACTTTTTAGGTGAGCATAAGAGATAATCTACTTGTAGTAAGGTGTATTGGGGACCATAGCATGTGAATGGTGATCGCCAATTAGGTTTTTATTATTCCAAAAAGGATTCACTCATATTTGAATTCATATCCAATTAGTTGATTAATTAATTAATTAATTAATCAATATATAGAAATATAATTTGCCTTTCTAATTTTATTTAATTAGATAAATTGCTATATAATTAGTATAAATATATATGCCTTCATTTTAATTATCGGTAATAATAATTAGATAATATTTAAATATAAAATATTCCAACAATCCCCCACTTAAATAATATATGTTATTAATTATATCATAGTTTCCTCCATTAAATTTGTGTCATATGAACCTTTGCTTGCCTGCAAAATAACATAATTCAATTCTTTTTGTTTAATTAATAGTTATTTTATTTATTTGATAACATATTGTTGTATATGTATGTTTGGTATCACTATACGGGTAAATTTGAAATTTTTATTCTTATATCCAATATAAACTATAAAGAGGGGATAAATCGAGTTTGAATCTTAAATGAACTAGAATCATGTACGCATTTCCATTTCCATGGCACATAATGTTGATAGATAGAACATCAATCATATGTTTCTGCAACACAAAAGCAATTTTTGTCAAGACCCCCTGCTTCTTACTTGCACATATGCAGAATTGTGCTTCGCCCCCACAAATGTTCAATACAAATTTTATAGAAGACCAAGTTTGAAAAGCTACTTGTTTTGGTGGAGGTGCATATAGCGATAACGTATTTGAAGTTTCAATTACACTAATAGGAAATTGATTATTATAACTATAGGATCCCTGATCAATTATGATAGTTTCCGTTGATTCATATGAATTCAATTGTGAGTTCATCACAGATGAAGACTCACTCACAAATGGGGACATAGATTTAAGCTTTTCTTGCTTCTTCTTATCTAGATTTTCAAGAATCTGTTGTAAATTTTGTATTTCTCTCATTGCTGCATCTGTAGCGGTAAATTCATGATTATCAAGCTATGAATAAACTTAACGTTTATAAAACCAGATCGCCACCGCGCTTTTATTGTTTCCAAAGGAAAAGGGAAAAGTAGTAAAAACCCCCAAAGATAAGATGTTTTGATATCAAAACTAATAAAATGCCAGAGATTGTAGGTAAGGGGGTTGGTTACACAGAGGGAAGGTGTTAGCACCCAAAGTGTCCTAGAATTCATTAATTATATTTTTTGTGTTTGACAAGACCTTCAGACTTGTGCCTACGAACCAACATAAAAATGAGGGATCAAAACCTTGTAGTTCATGGTAAAAATTTCAAATAAGTTGGTGAATTCTTTTAACAAAAGTTTAATAAGAAAAGGGCACAAAGGGCCCAAAAGTCTGATTGAAGTCGTTAGTTCTTTTTTGCCTTTTCAAATTTTAAGTCAATATGATTAAGTTTATTTACATGTTTGATTTAAGAAAAAAATTTCAAAAACTCAATGGTATAAGGCCATGTTTCTAATTATTAAAATAAAGTCTAAGTTTGAAATCACAAGCAAAGAAATTTTTGAAACGGGGGAGAGATTTGAAATTTAAGAAGTGGGAGGAGATGAAGAGGCTATCCTAAGCATAAATTAAAAGTTAAAAGTTGAAAAGATCTGACCAATGGGGTGCAATCCAACAGACAAGAATGTCATATAGAAACCCATTTTCCTTTGGACTTTAATCAAGAAATGATCAATAAGCAATGAACAATATCCAGACATCATGAAGATCAATGCATCAAATAAAGATAGCCACATCTAAGCAAGTAATCCAAAAGCTAGCAGTCTTTAACATATTCCAATGTATTAGATGGAATATTCCTTGCTCAACTCAGAATAAAGCATCAGACACAAAATCAAAATAACAATTAAGCATAGAGGCAGAGTAGCAGATGACTTCAGACAAAATCCAAGGCTTGTATCAGCTGAAGGCTCAGTTCAAGATAGCCCAGTCTCAAAATGTTGGCATTGGCCAAGTCCTTTTTGCACAGGGAATGTTGCCTAATCCTAAGTCCAAAAGTTCAGATCAAGACCAACAGTCCACCAGATGTTTTGTAGGGTTTTTGTTGTTATTAGGTATTTCAAGGTCCTAAGACCACAAACAAAATCAAAACACACAAACAAATATATACAATCACAAAGTATGGCTTAAGTGATCAAAGTAAAAATGACAAAAACATAAACAAGTTAAATTAAATTTAAATGGAAATGAATGATAAATGACTGAAATTTAAATTGCATAAAGTAAATGATTGAAAATAAAACAATATTAACAAGAATTAGTTAAATGTTAGTCAAAAGTTAGTCAAGTGTTAGTAGTGATTTTTAATTGATTAAGTCATTCTTTGGGGAATACTCAACCATTCATTCATAAGTATGAATCCTTAACCTAAGACATCTTCCACGAGAAGGGCTCCAACTTGGATAATTCAATAGGTATGCCACTAGCTCTCATGAAAGGAAAAAAGGTCAAGTCTCCACACAATGCCATGAAGAATGGGAGACTTACAATCTCACTTACTAGAACGTTATGTCTTGAGGTGCAAATTTAGCTCTATGTTAAGCAATCGTAATTGAACTTGTGTAGAAGTCACAACTATCTGAGGTCGGGCAATAAAACTTTAGGTGTTAATGCATGTTAGAGATTTGGTATGAAGAAACAAACTCCTAAAGCATACCACACACTAAAAGAAAAGATCAAAAGGGAGGGACCTATCTCAATCATACTTGTATTGGTTCATCTGACACAAGGTCATTGATGAACCAATTAGCCTTTAGACATTAGAGATTTCATTGGTCAAATGAGGGAATGGGAAAGAATAGGGATGAAGATGAAGAAGGAGGGGAAGATAGAAACACAAATTGACCAAGGGAGGATTTTCATCAAATCAAAATCATCCATTCATTTTGGGAGATGAAATGTACATTTTATCAATCCCCTAAATCCAATGGTTTTGATCAACCAAAAGTCAAATCAACCTTGACCAAGGGTCAAACAGAAAGTCAAATATCACAAGACCATAAAAAGGGCTCAACAACATTTTTACACAATTAATCAATTAAAAACCAAATTAAAATGCATTAAAATTCAAATTAATTTGGTCAAAACCTAAAATCTCTTAAAAACACCAAATAAATGGCCAAGAGATTTATCCTATGTCAAACAAGGTCAAAAGACCTTAGACAAAAAATTTCATCATTTTTGAAAAGTCAGAAGTATTTCTAAACAATTAAAAATATGCACAAAAACATTTAATTCATGAGAAATATCAAAATTAATCCAAAAAATAATTTTAATTCAGAAAATGAAAGAGAAAAGTATTTACAGATTTTTGGTGAGTCCCATATTTTTTGGATTAAAAATGAAATTTATAGGAATTAAACAAAATAAAGCAATTAATTGACGTGACAGATCTCTTTAAAACACCAAATAAAAAGAAATTGGAAAAAACGAGGGCCACCATATCTCCCTCATTAATTGATGTGGCAAATCTGATGGCCAAGCGTGTGCTATCTACAATGCGCTCTAGTCAACGCGCCACACACATGGTATTTAAAAGGAATGTCTCAGATTAAAACATTTAAACATGATCAGATGGTCAGGAAGTGTGCCAACACACCACTAGAGCTAGGGCTCTGGTCTTCTTCTCCGGTGGACCTCATCGGATTGGTCCACCATCAACCACCATTAAAATGAAAAACAAGGACATGGATTTAAAGGAAAAATGCTTAGAAGCTCGAATCTAGCCTCAATTTTCTCTAATTCCAAGTATATTAAAAGATACATGGATTTGAATTTTGAGGATCATGACCTAGGTTGCTTCGCTTTAACCTCAAAACAACTCAATCTTGTTGCCTACATTGGTAGGACTTCAGCCAACCAAAAATCAAAGATAATGGTGAAGAATTGAGGGAGAATTGAAGAGATGAAGTTTCTGAAAAATCACTTTCGAGGGAGCTTTAATCTTGCTTGATCTTTCTTGCAATTGGCCTTTGCTTGACATCAGAAGCTTGTAGGAAGTGAATTTGATCAAAGAATGCCTTGGATTCTTGGAGTTTCAACTTCAAAACAAAAGTGAAATTGAAACTCGATTTTCAATTGAAAACCTTCAAGTTTATCCTCTAATGGTGAAGGGTAGGGTTGCAAGTTCAAAGATTAGGCAAGGTGTCCCTAATTCTGAGCATGAGGGGTTGTATTTATTGGCATTGCAATTGATTTCCACACACTTCCATCAAAATGCCAAAAATAGCAATCCTCACTTGCATGGATGCATGTGTGTGTGATAGGCCCATGATGTGATGTCAAAAGGTCCAAAATTGATCATGAGCAATGCTGAAAGTGTGTCATGTAATCATGCAATTGGAAATGAAAAGTGGTCATGAGATTCATCCAAATGGAACCTTGAAGAAAAGCCATGCGCAAGTCATTCAATATTTGGCCAAATGAGGTGATCTTGGACTTTTTGTAAATGTGAGATCAAGGGGAACAACTTTTATGTTGAACAGGTTTCCATTTGAGGCTTGGATCATAATGAATTTTGAGGTGGAAGTTTGGAAAATCAAACATAAATGCATTTTTTCTAAGTACCAAGCCAAATGTTCACTTCTTCCACCTTGAATAACTTTTGCAATGGGTTTCAAATGGAAAATGTTCCTTCATCAAAGTTGTATATATTTAAAACCTATTCAATTTGGTCATAAATTTTACCTCATTTGGACTTGGCATGAAGGAGTTAGAGATTTTAGAAGTTGAGGAAAATCTCGTGTTCAATGATAATGGCCCAAAATAACCTATAATGTTTCCTCTTTGCATATGCCCTTGCAAGCTGAATTTGATATTTCTCAAAGAATAAAAGTTGGAGAAGACATATTGAGATTTATAATGAAACTTGAATGGCCTTCATCTCATAAAATTGAGCAGGTTATGGTTCTTGGAAGTTGACCTCTTAACTAGGGTTCAGACAAAATGACCTATAATATTTCACCATAAAAATGAATTTCCAAGAAAAACTAGCTCTTTACCTAAACATGAAAGTTGTTTTTAATGTCATATGGAGTAGCTTTGATCTTAGAATCATTTTCATATTACAAAAATTGTGGGAGACAAGGTCTAGGGAACCCCAGTTTTGACCAATCGACTTTCTCTGGTCAACCACCATGAACCAACTTGCAAACTTGAAGTTCTCTTTATCTCTTGGACTCATGGAGGATAAAATATGCATAAGATGATGTAATATGAAGCATCCCTTGAAATATTTGATCAAATGTTGTAGAAACTTACTGAGGAAGTCACACAAGATACCAAGATGAATTAGGGTTTCCAAGGCAAACAAGCTTCAAACTCTTGATGAATTCTTGATCAAAATGATAGATGAAGTTAATAGGGACCCATATATGATGTATATAGGCAATGTGAACCATCTCTTGATTGATTTCCTTGCACTGAGGGCCTCAAACCCTAGACGTGAGCTTGGTGAGGCATTGGTGGATGCACACACTACCTACAAAAGAAGTAAAACTATACATAGACATATTTTTGGTATTTTGGTTAGTAGACAATAAAGAACAAAATATGATACAATCAAAATGTGCTTGGTGATCTATCCCAATGCAAACCCAAGTAATGAGGGGTAAAGATGATGCCAAGGTGTGGTTCTAAAGCCAATGCATATGATGAGATAGCATGAGGGATCTTAGGGTCAAAATTGCGGTCTTACAACTTCCCCTATTTAAGGACATTCTAACTGGGGATGTGAAGGCTAAAATATTTATATCAACTCAGTAGAATGGACTTAAATAAAAACATCTAGAAACAAATTTTGGTCCCTAATATTACTCATGATGCATGTGATATGAATGTTAAAATAATGTTTGTGAGAAATATATTTCCACAAAGGAAAAGAATCCAGAGAGACTGAAAATCCATAGGAGCATAATTCATTCCATAAGGAAAGCTCATTGAGGAGACAGAGACTCTGGGGGATAAAAACTATGTGTAGGCCAGGCTCCGACTTGAAAACTGCAGGAGACACGAGGGGAATTTTCCATGAAAATAAATCAATGGAAGGAATTGCTCGGTGATAAGGGAAAATCTGTAGGGGTAACGAGTAGATCAAAACAAAGCTGAAATACTCGAACCAAACAGAGAAAGGAGATTCCATTGATGAAATACACACTCAAACTCAACTAGGGTGTAACGGGAAATTCATGATCATCAAGCTATTGACAAACTAGAGATCAAATAACAAGAGTCGCCACCGCGCTTTTATTGTTTCCAAGGGAAAAGGGAAAAAGTACGAACAAAACCCAAAAGTAAGAAGTTTTCAAATCAAAACTAATAAAAAGTCAGAGATCACAGGTAAGGGGGTTGGTTACACATAGGGAAGGTGTTAGCACCCAAAGTGTCCTAGGTACTCCTAGGGAGCCCTTTTTGTGTGGATATGTATTTTGTACAAAGTGATGTTTACAAATAAATAGAATGGGGGGGGGGGGATGAGAAAAGAATTCATTAATTATATTTTTGTGTTTGACAAGACCTTCGGTCTTGTGCCTACGTACCAACATAAAAATGAGGGATCAAAACCTCGTAGTTCATGGTACAAATTTCAAAGTGGATACATTGCTTTTAACAAAGTTTAAGTTTGAAAGGCACAAAGGCCTAAAAATGGTTTGAATGAGTTAGTTCTTTTTTGGATTTTTTGAAAGTTTAAGTCAAGTATAGTTAAGTTTATTTACAAGTTTGATTTAAGAAAATAAGTTTGAAAATGCGATGGCATAAGGCCAAAGTTTCTATCTTTTTTGCAAAAGTGGTCAAAGTTTAGAACAAAAGTAGTTCACACAAAGAAGATTTTGAAAAATGGAGGGAGAGAATTTGAAATTAAAGAAATGGGGATTAGATGAAGAGACTATCCTATGTACAAAATTAAAAGTTTAGAGTTGAAAAGATCTGACCAAGTGGGTAACAATCCAATAGACAAGAATGTCAATAGAAACCCAGAATTCCCTTGGACTTTTAGAATCAGGCAACACACAAATGCACAATTATATTATCTTGAAGAGCAAGGCATCAAATAAAGGTGGCCACATCCAAGCTTATCCCTTCCATGATCTTATTCAAAATAGCCCATGTAACAGATGAATTCCATAAGTCACAGGTTCAAAATAACAGCTTCACAATGATCATGTTACAGATGAACTTAGAGATGTCTTCAAAGATGTATCAGATGAAGTTCAAATTGCAAGCACTTGATTTCTCAATAAGTTGGCATTGACCAAGTCCATTAGCACGGGAAGGTTGCCTAAATTCTAAGTCCATTTGTCCCAGATCAAGCCTACAGTCCACTCAAAAGTTTTTTTAGGGTTTTTGTTATTATTATGTACATTAATGGTCAAGGATCACACAAACAAGCAAAGTATACACAAACAAAATATATCACACAATATGGTCCAAATGGACAAAGTGAAAATTGCATTAACATAAATAATTAGAATGGTACGAATAACGGCAAATGAAATAGAGTGCTAAAAATAAATTGCATTAAAGTAAAGGCTTGAAATTAAAAGCTAGTAGTTAGTAGGTTAGAAATTAGTATTGTTTTGCTTTTGCTTTTCCTTTCAAGACATTCTTTGGAGAACACTCAACCCACTTATCACAAGCATGAATCCTTGAGCCAAAACATCTTCCAAAGGAAGGAAAGAAGGCAAAGTTTCCACACAATACCATGAAAGAGGGGAGGCTTACAATCTCACTAACTAGAATGCTTATTCCTTTTATGTCACAAATTTAGCGCTATGTTAAGCAATCTTAATTGGACTTATGTAGAAGTCACAACTATTTGAGGTCGGGTAATAGAATTTTGGTGTTAATGCATGTTAGAGACATAGTATAATGGATTATGCTCATGAAACATACCACACACAAAAAGAATATGTAAAAGGTGTGGCCTAATCTCATCCACACTCATGTCAATTTTTCAATCAACTAGCATTAGGACTTTGAGATGTCATAAGCCAAATGTAATGAATGAATGAAGAAAGGGAATAAGATGAAGTGGGAGGGGAATGGATCAAAACACAAATTGGTCAAAGGAGGACTTTCACCAAATTAATATCATCCATTCATTTTGGGAGATGGAATGTACATTCCATCAATCCCCTAAATCCAATGATATTAATTTGACAACGTCAAATCAACCTTGACCAAGGCCTAACAACAAGAGTTAAACATAAACAAGTCATCAAAATTGGTCAACAAATTTATTTGGCATTTATTCAAATTAAAAATACTAAAACAGTGCATTTAAATTAAATATGGTTTGTCCAATTCCTAAATCTCATCAAAGCACCAAAGAAATGGCCATAAGATTTATCATAGGTCAAACAAGGTTAAAGGACCTTGGAGAAAAAATTTCATAATTTTTGGACATTTAAAAATATTTTTAAACAATTAAAGTCAAATTCAAAATCAATTAACTCATGAAAAATATTAATAATGATCCAAAAAATAATTTTAATTCAGAATATGAAAGAGAAAAATATTTGAAATTTTTTGGTGAAACTCCCATATTTTTTGGATCAATATTGAATTTAGTATGAATTATTGAAAATAATGCAATTAAAATGAAAATGAAAATATCAGAAAAAACGTGGACCACTTGATCTCCCTCATTAATTGAGGTGGCAGATCAAGTGGCCAGGAACGCGCTATCCATGCTGGTCACTAGTTAGGGCGTGGCAACATTGGTAATTCAAATGCACGCTCCAGATTAAAACAATTCAAATCAATCCAAAGACTCAGAACCAAGCCAGCACATCACCGGCGTCCAAAAGTCGGTCGTCTTCTCCGGCGACCCTGGCCGGACTGTTTCACTCATCATCATAAAAAAAATGAAAAAAGAGGACACGATCTGAAAGAAAAAAATGGCGTAGAGCACGAATCTGACCTCAGTTCATCCTAACTCCAAGTATATTGAGAGGTACATGGAGTTGAAATTTGAGGTACATGAACTGAGTTGCTTCGATTTGGCCTCAAAGCAACTCAATCTTCTTGCCTACATTGGTAGGACTTTAGACAACCAAAGAATCAATAGAATTGAGCAAGAATTTGAGAGAATCGAAGAGTTCAATTTTTTTGGAAAATACCTTCAATGGAGGTCTGGATTCAACTGATCTTGATCTTGCTTGTGCTTGATCTCACTCCACTTCCTTACAGAAGAAGGATTGGATGCTTACAAGGCTGTGGATTCCTGGAGATTTGAATTTCAAAACAGTGGAAATTCAACCTTAAATTCAAAAGAATTTCTCAGGTTTATCCTTTGCAAAGTGAGGATTTGAGATGGGGGATCAAAGTTAGCGCGAATGTGTAAAATTCTGAGCAATTGGAGCTCTATTTATAGCTGAAATCATTGATATTTACACACTTGAAATCACTTTCCAATTTTGGCAAAATGGTGATACATGGGTGCGTGGGCGTGTACATGCCCATGAGATCATTGCAACAAGTCCACAAATGAATGTTAGATAGTCTGAATTGAGCTTGGATTGCAAGGCAAGTGTGCATTTGAATTTGAAGTTTGATCCTTGCCAAGTGATGTCACCACGTTCATACCATGTGCAGCCTATGCATTCCTTGTCCAAAATGAATGAATTTGAGCTCTTTGGAAAGGTGAGATCAAGAGGAACAACTTTAATGTTCAACACTTTATCATTTGGAGCTTGGAACTTGGAGAAATTTGAGGTGGAAGTTTGGAAGTTTTTGACATATCAAATTTTTTCTAAGTGTCAAGCCATATGTCTCAATATTCCACCTTGCTTAAATTTTTATATGAGATTCAAATGAGAAACATTTCTTCATCAAAGTTGTAGGTCTATCAAATACCTTCAAAATGCTCACCACTTTCATGTCATTTGGATTTAAAATGATAGAGTTATGCATTTTTGAAGTTTGGAAAAATCACTTGATCAATGGTATAAGTCAAAAGTGACCTATAATGCAACCTCATATCACATGCTCAAAAAAGTTGAATTATCTCCCACTCCAAACATAAAAGTTTAAGTAGACACATTGAATTTTATTTTTCAACTTGGAAATATTTCATCTTATAAAAATTGAGCAAGTTATGGCCTTGGGAAGTTGACTTTCAAATTAGGGTTTAGACAAAATGACCTATAATGTTTCAACATAGAAAATGATTTTCCAAGAAAAACTAGCTCTAGGTCTCAACATGAAATTTGTTTGTAATGTCATTTAGAGTACGTTTTCTCTTGGAATTATTTTAATATGGTGAAAATTATAGGAGATAGGGTCTAGGGAGACCCAGTTTTAATCAGATGAATCCATCTGGCCAACCACCATCAACCAACTTGCTAACTTCAAATTCTCTTGACTTTCTTGGCTCATGGTAGATCATATATGCTTAAGATGATGAAATTTTAAGTGTCCCTTGAGAAATTTGATCAATTGGTGAGATAGCTTGATGGAGAAGTTACTCAAGATACCTAGTCAAACTAGGGTTTCCAAGGCAAATCACCCTCAAACTCTTGAAGAAAACTTGATCAGTATAATATGTAGAGAACATTGGGATTCATATATTATGTTCATAACCATTCTTGAATCAATTATTGGTTGTGCTCTTTGTTCATGAGGGTATCAAACCCTAGATGTGAACTTGATGAATCAATGGAATCATGCCCTTCCTACAAAAGAGTTAGACAAATGCAAAGACATATTTTTGGCATTTTGGTTAGTGAAATGATAAAATACAAGTATGATACAATCACAAAGTGCTTGGTGATCTCTCCCCAAACAAACCCAATGAAAGAGGGGTAAGGAGGATGCCAAGACATGATCCCAATGCTAATGCTTATGATGGAATTACATGAGGGATGTTAGGGTTAAAATTGGGGTCTTACAGCTGCCCCTATTTAAGGACATTCTAACTGAGGAGGTGAAGGTTAAAATCTTCGGCTCGACTCAGTAGAATGGGCTTAAATAACAACATAGAGAAACAAATTTTGGTCCCTAAGAGACCTCATGATGCATATGATATGAATGTAAAAGTTAATGCTCTGTGGGGAAATATTGCCACAAAAGAAAAAGAAATCAGAGAGACCGAAAATTCGCAGGAGCACAATGCATTCCGTAAGGAAAAATCACTGGGGAGACCAAGACTATGGGGGAAATGAAGTTATGCGTAGGCTCGACTACGACTTAAAACTACTGGGGGACTAGAGGGATTCCATACAAACATGGAAAAGACTCAGCCAAGGAACAACAACATCTGTAGGGGATACGAGTAAGTCAGGATAAAACTGAGGTACTCGACTCGTGCAGGGGAACAACGATTTCACTAAGGAAATGCGCACTCAACTCAACTGGGGAAGATAAACTTCAACACAGGAGGAGCAGAAATCTATTATCTACTACCTGTTACTGGGTAAGGAGAAAATAAAGATCTGACAGAGAGAACATCTGTCATCGGTTAGGATGAACATATCAAGGATGACTCACTAAGGATCGCCAGGAGAGGAAATTCATTACCAGTTAGGATGAGCATATCAAGGATTAACTCCACATAGAGGAAAAAATAGGATTTACAACTACCGGTTACTGGGTAGAAAACCACAAGGAGAAGAAAACCCGTCATCGGTTAAGATGAACATATCAAGAATTAACTCTCTGAGGAACAAAATAGGGATTACAACTACCTTTTTATTGGATATAATACCAAAAATGAGAATATTCGTCACTGGTTAAAGTGAACATATCAAGGATAGACTCCAGCAGGGGAAAGAAAGATATCTGTCACCGGTTAGGATGAACATATCAAGGATATACTTCCTGGGGACTCTACTGAGAAGAGAAAAAAAAGGGTACTTTTGTCTGGTATTGGGCAAGAAGTAACAAACTGCAAATTAAGAAGAATATTATCAGTTACTGGGTAATAAACTCTTAGGGGACCGAAGCATCTATCTAGGTAAGAGCTAGAAAGAAACAATCAATCAAGACTCAACCCAATGAGGACATAACTCAAGGGGAGTAATTCCATCCAAAAAATCTACTGGAGAGTAAACTGAAATAACAACCATCCACGAGGAAACAAACTTAGTGGGGAAACGAAGAAAGATTAAAAGTCTTTCTACTTAAGGGGCTGACACTCTATAATTGAAGGAGGACAGACACCAGATTTAGTATGGGGATAAAATACCACTATAATATAGAATAAGAATCTCAAACAAATAAAATATGAAGATGCGAGATGTGCAAATTATGAAATTATATAAATGTATATGTATATATGATGGTTATGCTGATAAAACGATCACGAAGGATACTGAGGTGTCACGAAGAAATTGAACCACCGGTACAATCTTCGGTCAATCCACAAAACATGGAGACAAAAGCTGGAGAACAGAGAGATCAACATCCAAAAGGTTCAAACCTAACTAGGGAAGGAGGAGATCTGCTGAGGATATAACATCCAATCTGTGAGGAATTTTAGGTCAACACCATAAAAATGGGAGACAACCCTACAGAGAAATAATCATAACAAAAGCTGCTCAGAAACCAGGAGGAAACTCTGACTGGGAGAAAGTTGGATAGCGATTGATGGGGACACCAAAGCAATCTACTGAGGAAGATCAACCATCTCTGAAGATCAACCCTGCTGAGGAAATACGAACTTCGCTGGGGAAGGTAGAAACTCTGTTGGGGAAAACAACACACCGCGGGGTATCTGAATCAACCAAATCAGTTGGGGACAAAGAAATTCCACTGAGGATCAAACACTCCACTGAGGAACTGAAATAACACTAATGTCTAGGGATACCTGAAGAGTTAACTGCTTGGGGAATCTTTGAGGCTTCACACTTAAGGACTTGCTATTTAAATGCTGTTGATATTCCTTTTACTTGCTTTTTGGAAGAAGAAAAATCTTGCTTTTATATATTAAAGAAAACTTGATTTTGATTGAAAAATTAATTTCAAAATGATCATAATAAAATTTAAAACTATTGGCTGAAGTAAAAAGAGTAGAAACAATTTGGATAACAACTTAACTTTATTTAATGGGATGGTAGTCTATAAATGACAAGACTCCATAGATTTTTACAAAGTTGAAAATGTTAATTTACATGGAAAAGGGGTACATTGAATACAAATGATCCTTAATCCTTCTACCAACTCTTGATATCCATTGTGCTCTTGACCGCTGCTGGGGTGAATTGATGTCAACCCTTGTGCTCAAACAAGCTTTCAAAACACTGAAGATCAACATAATGCAGTTACTTGCCATAATCCCTAATTTTTGCATAAGTTGCCCCAAGGTGGGGTACTCAACTTATCGGGAAATTCTTTCTGTTTTATGTCTCTAATTTTTGCCTGGATTGCCCTTTCGGGTTTTCAATCCACCGAGACGCTCATTTTTGCCTAAGCCGCCCTTTCGGATTTTCAACTTAGCGAGTTGTTCTTTTCCTTTTTTAGGCGAAGTATTTCTTGACTGCATCTGCATTCATAGGACGAGTGAAGTCTTCACCATCCATAGTTGTAAGAATCAAAGCACCACCTAAAAAGGCTCTCTTAACAACATATGGGCCTTCATAATTAGGAGTCCATTTTCCTCTAGAATCTGGCTTGAACGTCAAAATCTTCTTGAGCACAAGGTCACCTTCTCTGAACACACGAGGTTTGACCTTCTTATCAAAAGATTTCTTCATTCTCTGCTAATATAACTGACCTTGACACATGGCAATTAATCTCTTCTCTTCAATCAAATTTAACTGGTCAAACCTGGTTTGACACCATTCAACTTCAATCAACTTGGCTTCAATGAGCACACGTAATGAATGAATCTCAACCTTTACGGGGAGCACTGCTTCCATACCATATACAAGAGAGAAAGGGGTCGCCCCTGTTGAAGTGTGGATAGATGTACGCTACCCATGCAAAGCAAATGGGAGCATCTCATGCCAATCCTTGTATATGACAACCATCTTCTGGATAATCTTCTTGATGTTCTTATTCGCAGCTTCAACAGCCCCATTCATCTTGGGTCTGTAGGGAGAAGAATTATGATGTGCAATCTTAAAGTCTTTGCAAAGAGCTTCCACCATATTGTTATTCAAGTTGGATCCATTGTCAGAAATGATCTTACTTGGAACACATAACGGCATATAATTTGATTCTTGATAAACGTTACAACAACTTGCTTGGTTACATTTGCATACGATGCCGCTTCAACCCATTTTGTGAAGTAGTCAATTGCCACTAAATGAAACTATGTCCATTTGAAGCTTTGGGCTCAATCATCCCAATCATATCAATTCCCCACATGGAGAAGGGCCATGGGGAAGAGATAACATTCAATAGTGTCGGAGGAACATGAATCTTATCAGCATAAATTTGACACTTGTGGCATTTCATCACAAATTTGCAACAGTCAGATTCCATTGTCAGCCAATAGTAACCTGCTTGCAACATCTTCTTCACCTTTGCATGTCCATTGGAATGAGTACCAAAGGAACCTTCATGCACTTCAGTCATTAACAAGTCTGCTTCGTGTCTATCCAAGCATCTGAGCAAAACCATGTCAAAGTTTCTCTTGTACAGTATATCACCATTCAAGTAGAAATTACCGGCTAATCTTTTCAAAGTCTTCTTATCTTTCAAGGATGCCCCAGGCGGGTAAATCTGACTTTGGAGGAAACATTTGATGTCGTAATACCACAGCTTATCGTCTTTGATCTCTTCAACAGCGAACACATGAGCTGGTCTATCAAGACACATCACAGATAAATTGGGAACTTCATTCCAATACTTCACTACTTCACTACAATCATTGATGCCAATGTTGCAAGAGCATCTGCCATCCGGTTCTCATCTCGAGGAATATGATGAAATTCAACCTTTATAAAGAAAGTTGAAATCCGCCTCGCATAATCTCTATATGGTATCAAACCGGGTTATTTGTCTCCCATTCTCCTTTGATTTGATTCACAACAAAAGTCGAATCACCGAAGACATCCAAATACTTGATTCTGAGATTCATGGCCTCTTCTAGCACAGTCAAATACATGATCAAAGGTCTTCCTTCAATAGGTGGAGACAAAACCGGAGGTTCAAGAAAATATTCCTTGATACTATCAAAAGCTTTCTGGCAGTCTTCGGTCCAATCACAAGACTAATCTTTCCGAAGAAGCTTGAATATAGGCGCACATGTGACAGTCATATGGGAAATGAATCTGGAAATATAATTCAAGCGGCCGAGAAAACATCTGACTTGCTTCTCAATTTTGGGCACAGGCGTCTCTTGTATTACTTTGACCTTGGCAGGATCAACTTCAATACCCTTCTCACTGACAATAAAGCCCAACAACTTACCAGAACGAACACCAAAAGTACATTTATTGGGATTCAAGCGGAGTTTATATTTCCTCAAACGCTGGAATAGCTTCAACAAATGCTCAACATGTTCCACTTCATCAATAGATTTAGCAATCATGTCATCAACATATACTTCAATCTCTTTATGCATCATATCATGAAAAAGAGTAGTCATTGCTCTCTGGCAAGTCGCACCAGCATTCTTTAGACCGAAAGTCATCACTCTATAACAGAATGTTCCCCAGGGTGTAATGAATGTGGTCTTCTTCATATCTTTGGGTGCCATCTTGATCAGATTATACCTAGAAAATCCATCCATAAACGAAAAGACTTTGAATTTAGTAGTATTGTCTACCAACATATCAATGTGTGGCAGAGGGAAATCATCTTTTGGACTGGCTTTATTTAAATCTCTGTAATCGACACACATGCGGAATTTTCCGTCTTTCTTCAGCACATGCACAATATTGGCCACCCATTGCGGATACTCAGCATTCACAAGGAAACCGACATCAATCTACTTCCGCACTTCCTTTTTGATCTTCATAGCCATATCAGGACGCGTTCTTCTCAACTTCTGCTTGATTGGCGGGCATTCTGGCTTGAAAGGCAATCTATGCTCCACAATCTCAGAATCCAACCCAGGCATGTCTTGATAGGACCAAGCAAACACATCTGAATGTTCTCGAAGAAGATCAATCAATCCCTTTGTTGTTTCTAAACGTTGGCAGCAATTTTGGTAAAACAAAGAGTGTTCACAAGATGTTATGTGTGATGTCTTAACATGAGATATCCTATGTACCTGCTGGAGTTGAAGAACATATGCAAGCAGGATTGTTTCAGAATGCCACTTACAATGCTAAGGCTTCTGATATTAGATGTACCTGCTGGAGCTAAATTGGAAGACATATGTTGCAGGATTGTTTCAGTTGACATATTCATTGTCATGGTAACTGATATGGTTGTACCTGTTATAAAAGGAAACTGGATTATGCAGGATTTTTCCAGATGTCAGACCCGATGTCATGACATCCTGTACACAGAACATTCAGTATGAATGTCTGGTGTTTTGTGATTGCACAATTGGTGGCAATCATTGGTTGATTGAAGATATGGCTAGCTGGCGCAATCTATCAGGGATATCAACCAGATTTGTTTATTTTCCAAAGAGATCTTTACAGCTGATATGAAAAGATTTAATTGGAAAATATATTTAGGGTTTTCAAGCTGTCCAATGTTTCTATAAAAAGGGACTTAGAAAACCTGATTGAACACACAACCAAGACTGAGCGAAATTTAGAGAGAGAGCTAGGGTTTGTGTCTGTAGGTCATTCAAGTCATCCATAGATGATTGAATTGGACTGATTTGTCTTCTTGATCAAAGCTTTGAAGCAAGATCAAGAGTGTGTCTTCTTGATTGAAACTGTGAAGTAAAATCAAGAATATTGTAATTGAAAAGTATTTTCTTTTCACAAGGGATTGTTATTTATAATCACGGGTGTGTGATTGTAAGGGAAGTGAGTGGGTTCTCATATCTAAGAGTGCTTAGGTAGAAATTGCACGGGTAGAGATTAGGTGAGAAAGACTGTAACTTGGTGAAGTGTACGGATAGTCTTTGAACTAATTCTATTTTAGTGGATTTCCTTCCTGGCTTGGTAGCCCCCAGACGTAGGTGAGTTGCACCGAACTGGGTTAACAATTGCTTGTGTTGATTGCTTTACAATTTTGTTTTATTATCCATTGTGTATTAACAGATATTAGTGTCGTGACATTACCTTCGACATCTTATATCTGATACTAGAATTTCAATTGGTATCAGAGCAGGCATCCTACTCTGACTCTGGGTGAGATCTAGGGAGAATACTTTCTGGTACAATGGAGAGGGATGGAGGGTCTATTCATAGGCCACCAATTTTGGATGGTTCTAACTATGACTATTGGAAACCAAGAATGGTTGCTTTTTTAAAATCCCTTGATAACAAGGCGTGGAAAGCTGTCTTGACAGGTTGGGTGCATCCTGTTGTTACTAAAGAAGGAGAAGCCACCACTGAGAAAAAGCCTGAGGAACAATGGTCCAAGGAGGAGGATGACCTAGCCCTTCGAAATTCTAAAGCTTTGAATGCCATCTTCAATGGAGTGGACAAGAACATCTTCAGATTGGTAAACAATTGTGAAATAGCTAAAGATGCTTGGGATATTCTCAAGACCACTCATGAAGGCACATCCAGGGTGAAGATGTCTAGACTACAGCTACTCACCTCCAAGTTTGAAAACTTAAGGATGAAAGAAGAAGAGAATATTCATGAATTTCACATGAGTATCCTTGAAATTGCTAATGCCTCAGGAGCCCTGGGAGAAAAGATGACAGATGAAAAACTGGTAAGAAAAATTCTCAGGTCACTCCCCAAGAGATTTGCTATGAAGGTAACTGCCATAGAAGAGTCTCAAGACATCTCCAACATGAGGGTAGATGAGTTAATTGGCTCCCTCCAAACCTTTGAGATGGGATTGATTGAGGGAACTGAAAAGAAAACCAAGAGCATTGCCTTTGTTTCCAACACAGAAGAGGAAAACAGTCAAGATATGGATAAAGAATGGGCCAATGAAGCTGCAATGCTGGGGAGGCAATTTAACAGACTGTTAAAGAAAATGGATGTCAGATCCAAGGCAAATGTCAAGAACATCTCGTCTGACATCAGTAAATCCAACAATGCTGGAAGAAAAGCAAGAGCAGATGAGAAGCCCAAAAAAGGAAAAGAGGTTCAGTGCTATGAATGTGATGGGTATGGACACATCAGGTCTGAATGTGGAACCTACCTTAAGAAACAGAAGATGAGCCTTGCTGCCACATGGTCTGATGAGAGTGACACTAAAGAGGCTGCAAATCTTGTGACTGCTTCGACAGGAAGATGTGAATCTAATGAAGAGTCAAGTGATGGTGAAGTAACCTTTGAGGAATTGGCCTTTACCTACAGAGAATTGTGTCAGAAAAGTGTTGAACTGAACAAACAGTCTTTAAATCAAGAAAAGGACATAACTCAACTTGAGAATGAGAAGGTAGAATTCTTGGAAACCATATCCAAATTGAAAACAAAAGCTATGGCTCTAAAGGTCAAGCTAGAAGAAGATCAACAAGTTGAGAGCCAGAAGATAGTCCAACTGGAGAAAGAAAAAGCAGAACATGTGGAAACTATCCTCAAGCTAAAGACTGAAGTTGTGCTCTTAAACTCAAAACTAGAAGAAACAACCAAGTATGTAAGGATGTTGAACAATGGATCTGACTCCTTAGACAAGATACTTTAGACTGGACAAGTCACAGGAGTCAAATCTGGATTAGGGTACCATAAAACCAAGTCTGAAAGTAGCTACACTGGCTGCAAACCTCAAGCTAAACCTAAATGCAGCAATAGTAAGAGGAGTTCCAAGATGTCACATCATATGTCACACCATCAGAAGAAAGAACAGCAAAAATACAAACACCAAAGATGGAGATGTCATTACTATGGGAAATTTGGACACTCAAGGGCCTTCTGCTATAAGCTGTATGGTTACCCTACCCACCTTCATCAGCAACAGCAGAAGATAAGACAGCAGTATGGCAAACACCAAAGATGGAGATGCCATTACTGTGGGAAAGCTGGACACTCTAAGTCTTCCTGTTATAAGTTGTATGGTTATCCTAGCCATGGGCATCAACAGATCCACTATCAACCCAGACCCAAATATTACAGGCCTATCAACAAGAAGCAATGGGTTCCTAAGACTAATGTCACAAGTCTAATGGCTCTCAAAGAAGAATGGTATTTTGATAGTGGATGCTCTAGACACATGACTGGGAACTCAAACTTGATAACTGATCTTCACCCTCATGACTTAAGCTATGTTACCTTTGGTGATGGAGCTAAAGGTGAAATAAAGGGGATAGGCAAGCTTGAATGTCCTGGAGCTCCTAAACTTGACAATATTCTTCTGGTCAAGGGCTTGACTTCAAATCTAATAAGCATCAGTCAACTAGGGGATCAAGGTCTGAGTATCATCTTCACTAAAACTGAATGTCTGATTATGAACAAAGACAGTGAAGTAATTATGAAAGGAATCAGGACCAACAACAACTGCTACATGTGGAGCTCTCAAATGGATAACCCCTCTAAGATGAGTACAGGTGCAAGAAGAATCATCAAGGGAAAAGAAAAGTGTCAGGTAAGGGTGCTGATAGCTAACCCGAAGGAAGAAAAGGTCTTGATGGCACAAACACCTGAACACATGACTGGTGGTATGAAGACTGAAGTCAGTAAGAGCTTTGCTGGAACTGAGACACAAGGAACTATGTTAGTTGAAAACAACAATGCTCAACCAGGGTGGATGAAAATGCTGAGAATTATTTACAATGTCACACTCGATGCTATGACATTGTATTATGACAACCTGACTGCAAAGGACTTGCATGAGGAAAAGGGAAAATTAGGGGCGTGTTTTCTTGAGAAAATATGGCAATTAATGAGGAGTGGAAAAGGCAACAAGAATATTGGCTGCCCAATAAAAAGAAAAGGCCACATTACTAATGAACCATCTCTTAGTATTGGAAATAGCACACTCTGCCTGAACACAATCAAACTCCTCAAAGAACCTTTGCTAGGGCAAAGAAAGTTTTCTCAAAAGTTCAACAACATGTCTCAACATCCGTCAACATCTAGCTCAAAATCCTTTCATACTAGAACTTCCTCCATAGAATTTTTAGATGAAGATTTGATGGAAGTAACTCCTCAGCGTATGATACCAGGTAACGTTCCAAGCTCACCTTCCATGGCTAAAGCTAAGCAAGGTAACACTCCTGAAAAATCACCTGATAAAGAGGACATGCACTCTACTGATCGCATCATAAGAAACCTAGTTACTAGTATACTGAACGAAGAGCATGGAGTTTTCTTGAGGGGCGTGTTTTCTTGAGAAAATATGGCAATTAATGAGGAGTGGAAAAGGCAACAAGAATATTGGCTGCCCAATAAAAAGAAAAAGCCACATTACTAATGAACCATCTCTTAGTATTGGAAATAAGGAAATAGCACACTCTGCCTGAACACAATCAAACTCCTCAAAGAACCTTTGCTAGGGCAAAGAAAGTTTTCTCAAAAGTTCAACAACATGTCTCAACATCCGTCAACATCTAGCTCAAAATCCTTTCATACTAGAACTTCCTCCATAGAATTTTTAGATGAAGATTTGATGGAAGTAACTCCTCAGCGTATGATACCAGGTAACGTTCCAAGCTCACCTTCCATGGCTAAAGCTAAGCAAGGTAACACTCCTGAAAAATCACCTGATAAAGAGGACATGCACTCTACTGATCGCATCATAAGAAACCTAGTTACTAGTATACTGAACGAAGAACATGGAGTTAAGGACACTTTTACCCCTCTGTCCAGAAGGGAACCCTCACCTGAGGTAGAAAGCCAAGCTGAGAAAGATGAAAACTCATGTAAAACAGAAAAGGAAGTAGCTGCTGAGGGTCTGTGTTCTCTTGGAAAAAACTTACCTAGTATGTCCCCTGATACTGCTCAGAACATTGAGGAAGAAGGGTCTGAGGAAGAAGATGAAACGTTGGTCAGTCTTGTGAAAACAAGTGTAGCTAATAGACTGAGAAAGAGGAAGAGTATGGCTGAGATAAGGACAGGTAGGAAAGAGAAAAGGGTTGCTGGTATAGGTCCCTCCAAATCTTGGAGTAAAGTAGAGGTCGGGAAGAAGAAAGACAGTGAAAGTTCTGAATCTAATGAGGATGTTGAAGACGATGTTCCAGACATCTCCTCTGACAAAAGAAAGGTCGTAAAGAAGTCTTCCAACAAAGTAGCTGCTGAGCACCAAGACAAATGGAGGTTTGTCACTCAAAGAAGGGTAGCAGTTGAAAGAGAATTGGGGAAAGAGAATGTTGAAGTGAAGGAAGTGATGGAATTAATCAAGGTAGCTGGTCTTATGAAAACTGTGACTGCTCTGCCTCAATGCTATGAAGGGCTAGTCAAAGAATTCATTGTAAACATTCCTGATGAGAGTTATGGAAAAAGCAGCAGGGAGATCTGCAAAGTGATTGTTAGGGGCAAGTGTGTGAAACTTTCACCAACCATCATCAACAAGTTCTTGGGGAGAGGAACTGATGGAGGGGTGGATCTAGAGGCCACAGATAATGAGATTTGTAGGATGATTACAGCTGGGCAAGTTAAGGAATGGCCCAGTAGAAAACACCTTTCAGCTAGTAGACTAACTGTCAAGTATGCCATCTTGCATAAGATTGGTTCTGCAAATTGGGTACCTACTAATCACATTTCTACCATCTCTATTGATCTTGGGAGGATCATTCATGCCATTGGAACTAAGATAAACTATAATTTTGGGAAGTTTGTGTTTGATCAAACCATCAGACATGCCTCCACCAATGCTGTAAAGTTGCCCATTGCATTCCCATCTATCATCTGTGGGATTATCCTGAGTCAACAACCAGGAATCCTAAGTACAAGTGATATTCCAAGCAGGAGAAAACCTCCTCTGTCCATTCATTATAAGTTGTTTGAGGGAAGTCATGTCAATGATGTCATGACATCTGCCAGAAGGGAGTCTACAGCTAAAGGAAGCCTGATTGACCAACTAAAAGAGACCTGCAAAGAATTGGACAATGGTATAAAGGTGGCCAAGGCTAGAAAAGAAGCTTTAGAAGTTCTCATATGCAGCCTGGAAAGGGAAGACACATAAAAGGCTGATAAGGATTCAAATGCAAGACCTAAATCTCAGTCCAGTTCTGGAAGCTTGGAAGACTCTGAAGGTGTAGCTGAAGATGAAGATGAAGGTGAAGGAGATACTTCTTCTTCTGATTAATGGTTCCTGCCTGTATTGGAGGCTTGGAGGGGTGCTGGAAGGGATGGTGGAAGTTCCTGCTGTTTGGAAAGCTGATGTTCCTTCTGTTTTTTTGTATTTTGTGGCAGTCCTTATGATGCCTGTTTTGTAATATTTAGGGCTCTTAATGAGTTCCTTGGATTTGTGCATTATCTCAGCTGTCTGTTGTGTATAATGTTGGTGTGTACTTCCTGAATATTTAATGTTATAACATCTGTTTTAACCTTCTCTGCTAGACTAAGAGACATTTATTTTGTCTGATTGGTCACCTTTGGTCAATTTTGACTAAAAAGGGGGAGAAGTGCTTGATGTGGAAGTTGGTTGTGGCTGAACAGAAGTACAGGTATTATTGGAAGAGGTGCACAGGTGCTGATGAAGAGGTGCACAGGTGCTGATGTTATAGCAGATGTCAGTGTGACATTCTAGCTGGTACAGGTGCTGGAGTTACAGTAGCTGTATTTGGTGAATGCACAGATTTAGGGGGAGAAGAAGTACCCTGGTGCATTGTGCATTTGTGTGTCTTACTAGTTGCATCCATAACTAGTAATTCTGTTGTTTGTTGCACAGATTTAGGGGGAGGAGAAGTACCCTTGTGCATGTGTGTATTACTAGTAGCCATAGCTAGTAATTGTTTTGCTTCTGCTACTGATTAAACTACTATTATGTGGTTTAACTGCTGATAGAGTTTGCCTTGTGAACAAAAAGGACAGATATATGTTTTAGCCAAAATTTGCCAAAGGGGGAGTTTGTTGTTTCTAAAAGTTGGCAGCAATTTTGGTAAAACAAAGAGTGTTCACAAGATGTTATGTGTGATGTCTTAACATAAGATATCCTATGTACCTGCTAGAGTTGAAGAACATATGCAAGCAGGATTGTTTCAGAATGCCACTTACAATGCTAAGGCTTCTGATATTGGATGTACCTGCTGGAGCTAAATTGGAAGACATATGCTGCAGGATTGTTTCAGTTGACATATTCATTGTCATGGTAACTGATATGGCTGTACCTGCTATAAAAGGAAACTGGATTATGCAGGATTTTTCCAGATGTCAGACCCGATGTCATGACATCCTGTACACAGAACATTCACGATGAATGTCTGGTGTTTTGTGATTGCACAATTGGTGGCAATCATTGGTTGATTGAAGATATGGCTAGCTGGCGCAATCTATCAGGGATATCAACCAGATTTGTTTATTTTCCAAGGAGATCTTTACAGCTGATATGAAAAGATTTAATTGGAAAATATATTTAGGGTTTTCAAGCTGTCCAATGTTTCTATAAAAAGGGACTTAGAAAACCTGATTGAACACACAACCAAGACTGGGCGAAATTTAGAGAGAGAGCTAGGGTTTGTGTCTGGAGGTCATTCAAGTCATCCATAGATGATTGAATTGGACTGATTTGTCTTCTTGATCAAAGCTTTGAAGCAAGATCAAGAGTGTGTCTTCTTGATTGAAACTGTGAAGTAAAATCAAGAATATTGTAATTGAAAAGTATTTTCTTTTCACAAGGGATTGTTATTTATAATCACGGGTGTGTGATTGTAAGGGAAGTGAGTGGGTTCTCATATCTAAGAGTGCTTAGGTAGAAATTGCACGGGTAGAGATTTGGTGAGAAAGACTGTAACTTGGTGAAGTGTACGGATAGTCTTTGAACTAATTCTATTTTAGTGGATTTCCTTCCTGGCTTGGTAGCCCCCAGACGTAGGTGAGTTGCACCGAAATGGGTTAACAATTGCTTGTGTTGATTGCTTTACAATTCTGTTTTATTATCCATTGTGTATTAACAAATATTAGTATCGTGACATTATCTTCGACATCTTATATCTGATACCAGAATTTCACCCTTCTTAACTTTTGGACACAGGCGAGACCCAATCTTGACTTCCTTCACATCATCTCCGGAACCTAAGTTGACTAGCTCAATCTGCTCTTCAAACGGCTGAATAATCTTTTCATCTTGCTCAAGAAGATGAGATAATTCATCACTTACTTCTACATCACTTTCCTCCTCGGCCTCAAACACAGGGAATTCAGAATTTGGAGAAGGAGAAGGATCATTATATTCAATGGGGTTAGGAATCAACCTGCATAATAATTTGATATTTTGATTTTAGAGAAGTGAATTTGTGACCAAATATTATGCAGATGGACAATTATATTGTTTATTTATGTTTTTTGTGATTATCATTTTCAGAATAAAGCAAAAAGTAAAAATAAACATCAAAGATATGGATGAATAGAATTAATTTTAAAGATGATCAATTTAAAATGCCCAAACAATGTTCACTTCTCCCTGAGGCATAGGAGAAGGATTTTAAAAATATAAAAGTAATTACTTAGATCAATGCAAAATAACAGGAATATCATCGGCAGTCCAATTGTTGCATGTCTTTCCATGCATTACAAAGTTGGTGTAGTCTTCCTCTTCGATATCCTTTAGCACAGCAGCTAAGTATTTTTCATTGCCATGAATGAACCTTCTGCTACGGAAGCTAAGTTACACATCTTCAGATCTTGCAATTGATGAGCCTTTCTGGAACCCCAAACCGGTTCTACCTTTGTTGTCGGAGACCTCTACCATGTGCCCCTATTGATCAACAGTACCTTCTTCCATAATCTTCTTGGCATCTTTCAACGAAGACATAGGTGCCCAACTCTCTTCTCAGTAGCAATAGACAAGGCTTGGAACGGAGTTCCAACCTAATCCTCAGCTTCAACATACGAGAAAGATGACAGATAGCTAACTAGCAACGCCTTCTGTCCTCCAACAATCACAAGCTTTCCATTCTTGACAAATTTCAATTTCTGATGCAGAGTGGAGGTAACAGCTCCTGCCTCGTGGATCCATAGTCTTCCCAATACACAGCTGTAGGCCGAGTGGATGTCCATTACTTGAAAAGTAATCTGAAAATCACTCGGACCTATCTTGACTAGAAGGTCCACTTCACCATGTAATACCCTAATTTTGACCCTAAGATCCCTCATGGCATAATATCATTGCTCAGTGCATTGCCTCAAGGATCATAACCTCTTGGCTCCTTAACCCTAGGGTTGGGACTTGTATGAGTTGGTTTGAGACCACCAAGCATGCTTGAATTGTATACTATTGCTTTTCTTATTTTGTTTACTAACCAAAAGCATAAAAATATGTCACTAACTTTGTTTATTTTGAAGCTCAAGCAGTCATGTGATCCAAGGCTCCTAGGAGGCTCCTATGCCCATTGAAATGGCCAGATGAGGTTGAAAGCAAGCATGAAAATGGTTCCCAAAGCTCTAAATCATCATATATGCCTCCCAAGTATCTCAATTTGCCAATTTGATCAAGATAAACCAAAGGGCTTGAGGATTGTTTCCCAAGGAAACCCTAATTCAATTGTGCATTGACTGTGCCTTGCTCATGAAGCAACCTCAACCTATGATCAAATAAAATTAAGGGAAGTTCTTTCATTCATCATTTTATGCATATATGAGCCTATGTGAGTATCCTCAATCATTCATTCATCAAGATTTGAAGTTTGGACTTGAGAAGTTGATTAGTCAATTCATCTAACTATTTTGAAATCCACTGAGACCTAAATTTTGATGTGTTTGTCGAATGATGATGACCCCAAGAGAAAACATGTTCTTACGAACCATATGAACAACTTTCATATTCATCGAAATTTCATTTGAAACTTGGAAGGTCATCATTCATTTCAAAACATTATAGGTCATTTTGAATGAAACCCTAATTTTGGGTCAACTTCCCAAGAACCTAACTCCTTCATATTTTACGATTTTGAGGTGAGACCAAGTTCATTGGAAATTTTAAGATGTCTAATTCAATTGTTATGTTTAAAAAAATTTCATAATCCTAAAATAAACACATGTGATAATACAAAATATTATAGGTCACTTTGGACCAAAGCCATTGAAATGTGAAAAAGTCCAACTTCAAGTGCCCATAACTTTCTCATCAAAAATCCAAATGATGACAAATTTAAGTCCAAATTGCTTTTCTTGAAAAGATCTACAACTTTTGTGTTGAAGTTTTTGTCATTTAAAGCTTGAATCATTGAAACAAAAGGGCTTGAAGTTGGTCATTTTTGGCAAATTTCTCAAATACATGTTTTGTACATTGAACTTCATGGCCAGTTTTCACAATTTTCCAAACTCCAAATGGATTTTTGTTCAACATAACATTTGTTCCTTATGTCAAGAAATTTCCAACCATTACCCACATGCTTATGTTTGGATTTTCCAATTGGCATTTTCGAAGAGGTGAAGTTTTGTGATCAATTATGCATAACATGTTAAATTTCCATGCACAAGCTAATGCATTGCAATCTGCACGTCCATTTCACTTTGGTTGATGTTCAACACTCAATTATAATTGCTTTTGGGCTTCACATGCGCCTGTACAGGCCCATGCATGGAGGACCCAAGTTCATGCCACGAGTTCTTCACATTTTTGCATCAGTTGTGGCTATAAATAGAAGGCATTGCTCACTTCAAATGGTAACCTGAATGCGCCTGAAACTCTGCTGAACTGATTCCCTAACCTCTCACCAAAGGAATTTGCAATTTCACTTTCATTTTTCAAGTGTGATTTTCAACAACATCAGTAGATTATCATCACTAATCCATAAGCCTAGCTCTCATACCAAGCATCTAGATCAAGTTGCAAGCAAAGGATTGGTTGAATTGTGCTCTTGAAAGCTGCTCTACAAAGGTTTATTCTCCAACTATTTTCCTTCGAATCTC
The DNA here is from genome assembly GCF_024323335.1 of Lathyrus oleraceus. NCBI lineage: Eukaryota > Viridiplantae > Streptophyta > Magnoliopsida > Fabales > Fabaceae > Lathyrus > Lathyrus oleraceus. The sequence goes on from NC_066585.1 coordinate 155,714,129, forward strand.
TTTGAATATTGTGCACTGCTTGGTTTGGTTGGCATTTTGGAAGTCCTCATGTGAGAGACAATTGATTTGTGGTTTTAATTTTGAGAATTGGTTAACTTCAGATTGAACACCTCATTTTTCAAGCTCAGATTTCTTCTTCTATAGGGATCTTGAGTGAAAACTAAGGTCATAGGGGTGATGTACATCACCCCAGCTTTCGAATGGTATATGGATCGCGTGCTATGGTTGAGGTTTGAAAACCTGCAACTGGTGGCCGAATTATGGCTTCTCACCGGAGAAGACGATGGTTTCCACCACCGTCCCCACGCGTCCAAACCTTGGCCCTTGGATCCAGTCTTCCAGATCTAATCTTAGCCTTGTGTTGTTATGACTTTTTTAAATCATTCATGTTTCGCTGTTGACTCGTCCACATAATGAGCGCGCACTTCATAGCCATCTGATCAGCCACGCCAATTAATGAGCGCTGATCAGACGCTTGTGGATTTTTGCTATTTTTTAATTTCTGTTTTAATTTCTTTTATTCCATTTTATTTTAAAAATTCATAACTTCTTTATTTGGAATCACAAAAATATGGGACCAATTGCAAAAATTTCTCTTAAATTCTAGTTTCATAAAATGATTTTTAATTATTTTTGTGATTCCATTTAATATTTTTTGTGAATTATTTCATTTTTGGTTGTTTTTAATTCATTTAAAATACTTTTTGATATTCAAAAATGCCAAAAATATTTTCTTAACATCTTTGGATGGTGATGGATCTATGAAAAATATTCTCATCAATTTCTTAATTGATTTGAGATTTATTTGAGATTTTAGTCCAATTATGTTATTTTTTCTTCATTTTTAATTGTTTAAAATTAGTTTCTGTTTCCAAAAAATGTTGAGAAAATTTGTCAAACATTGTTTGACCATGTTAGACTTATAATGATCCAATTGGACTTATCCAAGTTGATTTGAATTGGATTTGATGTTTGAGCTTTATTTGTTCATTCTATTTTATGCATTATTTTAATTCCAAAAAATACCAAAAATATGTTTGACCTTTCTTGACTTTTAAGTTTCATTTCACTTCTGTTTACCATTGATTGATGTTGATTCCATTCATGTTTGATCAATGTGCTTTGGTTATGTCCTTTGAACTTCAACTTTGTACATTCCATTTCCATCTTCATCTTCTTCGTTTTCTTTTGACCAATGAGTTAATGATTTGTGGTTAGCCTTGACATATGAGAGGCTTAACCTTCTTTGATCCAAATCAAATTCATCTTGATCAAAGATCAAGTGAATTGCTTTGTGTCAAAGATAGGTTGCTTCTTGGTCAAGCAAAAAAACCTAAAATCCATACAAGGTCATTCTTATTTTCTTTTGGCATGGCAAGTTGTAGGAGCTTGGCTTACTAGTCATGGTCTCTAACTTGTGTTTATTTGCCTATAGTTTTATTGGCCATCCTCAGGTAGGTGTGACTACTACATTAGTCCACTTACGATTGCTTAACATAACGCTAAATTGCCTTATGGCACACTAACATTAACTACTAATTACTAACTTTTAATTCAAGCATTTAATTCTTGCAATTTACTTTAATGCAATTTAATTTCTTACTCATTTATTCATATTGTCTTTGCCCTTTGCTCACTTGAGCTCATGTTTATGTTTATGTCATTTTCTTTTTGCTCACTTGAGCATATTATTTTGTATATACTATTGCCTTGTGCTTGTGTTGTTTTTGTTTGTGCGAACCAATGCAAAAAGGAGAAAGGACTTAGAATTAGGACCTTACCTATGCTAAATGGAGTTTCAAGAGCAACTAGGCCTCATGCCTTTAGAATGCTAAATATGTTGAAGAGAAACTAGGCCTCATGCCTTTAGAATGCTTAATCTTGAAGTTGAATTGAAAGGACCTCTATTCTAAACGCACTCTTGTCCATTCTTTCTATTGCATTGTGGATCTTTTTGATTTGTTTGTTCTTGTGTGATAGAGATCCCAAACTTGAGCTAATTAGATGGACCATTGTCATGAGCATCCAAGATAAAAGAGACAAATCCAAATTGGAGGATCCTAGGAGCTTGATTGAATATTTGCTTGATTCCTTGAGTTAATTGCTTATTGCTTGCTAAGTCCAAAGGAAAGGAGCAACTTGAATCATCTTTACGATCTCAAGGAAGGAACTCCAAGGGTTTTATTTCTCTTCTCTCATCTTTGCATGTTTAGGACCTAGCCCTTCTCTTCTTCTCTCTACTCTAACCCAAGCCAAACTTATTTTGTGCAAACATTGACATTGTTTTCAAAATTAGAAACCTAGGCACTATGCCTTTGATTTTTCAAACTCTTTTCATAATACTTATTTTGAATTGAACCTTAAGTCAACTTTGAGTTCTTTTTGTGAATACTTCTAATTGGTAAAACCCAACTCACTTTAAATTCTTTTGTGGTTCCAATGGCCACCTTTGCCAAAGCTTTTCATAAACATTAGCCATAGGTTTGAGTTATCATAGTGGTTGATGTAAACCTCACCTTATCCTTAGTGATTGGACTATAAGTCTCTCATACTTATTATAGGGTGGATCCCTCACTAGTATGTTGAAGCTCTCCTCACATGGTAGATTGTTGGTTTAGGTTGAGTTTTCTCCCTTTGATAACAAAAGACCTTAAGGCTTTTGATCAAATCAATTCACCCTTATTTTGAGATTTTTTACCCCGAACTACGAGGTTTTGATCCTACCTTTGTGATGGTACATAGGCAATGGGTTTATCCATTCAAACAACAAAATTGTAAATAAATTGTATATTCTTTTCTCATCCCCCCAATCATGTTTGCACAAATATTTTCACAAATACCAACCTACCATACAACATTTACAAAAAGGGCTCCCTTAGAGTACTAAGGATGTTTTGGGTGCTTAAAACCTTCCCATTGCATAACCAACCCCCTTACCCAGATCTCTGACATTTTTATTAGTTTTTGACTTGATAAAACTTCTCGGTTTTTGTTTGCTTTCTAACCTTTCCTTTGGATAAATAGAAGTGCCGTGGCGACTTGAATTGTATGATTTACTTTTGATTTAGTCAATAAATCTAAAGGTAACGAATACCCCGCTACAGAAAAGTGGCGACTCTGCTGGGGAACCTTCTGCTTTCCTAGTGGGTTTTGCCTACTTTTTTCCTTTATTGTTTTGAATGTTTATATTCTTTGTGACATATTTTTTGTGCAAATTTGGGATGACTGGATTGTTTGTAATGTATGAATTGCTTGATATATCAATTCCTTGTGTGCTTGGTGGTCTCTTGTGAGATGAGTTCTATACCCGAACTCGAGTGCACTTATGTTAGGAGAATGACATAGTCTTGTTGACTTGTGTGGAGTTATTCCTTAGCAAGTTGACTTGCGAGCCCATTCACTTGGTGAAGGATTTGTTGGGATCAATAATATCACACGAGTAGTCGTGGTTAGGCATTACTCTTTCCAATATATGCCTTAGAAGCCAAGGACCTTAGATTACCTAGCCCATCTTGGCCTATTTTAGGACGTAGTGCGAAGGTCGTTCAAGTGTAAGATTTGATACGATTGTTACACGATACTACACTCATAAGAGTCTCTCTTGAGAATATTTTTGGAATACGAGTAGTCGTTTATCCGATAATATCCGAAAGATGGGATGATGACTATGGGAACCTCTTGTAGAACATGATTGTCAGGTTTAACCATAGTACACTCCCTTTGGGTGGTTCTTAACCGAGACTCCATGCTCGTGACTCGCAACAAACCCTTGATTCGCGGTTGATCCGTTCTCATATATCCTTAATATCAATGGAACTTGGGTGTTGATAAGGTGTAAACCATAATCCACCAAAATGGATGATTGATATTAAGGATGACTTGATCAATCCCGTGACCTTTGTGTGGTGTGATTTTCTTGATCCTTGAGTGTGATTGTTGCATCCATGCATTCATGCATTCATACACATCCATATCATCAACAATGAGAAAATTTTCAAGGAACAAAAAGAGGTCTATTTGTAAATTTTCAGACATGGATAAACAAAGAAGGAATACGAAGAAGTACAGTTTCAGACAACCCGACTTGAAAGAGTTAAGGAGTTTGACATCCTATGTATTAGATCCCTTGGAGTTCAAAGCTCGCCATGGGAAGCTTTTGTCTATTCTTGCTACTCAGGTGGACGAAGGTCTGATGAGTGTGTTGGTGCAGTTCTATGATCCTCTGTACCGTTGCTTCACTTTTCCGGATTTCCAGCTTTTGCCTACACTTGAGGAGTATGCCTATCTTGTGGGTATACCTATCTTAGATCAGTTGTCATTCAGTGGCTTGGAGAGAGTTCCTTCTTCCTAAGAGATTGTTGATCTGTTGCATATAGATGAATCTATTATTGGTGCTCATATGACTACCAAAGGTGGAATTCGAGGTCTCCCATCTGATTTCCTCATTGCTCAAGCTATTTTGTTTGGGAAGGCCATGAGTATGGACGCCTTTGAGGCCATATTTGTACTTCTCATCTATGGGCTAGTGTTATTCCCCAACATCGACAATTTTGTGGATGTGAACGCTATTAGGATTTTCTCTACTCTTAATCCCGTTCCTACTCTTTTGGGTGACACTTATTTCTCTTTGCATATGAGGAATGAAAAGGGTGGTGGTACCATTGTGTGCTGTTTGCCTCTGTTGTACAAGTGGTTTATTTCGCACTTGCCTCAGACGCTTGCCTTCAAGGAGAACAAAGGATGTCTACGGTGGTCCACGAGACTTATGTCTCTCACTAATGATGATATCTTTTGGTACAACCGTGTGTATGATGGTGTGCAGATTATTGACTCTTGTGGTGAATTCTCCAATGTACCTCTTCTTGGTACATATGGCGGGATTAACTACAACCCAGTTTTGGCATGCCGTCAACTTGGGTTCCCTTTAAAGGATAAACCTAATAACATTTTGTTAGAAGGTGTGTTCTTTCAAGAGGGTAAAGATCCCCAGAACTTGAAGGGCATGATGGTCCGCGCTTGGCGCAAGATTCATAGGAAGGGAAGGAAAGAGCTTGGTCCGAAGAATTGTATAGCTTTGGAACCCTACACCTCTTGGGTGAGGAGGAGAGCTTCTGAGTACTGCATGCCCTATGATTATCCAAGACCTACTCCTATGGTTGTGGTTAGGCTTTCAACCCTCCCTAACCAAGGCGTAGAGCAGTTGAGAGATGAAGACCGTTCGCGTGCTTGGGTCCGTGAGCGAGAGGAGCTACTTCAGCAACTTAGAGATAAGGATGCTTTGATAGACTTTCTGGAGCAACATGTTATCGACGAGCCTGATGATGTGGTGACTTCTCTTCTTCCTCAAACATCCAGGTTTTGGAAGAGGAAGTATGATCGACTCGCCAAGGAGAAGGCAGATATGGAGGCAGCCTATGAGAGAGAGGTGAAGAGGCTTCGTGCAGCTTATCTTCCGGTCTCGAGAGCCTTGGATGATTGTTTCTAGGGTTCCATAGGATGTTAATTTTCCTTCTCTCTTGTATTGTATTTGGTTACCAAGACTGTACTTCTTTGGTGTAAAATTTTTTCCAAATAGTATTAATATGAATATTCCATTATATGTCTAAATGATTAATATTCTCCAAATATTTGCAAATAGATCTCTAAAAGTTCCTCTGATTAAAAATAAATCATATGCACAAGCATTGCATGCATCATGTGCATAAGCAAGTTTTGTTCAGGGCTTCTTGATCAGTGGTCTAACTCTGTGTTCTTCATTTATTTTGAAGACAAGATGACGCACCGGTACTACACCAGAGCCAACTCTTCAAAGCTAATGGATCACCTCGAACAAGAGAATAGGGAACTCAAGGAGGAAGTGGCAAGATTGACTTCCCTGGTGGAGTCATTCTTGGCCGCCCAAAGCCAGTATTTTCCAACGCCTTCAACTCCTCCCTAGAGGACAGTCATCTCAGAGGTTGCTTCCTCTACCGTGCCTGCTGCCAGTGCTCATTTCGCTCTGTCTGCTATGCCAGCCGGGTTTCCCTGGGCGATGCCCGCTAACTTTGTTTTAGAGGGTCTCGCCCCTACTTTTGCTTCTCTACCGGCATCTAGCCCGGTCCTTGATGTGCCACCTCCAGTTTTGCATACTTCGCCGAGAGTTGATGACACCATTTATCACTCTGAGCCATCTGAGGGCCCAGATGTGTACGAGAAAATGGATGCTATGAATGACCAATTCCTTGAGCTGCGCAAGGAACTGAAAACTCTAAGAGGGAAGGACCTCTTCGGTAAGTCTGCTGCTGAGTTGTGCCTCGTGCCAAATGTCAAGATTCCTATTAAATTCAAAGTACCTGACTTTGAAAAATACAAGGGGAACACTTTCCCTCTCAGCCATCTTGTGATGTACGCACGCAAGATGTCAACTCAGACTGACAACGATCAACTCCTCATCCACTATTTCCAAGACAGCCTGTCCGATTCCGCATCGAGATGGTATATGGGCTTGGATAGTGCGAACATTCGCTCCTTCAACGACCTTGGCGAAGCTTTCGTCAAGCAGTACAAGTACAACATTGATATGGCTCCTGATAGGAACCAACTGAGGGCTATGTCCTAGAAGGAGAAGGAAATGTTCAAGGAGTACGCCCAGAGGTGGTGTGAATTGGCTGCACAGATTGTGCCTCTGCTCGAAGAGAAAGAAATGACAGAGATCTTCTTAAAGACTTTAAGCTCTTTCTACTATGAGCGGATGATCGCTAGTGCTCCCTCTGACTTCACCGAGATGGTGAACATGGGGATGCGACTAGAGGAAGGAGTCAGGGCGGGACGCCTGATCCGAGAAGAAGGCTCTTCTGCCAAACGTTATGGGGTGTTTGACAAGAAGAAAGGTGGAGAGGCACATGTTGTGTCCTCCCATATTAAACAAAGAAGACCCTCTGTGAAGAGGAAGACTGTGCGTCCTGCTAGTAACCAGCACCAGGTGGCTCATATAGCGCCTGCATTCAGGGAAAATCAACATTATCAACACCAGCAACAACAACATCAACAATATCAACAACAACAACATCGTCCGCAACAGCAGGCCTACCAGCCTTGAAACAACAACAATATCAGCACTAGCTATGATAGGAAGAGGGTCACTTTCGATCCGATTCCAATGACTTATGCAGAGCTATATCCTTCATTGATTGAAAGGAAGTTGATCACTCCATGTGACCCACCTGATGTACCGACCAACCCTCAGTGGTGGTACAGGCTCGAGCTTCACTGTGTTTATCATTCCGGTGCTCCCGGACATGATGTGGAGAATTGTTATCCTCTCAAGACCAAGGTTCAAGACCTTGTTAGAAGCGGAATATTGTTTTTCGAGGACGTAGGTCCTAATGTTAAGAAGAACCCATTGCCCGAGCATGGGAAGGCTGCAGTTAACATGGTTCAGGGTTGCCCTGGAAAGTACAAGGTCCGGTATGTTAGCCATATCAGACAATTGTTGGTCGAGATGCATAGATTGTTATGTGGATATAGTCATTATGAGCATAACCATGACAACTGCCGTGTATGCACTGTCAATGAGAGAGGATGTCGCCAAGTCAGGAAAGATATCCAAGAGATGCTGGATCAGGGTGTGATCGAGATACTTCAGAATCGTGATGAGGATGAACTTAATGTTATATTCCCTGTGTTCAGAATGCCCGAACCTGTTGTCATCAGATATGATGGCAGCAAGAAGAAGGTCTCCCCTACTCTCGTTATTAAGCCAGCTGGCCTTATTCCATATTCTTCAGATAGAGCAGTTCCCTACAGATATAATGCGATTGCATTAGAGGATGGGAAGGAGGTGACGTTGCCCTCCACTTCTGTGACAAGTATCTCTGATGTCAATGGATTGACCCATAGTGGTCGTGTTTTCTCGGCGCCTCCGAAACCCTAGGTTGACACCAAAAGAACTGATGAGGTTGATAATGTTGCCCGTTCTATGGGGACTTCTTCTTCTTCTCCGAATCTGGCACTTGTTGTTGACAAACCTGCCATTGTTGTAAGAGCTCCAGTCCCTGTTGGCCAGAATGGCATGTTGAAAGAGGATTGCGATGAGATGTTAAGGCTCATTAAAAGGAGCGAATATAATGTTGTAGATCAGCTGCTTCAAATGCCATCAAAGATCTCTGTGTTGTCTTTGTTGATGAACTCCAAACCACACCGCGAAGCTTTGTAGTGGGTGTTAGACGTGGCATACGTAGATCACGATGTCATAATAGAACAGTTTGATAGCATTGTTGTAAACATTACTGCTTGTAACAACTTGAGCTTTTGCGATGCTGATCTTCCCGAGGAGGGAAAATACCATAATTTGGCTCTACACATTTCAATGAATTGCAAGGATGATGCCTTGTCTAATGTGCTGGTAGACACATGATCATCGCTAAATGTGTTGCCAAAATCCACTCTGGCAAAACTTTCATACCAGGGGCCTCCCATGAGGCAGAGTGGAGTGGTAGTCAAGGCTTTTGATGGATCCCAGAAGACTATGATTGGCGAGGTTGAGCTCCCAATCAAGATTGGACCTAGTGATTTCCAGATCACTTTTCAGGTCATGGATATCCACCCATCATATAGTTGCTTGCTAGGCAGACCATGGATTCACGAGGAAGGCGCCGTGACATCCACCCTACACCAAAAGTTAAAGTTCGTCAAGAACAAGAAGTTGGTGGTGGTAGGGGGAGAGAAGGCTCTCTTGGTAAGCCATTTTTCTTCCTTTTCTTACATAGATGCTGAGGATGAGGTTGGGACGCCGTTCCAAGCCTTGTCTATTGATGATCCTTCTAAGAAAGGAACTTCTTCATTTGCGTCCTACAATGATGCGAAGTTGGCTATTGAGCATGGCGCAACTACTGGTTTAGGACAAATGATTAAGCTGGAAGACAATAAATCCCGGGTTAGCATAGGGTACTCTTCAAGCACTTTCAATGAGCATGGCTTGTTTTAGAGTGGTGGTTTCATCCACACGGTCGAAGACCAAGAGGCAGCTGCTGTAGTGGAAGATGATGTAGAGGTAGATTCTGGCAACTTTGTCATCCCTGAGGAGTTTGCAATAATTGGGTCGCTGTTGATGTTCCAACAGTTGTCCATAAGTCCACGTAATGAGTTCACTTTTGTTTAAAAACACTTCTCCCATGCCAAAAGGAGAAGTGATGACATTGTTGGCACATTAATACAATGATATTCATTCAATAATTACATGTTTAAATGTTTGTTTTTCTAAATTATTTTCACTTTTTGCTTTTTGCATGAAATTGGTGATCACATAAAACCCTAAAAAAATCAATCTTTTCATCTACATAATGATTTGTCTTGTTTGAATTCTAAAATCTCTTTTATATCCAAAATCATTATGCAGGTTGATCAAACCCATTGAACATAATGATCCAACACCATCTCCCAACTTTGAGCTCCCTGTATTTGAGGCAGAAGAAGATGATGTTGAAGAGATTCCTGATGAGATTACCCACCTGCTTGAATACGAAGAGAAGATCATTTTGCCACATCTTGAGAATCTGGAAACAGTCAACTTGGGGTCTGAGGATTGTGTTCGTGAAGTGAAGATTGGGGCCCTCCTGGAAGAATCTGTGAAGAAGGGGTTGATTGAGTTGCTACGAGAATATGTCGACGTCTTTGCCTGGTCGTATGAAGACATGCCTGGTCTGGATACTGATATTGTGCAACATTTCCTGCCTTTGAAGCCTGGGTGTGTGCCTATGAAGCAGAAGCTCAGAAGAACTCATCCTGATATGGCAGTGAAGATCAAAGAAGAAGTTCAGAAGCAAATTGATGCAGGGTTTCTGGTGACTTCTACATATCCTCAATGGGTAGCCAATATTGTGCCCGTGCCTAAGAAAGATGGAAAAGTCTGAATGTGCATAGACTATCGAGACTTGAATAAAGCTAGTCTGAAAGATGATTTTCCTCTACCACACATTGATATGTTGGTAGATAATACAACTAAATTCAATGTCTTCTCATTTATGGGCGGTTTTTTCGGTTATAACCAAATCAAAATGGCACCCGAGGATATGGAGAAGACAACATTCATCACACCTTGGGGACCATTCTGTTATCGAGTGATGCCCTTCGGTTTGAAGAACGCCAGAGCCACGTACCAACGAGTTATGATTACCTTGTTTCATGATATGATGCACAAGGAGATCGAGGTATATGTTGATGATATGATTGCAAAGTCGAGAATGGAAGTTGAACATGTAGAACACTTGTTGAAGCTTTTCCAGCGTTTGAGGAAGTATAAACTCCGCCTGAATCCGAACAAGTGTACATTTGGAGTCCGTTCCGGCAAGTTATTGGGCTTCATTGCCAGTGAAAGAGGTATTGAAGTTGATCCTGCCAAGGTCAAAGCAATACAAGAGATGCCTGTGCCCAAAACTGAGAAGCAAGTCCGAGGCTTTCTTGGCCGCTTGAATTATATTTCCATATTTATATCCCACATGACTGCCACATGTGCACCAATATTCAAGCTCCTTCGAAAAGATCAGCGTCATGATTGGACCGAGGATTGCCAGAAAGCCTTTGACAGTATCAAAGAGTATCTGTCTGAGCCTCTGATTCTGTCTCCGCCTGTGGAAGGGAGACCCTTGATTATGTACTTGACAGTTCTTGAGGACTCTATGGGTTGTATATTGGGTCAGCAAGATGAATTAGGGAAGAAAGAGTATGTTATATACTATCTGAGTAAGAAGTTCACTGATTGTGAGTCTCGATACTCAATGCTTGAAAAGACATGATGTGCTTTGGCTTGGGCTGCTAAGTGCTTACGCTAGTATATGTTGAATCATACGACTTGGTTGATATCCAAAATGGATCCAATCAAGTATATCTTTGAGAAGCCTGCTTTAACCGGAAGGATTTCCCGTTGGCAGATGTTGTTATCTGAGTATGACATTGAGTATCGAGCTTAGAAGGCTATTAAAGGTAATATCTTGGCTGACCACTTGGCACATCAACCAATTGAGGATTATCAATCTGTTCAGTATGAATTCCCTGATGAGGAGATTCTGTATTTGAAAATGAAAGATTGCGATGAGCCTACGCTCGATGAAGGGCCAGAGCTTGGTTCCCGATGGAGCGTGGTGTTTGATGGCGCTGTAAATCAATATGGAAATGGTATTGGGGCAATGATTATTACTCCTCAGGGCACACATTTTCCTTTTACAGCAAGGCTAACTTTCAAATGCACGAATAATATGGCGGAGTATGAGGCCTGTATTATGGGATTGGAAGATTCTATTGATCTTAGGATCAAGCATCTTGATGTTTACGGTGATTCGGCCCTTGTTGTTAATCAGATTAAGGGTGAATGGGAGACGAATCAGCCGGGCCTCATCCCATACATAGATTATGCGAGGAGGATCTCAACTTTCTTTACTGAGGTGGACTTCCATCATATTCCTCGAGATGAGAACCGGATGGCAGACGCTCTTGCTACACTTGCTTCGATGATTGTGGTGAAATTCTGGAATGAAGTCCCTAATATCACTGTGATGCGCTTGGATAGACCAACTCACGTATTTGCACTTGAAGAAGTGAAAGATGATAGGCCTTGGTATTATGACATCAAATGTTTTCTTCAAAGTCAGATTTACCCGCCTGGGGCATCCATTAAAGATAGGAAGACTTTGAAGAGGTTATCAGGCAGTTTCTACCTCAATGGTGATGTGCTTTATAAGAAAAATTTTGACATGGTTTTGCTCAGATGCGTGGATAGACACGAAGCAAACCTGTTGATGACTGAAGTCCATCAGGGTTCATTTGGTACTCATTCCAATGGACATGCCATGGCAAAGAAGATGTTGAGAGCAGGCTATTATTGGCTGATAATGGAGTCTGACTGCTACAAATATGTGAAGAAATGCCACAAGTGTCAGATTTATGCGGATAAGATTCATATTCCCCCGACACTTTTGAATGTTATTTCATCACCATGGCCTTTCTCTATGTGGGGAATTGACATGATTGGCATGATAGAGCCAAAGGCATCGAACGGTCACCATTTTATTCTCGTAGCAATTGATTACTTCACCAAGTGGGTTAAAGCGGAATCGTATGCAAACGTGACCAGGAAGGTGGTTGTAAAGTTTCTCAAGAATCAACTCATATGCCGTTATGGTGTGCCAGACAAGATCATTTCTGATAATGGATCTAACTTGAACAACAAGATGATGAAAGAGCTATGTAGCGAGTTCAAGATTGCACATCATAATTCTTCTCCCTATAGACCCAAGATGAATGGGGCTGTTGAAGCTGCTAACAAGAATATTAAGAAGATTATCCAGAAGATGGTTGTTACGTACAAAGATTGGCATGAAATGCTGCCATTTTCTTTGCATGGCTATCGTACATCCGTCCTCACTTCAACAGGGGTAACCCATTTTCTCTCTTGTATATGGCATGGAGGTTGTGCTCCTCGTGGAGGTTGAGATCCCATCAATGAGAGTCTTGATGGAAGCCAAGTTAACTGAGGTTGAATGGGTCCAAAGTCGTTATGACCAGCTGAATTTAATTGAAGAGAAAAGATTGACTGCCATGTGCCATGGTCAATTATATCAGCAGAGGATGAAGAAAGCCTTAGATAAGAAGGTCAAGCCTCGTGTATTCCGAGAAGGTGACCTCATGCTCAAGAAATTCTTGTCTTTCGCGCCCGATTCCAGGGGCAATTGGACTCCAAACTATGAAGGTTCATATGTTGTTAAGAGAGCCTTTTCAGGCGGTGCTTTGATACTTACAACTATGGATGGGGAGGATTTCACTCGTCCTGTGAATTCAGATGCAGTCAAGAAATACTTTGCCTAAAGTAAAAACAGAATAGCTCGCTAAGTTGAAAACCCGAAAGGGCGACTTAGGCAAAAATGAGCGTCTCGGTGGATTGAAAACCCGAAAAGGCGGTCTAGGCAAAAGTTAGAGACATGTGAAAAAAAATGAATATATATCCCGCTAGATTGAGTACTTCACCTTGGGGCAATCTAGGAAAAAATTATGGATTTTGGCAAGTAACTGCATCCTGACAAGACTTTGTTCTACAACTGTCATCTGTTAAAGTTTTTCGCTCAGTCATCGTCAATTGAAGCTTCAGATACATTGGAGTCAGAGTTGGTGGAGAAATGATCATTATGTTCAATGTAGTCCTTTTCCAATATATATCACCAATTTCAAATTTGTAAAGATCCATGGAGTCTTGCCATTTGCGGACTACCATTCCATCAAATAAATTTGAGCCTTTATCCAATTCTTTGCACTCTTATTTGTTTCTGTTTAACAAATGTTTGCATGTTTTAATTGATAAATATCATTGTTTTAAACAAATAAAGTTTTTATAAACTATTTTTAAACAAAGTGAACATTCACAATGACTAAAAGGATAAATGGAACGTCTTCAGTGCTCTCCCAAGGATAGTACGATCTCCAAAAGGGTAAGACATTTGTTCATATTCCTAGTATATTTGTATCCTCTTCATCATCTTTCAGGTTTGCCTCCTCAGTGAACGTAGAGAGGGGTGATACACCACCAAATTCCCCAGAGAGTCTGGAGTTTTGGTCTTGGTCTTCTAATATCCTTAACTCCCCAGAGAGTCTGAGTCTAGCATCTGTGTTTTATCAAATATAGGGTTGTCATCCCTTGCACGGATCGATCTAAAATCCCTTATAGATTGATAAAAATCGATATGCTATCTTTTCGAGGAAGTTGGTCTTCCCTCATTATGAATGAAATCTCCTACAGAATGAGCAGGAATTCCCAACAGGAGTGGAAATTTCCAGCAAGTTGGTTTGTAGCTTATCCTTAGTGGATTCTCATACAATTTTTCTCCCAGCGAGTTTGCTTACCTCTCATCCTCAGTAGGGTTGCTCACGTTAGACTGCCCCCAGTTGGTTTGCCAGCAGATTATCTCCAGCATGAGTGCTTACAGGTTATCCCCAGGTTGATCGCCAGCAGTCTTTCCCCAATGGATTTGCCGGATCAGAACCTGATCACTTCCTCCTTCTTAGATATTTTTCTCCTAGCAGAGCTGGTGTTGAAGATGTTTATTTCCTTCCCCAACGGAGCGGTGGTTCCCTTCTCCTCGGCAGAGATTTGTTTCTCCAGTAGATATGAGGAAATTTGTTGATTATTGGAAATCCTGTTTGGTGGTTGTTCCTCACAAAGTTTCATATCTTGCCCTGATAAGTTCCCCAATAGAGTTTTTTCTATGATGGATCTTATCCGTGTTGAGCCCCCCCCCCCCCCGGATAAAGTTTTCCTCTGCATCGTAACTTTTGTCTGTTCAACAGCAAATCCCTAGAGATGGCTCTGTAGCTTCCCCAGCTAAGACTTTACCTGATCCTAGTTTGGCGTTAGAACTTCGAGGAAGATATTTTGTTTCCTTCCCCAACGGAGTGATTGGTTCTTTCTCCGTAACAGAGATGTTCCTTCAGTGGTTGGAAGTGAATGTTTGCTTGATGCGTTTCTGTTTGGTGGTTGGTCCCCACAGAATTTCTCATTATTCCCCGATGAGATCCCCAGTAGAGTTTCTTCTATGACTGATCTTATCCACGTCTCTATGTACTGTTGGAAGATCCCCAACATGTGGTAGTTGTGACCCTTTGCTTATCCCCAACAGCAGCCTCTGACCCCCGGTGATCCTGCTTGTTCCCCTAGAGGCCAATACTTTTGGTACTTGTATCGAATTATTTATTAATAATAAAAGGCTTTTTCTTTATTACGTTTGTTTAATAAAGTCCCTAGAATAGTTAGTCCGTTTAATGCATCAAGTGTGACTTGATCATGAGACCACATTAAACATAAGGACACTATTCTTAAAGTATCCGTAGTCGAGCTTTATTGTGAAGTGGGATAACATTAAAGCATTGAGACTATTATGTTTGTAGACTGATGATCACATCTCATGGATCATGGAGAAAGAGTTATCAAGTCTTAAACATAGGTATGAATATTAAGAGTAATATTTATACCGGATTGACTCGCTATGAGAATACTATATAGAAAGTTATGCAAAGTGTCATAAGTTATTCTCATGGTGATAATAGTGTATACCACTCTTCGACCTGAAACCACTATGGACCCTAGATGTAGAGTCGAGTGCTTGGTTGCTGATCCAACGTTGTTCGTAACTGGATAACCATAAAGATAGTTGATGGGTACTCCACGAAGCATGTTGAGGGACATGAGTGACCTAGATGGAATTTGCCCATCCTGCGTAACAGGATAAATGTCTATGGGCCCAATATTGAACTGGACAAGGATGACACGGTCTATACCTTGTGTTCAATATAGACATAATGGCAAAGGGGTAATTATACACATAATTATTATCACAGAAGGACTTGTCAGATCACATGACATTTTCGTGACTTGGGTAGCAGTGATGTGTTGCTAGATACCGCTCACTGTTTATTATGTTAAATGCGTGATTTAATATAATTGCCAACATCGCGAAAACCTACAGGGTCACACATAAAAGACGGATTAATGAGAGATAGAGTAACTAAGGAACATCGTAAGGTACAGTGTACTTAAGTAGAATATGAAATATGGTAAGGTACCAAATACTTAAGTGATTTTGGCATATTATAAGATATAGGCCAAAATACACTTAAGTGGGCTTTTTAGCTTGAAGCCCACACAAGTGGTTCTATAAATAGAACCCTTGGGTAGAAGCATTGTCACTCAGACTTAGACTCAAGTGAAGACTTGGAATTTCGTTTCCCTCTCTCTCTCACTCAAAGCCTTCATTCGTACCAGCTAGCACTGAGATTGAAGGAATCCGTTCGTGTGGACTGAGTAGAGACGTTGTCATCGTTCAACGTTTGTGATCGCCACAAGAGTTAAGGATTCTATCACTGATCATGCCCATTCGTAAGGATCATTAAAGGAGAAAATTTTAAATTCTGTTGCGCCTTGGATGGCAATTCTCCTTCATTTCTCTCGTGAGATGTTGTCCCGGATGCCTGTCCATTGATTCTTGGACCTGTTTGTGTTAGATATGTCTGTTTGTCAGCATTTGTCATACATAAACCATGCATATACATGCATAATTATAGCATTCAGATATTCACGTTGTATTCTTTGCCATATATCGTTATTTGTTATCTCCTGCTAGTTGGTGAAATGTTATTCCCCAAGCAGATGTTTGTGTCTGATCTCTCCATATAGAGTCAGCCCCATAGGCAGAAAGTGTCTATCTTTTCTTCCATATTCCCCACTGAGTTATGTCCTCGTGGATGATTATCATTTCAGTTTCCTCCCAAAATACGTATTGGGATGGAATTACTCCCTTGAGTTATGTCCTCATTGGGTTGAGTCTTGTTTCATTGCGTCTCTCTAGTTCGTTCCTAGATTGACTCCTTTCTTGTTATTTCCCCTGCACTTCCCTGGGGTTTCGGTGATCAATTACTCAGTAAACCATAATTGTTCGTTCTCTCCCCAGTGGATTTCTGTGGCTTTCTACCCAGTAACCGGTAGTCGTAAGTCCTTTTTCTGTGGCTTTCTACCCAGTAACCGGTAGTCGTAAGTCCTATTTCTGTGGTTTTCTACCCAGTAACCGGTAGTTGTAAACCCTATTTTGTTCCCTTGCAGAGTTAATCCTTGATTGAGCTCATCATAACCGATGACGGATACTCTCACCTGTGGTTGTCTACCCAGTAACCGGTAGATGTAATCCCCTCTTTGTTGGTTATCTTTATCCAATATTCGGTATTGATATTCCTTCGTTTTTTCTGAGTATACCACCCAGTAACCGGTGATATATCTCCCGGATCATTGATTTTGCCAATGTATCCCCAATGAGTCATCTTTCATTTACCCTTGTTTGGTAATGATTGTTTCTCCCCTTGATTGGTCATCATTATATGCCCGGTAACTGGTATCCCGATGTCCTTTCTTTTCGGTCGATTTATCCTTTATTAACCTAGTAACCGGTTGTGGATAATCTTCCATGCGAGTATGTTATCTACGTTATGACGGTAATAGATAATATATCTCATGCGCTCTTCAGTCGAAGTCTATTTCTTCCCCAGTTGAGTAAGATTCGTATTTCCTTATGGAATCAAATGTCCATCCTGTAATCGAGTTTGCTTTTTCATCCCTCCTTTTGGTGATGAGTGTCTTGGAAATATTCCCCAATTCATGCCTGGTTGGTCACCTATTATATGCCCAGTAACCGGTATCCCTAGTGTTCCTTCCTTCTGCTCCCTATTATGACTTTTGTCCCCTGTGGAGTCAGATTTTCCCGAGTTGAAATATACCTTTTAGGTCTTCCTTAGATGTTTTGGATGATTGATATCTCTCACCCTTATACCGGTCTTAGATATTCTTTCTCCCTGAGTGTGTTGTTCTCTCACCCTTATACTGGTGTTTTGATCACATGTCTCTTTGAGCTTATTACCCAGTAACCGGTAATACCTAACTTGTTTAGTCCTCAGTTGGATCCTTTGTGGACAACCCCGCCTGAGTCCGGATTTTTATCCGAAGTATCCTTTGTGGATAATTTTGCTGTATTGGCATATTCCCCAATACCTGCATCTTTGCGTCAGCTCGAGTCTTTCCCTTGATTTATTTTCATGGAATCCCTTCGTGTCTCCCAGCAAGTTTTAAGTCGTGACCTGCTCACGCATTTTTACCCTTATTTCCCCCAGAGTCTCTGTCTCCCTAGTGAGCATATTACTCCTATGGATTTTCAGTTTTCTTCTGATTCCTTTTTCATTTGTGGACATATATCCCCATCGAGTATTAACTTTTGCATGCATACATTTGCATCATGAGGTCTCTTAGGGACCAAAATTCGTCTCTTTGTTATTATTTAAGCCCATTCTACCTCGTCGAGACGAAGATTTTAACCTTCATATCTCCGGCTAGAATGACCTTAAATAGGGGCATCTGTAAGACCCTAATTTTGACCCTAAGATCCCTCATGGAATCATATCATTGCTCAGTGCATTGCCTCAAGGATCATAGCCTCTTGGCTCCTTAACCCTAGGGTTGGGACTTGTGTGAGTTGGTTTGAGACCACCAAGCATGCTTGAATTGTATATTATTGCTTTTCTTATTTTGTTTACTAACCAAAAGCACAAAAATATGTCATTAACTTTGTTTATTTTGAAGCTCAAGCAGTCATGTGATCCAAGGCTCCTAGGAGGCTCATATGCCCATTGAAATGGCCAAATGAGGTTGAAAGCAAGCATGAAAATGGTTCCCAGAGATCTCAATCATCATATATTCCTCCCACGTATCTCAATTTGCCAATTTGATCAAGATAAACCAAAGGGCTTGAGGATTGTTTCCCAAGGAAACCCTAATTCAATTGTGCATTGACTGTGCCTTGCTCATGAAGCAACCTCAAACTATGATCAAATACAATCAAGTTAAGTTCTTTCCATCATAATTTTATGCATATATGAGCCTATGTGAGTATCCTCAATCATTCATTCATCAAGATTTGAAGTTTGGACTTGAGAAGTTGATCAGTTAATTCATCTGACTATTTTGAAATCCACTGAGACCTAACTTTTGATGTGTTTGTAAAATGATGATGACCCCAAGAGAAAACATGTTCTTAAGAACGATATGAACAACTTTCATGTTCATCAAAATTTCATTTGAAACTTCTAAGGTCATCATTCATTTCAAAACATTATAGGTCATTTTGACTGAAACCCTAATTTTGGGTCAACTTCCCAAGGACCTAACTCCTTCATATTTTATGATTTTGAGGTGAGACCAAGTGCGTTGGAAATTTTAAGATGTCTACTTCAATTGTTATTTTGTAAAAAAGTTCATAATCCTAAAAGAAACACATGTGATAATACAAAACATTACAGGTCATTTTGGACCAAAGCCATTGAAATGTGAAAAAGTCCAAATTCAAGTGCCCATAACTTTCTCATCAAAAATCCAAATGATGCAAACTTTAAGTCCAAATTGATTTTCTTAAAAATATATACAACTTTGATGTTGAAGGTTTTGTCATTTGAAGCTTGCATCAATTAAACAGAAGGGCTTGAAGTTGGTTATTTTTGACAAATTTCTCAAATACATGTTTTGTACATTGAACTTCATGGCAAGTTTTCACAATTTTCCAAACTCCAAATGGATTTTTGTTCAACATAACATTTGTTCCTTATGTCAAGACCTTTCCAACCATTACCCACATGCTTATGTTTGGATTTTCCAATTGGTATTTTCGAAGAGGTGAAGTTTTGTGATCAATTATGCATAACATGTTAAATTTCCATGCACAAGCTAATGCATTGCAATTTGCACGTCCATTTCACCTTGGTTGATGTTCAGCACTCAATTGCAATTGCATTTGGGCCTCACTTGCGCCTGTACAGGCCCATGCATGGAGGATCCAAGTTCATGCACACACGAGTTCTTCACATCTTTGCATCAGTTGTGGCTATAAATAGAAGGCATTGCTCACTTTAAATGGTAACCTGAAGGCGCTTGAAACTCTGCTGAACTGATTCCCTAACCTCTCACCAAAGGAATTTGCAATTTCACTTTCATTTTTCAAGTGTGATTTTCAACAACATCAGTTAATTATCATCACTAATTCCTAAGCCTAGCTCTCATACCAAGCATCCAGATCAAACTGCAAGCAAAGGGTTGGTTGAATTGTGCTCTTGAAAGCTGCTCTACAAAGGTTTATTCTCCAACTGTTTTCCTTCGAATCTCTTTGAATATTGTGCACTGCTTGGTTTGGTTGGCTTTTTTGAAGTCCTCATGTGAGAGGCAATTGATTTGTGGTTTTAATTTTGAGAATTGGTTAACTTCAGATTGAACACCTCATTTTTCAAGCTCAGATTTCTTCTTCTATAGGGATCTTGAGTGAAAACTAAGGTCACAGGGGTGATGTACATCACCCCAGCTTTCGAATGGTATATGGATCGCGTGCTATGGTTGAGGTTTGAAAACCTGCAACTGGTGGCCGGATTATGGCTTCTCACCGGAGAATACGGTGGTTTCCACCACCGTCCCCACGCGTCCAAACCTTGGCCCTTGGATCCAGTCTTCCAGATCTAATCTTAGCCTTGTATTATTATGACTTTTTAAAATCATTTATGTTTCGCTGTTGACTCGTCCACACAATGAGCGCGCACTTCATAGCCGTCTGATCAGCCACGTCAATTAATGAGTGTTGATCAGACGCTTGCGGATTTTTGCTATTATTTAATTTCTGTTTTAATTTATTTTATTCCATTTTATTTTAAAAATCCATAACTTCTTTATTTGGAATCACAAAAATATGGGACCAATTGCAAAAAAAAAATCTCTTAAATTCTAGTTTCATAAAATGATTTTTAATTATTTTTGTGATTCCATTTAATATTTTTTGTGAATTATTTCATTTCTGGTTGTTTTTAATTCATTTAAAATACTTATTGATATTCAAAAATGCCAAAAATATTTTCTTAACATCTTTGGATGATGATGGATCTATGAAAAATATTCTCATCAATTTCTTAATTGATTTGAGATTTATTTGAGATTTTAGTCCAATTATGTTATTTTTTCTTCAATTTTAATTGTTTAAAATTAGTTTCTGTTTTCAAAAAATGTTGAGAAAATTTGTCAAACCTTGTTTGACCATGTTAGATTTAGGATGATCCAATTGGACTTATCCAAGTTGATTTGAATTGGATTTGAAGTTTGACCTTTATTTGTTCATTTTATTTTATGCATTATTTTAATTCCAAAAAATACCAAAAATATGTTTGACCTTTCTTGACTTTTAAGTTTCATTTCACTTCTGCTTATCATTGATTGATGTTGATTCCATTCATGTTTGATTAATGTGCTTTGGTTATGTCTTTTGAACTTCAACTTTGTACATTCCATTTCCATCTTCATCTTCTTCTTTTTCTTTTGACCAATGAGTTAATGATTTGTGGTTAGCCTTGACATATGAGAGGCTTAACCTTCTTTTATCCAAATCAAATTCATCTTGATCAAAGATCAAGTGAATTGGTTTGTGTCAAAGATAGGTTGCTTCTTGGTCAAGCAAAAAAACCTAAAATCCATACAAGGTCATTCTTCTTTTCTTTTGGCATGGCAAGTTGTAGGAGCTTGTGTAGCACCTCAAATTTGCACCCTACCATTTGTACATTCATTTCATATTAGGTCATAGCATAACATAGGCCACTGCATAACGTTGCATTGTCCATTTGCCCAAATGCAAGCTCAGTTGACAAATTAGGTCAAACTGGTCAGAAGAATCAGTCAATCAAGCAAGCATGTGCTATTTTCATTGGAACAAAGCCCTATGGTTGATTTATCAAGTTCATATGGTCTAAGGATCATTGTGAAGTGGTTTGGCCAAAGATTGGATGATCAAAGCTCAACAGTCAAGCTGAATTTCTTCAGAAAACCTAGAAAGTCAACTGTGCCTGATTTTAAGGTGTGAGATGGTTTGAAAGGCCTCATTCATGTCCATATAAGTCTCATTTGACATATCAAAGACCAAGGTTGAAGATTTGGAGGTCAGACAAGAAGTTTCCTAAAATGGCAGGTGACCTGTAATTTCAGCTGCCCAAAATGGAAAGTTTTTCTCCCCAAAATTACTTCATCATACAAGCTTCAAATGGAATTTTGTCCAACATGAAAGTTGAAGATCTTGATCTCACCGTTCCAAAAAGTCCAAGAACTTGAAATTCCCATGTGTGGTTGGCAAGATATGATCCATTCATTTTCCAAAAATGCCCGAAATCAAAGTGCCATAACTTTCACATGGAGTGGCCAAATTGGATGGTTTTTCTTTGAGCAAATCACATTTGATATGTACTTTCATAATCCATCATCACATTTTGCCAAAAGTCTTCATACAAAAAGGTCAATTTTCAAGTGCAACAATTAAAATCCAAGGGCAAAATGGTCCAATTTGAGAAATACATGGAATTTTGAAATGAGGCTTTTTGCAACACTTTCTAAATGTCATTTGTGACCTGTTGGAACCAAGTTTGGACAGAAAAATCAGCTGGTTTAAGAAAGGGCATTTTGGTCAAAGCTTGAAAATTGCACATTAACACAAAACCTTCCATTTTGCTAATTGGGATTAATTTTGTGATTAAGCCTTGGTATAAATAGATAATTGCAACTGTTTTGCAGAGGCACTAATCATATTTTCAGATTCATCACCAAAAAATCACAAATTCTCTCACTTTCTCCATTTTCACATCTTCACTTTTTCATCAATTTTCCAAGATTTCATCATTGCTTTTGCCTTGTTTTCCATTGATTCTTCATGTGCAGGTGGTATTGAATTTCTGTCGAAGCATTTGGAGGTGTAAATCGAGCAAAAACTCTGGCTGCTACAAGCTTCATCTTCCATGGCAGCTGCGAAAATCCATTGGTTCGTGCACCTTTGAGCTAAGAGTTCATCACCATACACCTTCTTGAGCTTACTACATCATCTGTTCCATCGAATCGGAGCAAAATACGCAAGGATTTCACACTGTGCTTCAAGAAGGTGAGTTTTTCGAATCTTCCAATTCTTGCAATTGCCATATGGATTCAGTAGATCTTTGAACGTAGAACGTATTGGTGCGTGAATCGTCTAATTTCATCCACTAATTATCAAGATATTTGAGATCAAAGTTTATGCGTCAAAACTTCTTTCGATTGGATCTTCGTGTACATTGATCTTTATACATTTTCGTTTCCATAACTGTGATCTACGTTGGAAGACGGAGAGATCCATATATCATTTGCGTGTTTTGGTTGAGTTTCGCTCGTAACGGATGCTGCTGTTGAAGAACTCCATGGACGCGAAGAACAGCTTCGAGAATCTGGAAAATATCACGTTCAATCCGTTTCGCAGCATGGCGTTTTCAAAAACCTGTTTCGCGCCAGATTCCGTCCATTCACACGGTGACACGCAATAAATGAGTACGCTGTCGTTTTGGCAAGGCTGAGCATAATTACAAAACTGCCACTCGTGGCTAAATTAATTCAATTAATTCATATTCCATTTAAATAATCATTCAATAATTTCATAAATCTTCAAAAATCATATAAAATCCATTTTTCATCCAAATTTAGTGAGACTTTTTTTGTTAGCTTCATAATTTTGTCTAGAATTTTATAGGCATGATAGTTCAAGTTGTGCATGGAGATTTTTTGACTTTGCCTATTGATCTTTGACTTGTGTACATTTTTTGTATGTTTCACCATTTTTAACATGAAATACTCATACCTTATCCAAATTGAATGAAATTTCACATGCTAATTCTTGACTCCTTGCTGGTTATTTTGATGTATAGTTTGTGAATTTTGGATCTCTGGTTTGGTAGATATGATGTGTGCAAGTTGAGTGTGACAATTTGTGTCACACTAGGTTAGGTCAATTTCATGATTTTATTTGACATGCCTAGGCTTTTCCAATTGATCTCAAATTTTGCATGCTGTGTCTTGTATATGTCTAGTTTCACCATGAATTTTTGTATGAATTGTTGATTCATTTTCCATTTAATTGAGATTTTGATTGCTGGTTAGACATTTTTGGTCTTTGTTTGAGTGTTTGTTTTCCATGTCTCCTAAAATGCTCATACTATATCATATGAATGTGAAATTTGATGGAGTGATTCATAACATGTTTAGGTATAATTTGGCTTTGGTCCCATCCATTTCTTAATTGTTTTCACTGTTTGGAATTTGATTGAAGTTCATGCTCATTTTGCTACCATGTGTTGACTTGTTTGGATTGCTGCTGATTTTATGATTTTCATTGACCTACTTCCTGTTGTCCAAATGGCATGAAAATTGATATGTAGCTCATTGAATGTGTCCTGTTTAGGATGGAATTTTTGTGGAATTTATTGAGCTGTTTAGGTATTTGATTGAGTGTGACCTTTCTGTTTGCTCCTATATGACTCATAATTGCCTAGCTTGACTTAAATTGTGCATGAAATTAATTTGGTGTATGGTTTAGATGTGAGACCAATTGGATTCTCTTTGTATTTGATTAATGTTGACGTTGATCATGTTTCACTTTCTGTTTTGACTTTTTTCCTTCTTTTTGACCCTAGGCTTGTCCTAGTGGTCTTGTATCTCATGTTTGAATGTGATTTTCAGGTTAAGAAGCAAAATACCTTAAGGAAGTGGATTCACTTTTGATTGAGATGTCATTTGACAATTGTACATTAACTTGTGTTGTTTTGTAGGATGTTTGGCTCCTTTGAGTTGCTTGCACTTTGGTGCATTGGATTGTGTTTGTCTGTTTGTAGCTAATTGTGAACCATTTGCTGTTTAATTCTGTGATTGGTATACTGATGATATTTGATTGATTTCAGGTACATTAGTTGCTAATATTGCTTTGCTTTGCTTGATAAGCAATTTGCACTGAGGTATAACATTCTTGTCTCCATGTAGTCTGGAAGACCTGACCTGTTACTTGGCCATGCACCTGTCTGAAGTCCTCCTTAAGAGGCGATGTTTGTGATTGTTTACTTTTGTCCCCAAGCAGGTAAAGACCTCAATGAGGCAATTGGCGGATATAAGAGATATGCAATCTATCTCTCGCTATTCTGTTGAGTCGTCCCTCTGCTCACACCACTGTGTTGACGCATTGAGGACACAAACCCAAGATCTTGTACAATGTACAGTTGTGTCAGAGTCTTGAGTGTAGAAGGGTTCCTCCTTTCTGGACCCACACTCCTTTGTCTGAAGCTCTCCCTGACCAGGGATAAGAGCTGTGAAGTCTAATCTTCACTCACCTTTCATTTGGCTTCACCTTGACTCTCAATGTCAAGCTTAAGAGCTACCTTTACCCCTGTACAGATGGCTTGCTCTTGCAGCCCCACCCTTGTTTGAGCCTCACTTGTGTGCATATAGTGTGTGCTGTTTGTGACTGTTTGCTATTGCTTGTGCTTTAGGATAGGCTTGCTTCCTGTGCAAGTTAGCTAGAAACCTTGACTTAGGGATGATTTTGCATGATAACATCTAGGCTCGAGTTAGTCTCCCTAGTTGTGTCTCCCTCTGTCATTTGGTTAGGCTAGTCCTGTATCCCTGCGTAGGGGAACTACGTCGCCCTGATCCTCATACCAGATGAGGTACGTAGGCAGGAGATGAGCATATCTCTCCGGGCGCCCGTGTCTTTGTTTTGTGTTGTTGTGTGCTTGGAAGCTGATGTAAGTCCATCGAGTGGCATTCGGGTTCCAGTGTTTGTGTGTGTTTTGGTTCGGATGCTGATGTAAGTCCAGTGATTGGCATTCAGGCTCCACGTTTGCCTTCTTGTGTGTGTTTTGGTTCGGATGCTGATGTAAGTCCAGTGGTTGGCATTCAGGCTCCACGTTTGCCTTTGCCTGTGTTTGTTTGTGTGCGTGTTAGCCGAGCTACGAATGCTCTGATTCTCCTTCGTCTAAAGGAGATACGTATGCATAGGATGCGACATCCTAGCGAGCATGTGTTTTCCCCCTTTGGTCGAACTACTTTGACTCTGATGTCTATGCTTGATAGACTAAGTAGGCCCAGGACGCGATGTCCTGCCGAGTCAGTCTTGTCTGTTTTCTTGTGTCTCTTTCAGCCTGTACAGATGTTTGTGAGCAGTGTTTTAGCAACCATTTCCCTCCCTATTGTGCGTGGATCCCGTTGAGTACGACGGATGCGTAGGGGTGCTAATACCTTCCTTTCGCATAACCGACTCCCGATCCCATTCTCTTTGGTCGCGAGACCATGTTCTTTCCAGGTTTACTCTGAGCGTTTCCTTTCCCTATTTTGGGATAAATAACGCACGGTGGCGGCTCTGTTGTTCTTGTTTTCCCGCCGGTTTTTCGCGTAATGCGACAACTTGGCTTACTAGTCATGGTCTCTAACTTGTGTTTATTTGCCTATAATTTTATTGACCGACCTCAGATAGGTGTGACTACTACATTAGTCCACTTACGATTGCTTAACATACCGCTAAATTGCCTTATGGCACACTAACATTAACTACTAATTACTAACTTTTAATTCAAGCATTTAATTCTTACAATTTACTTTAATGCAATTTACTTTAATGCAATTTAATTTCTTACTCATTTATTCATATTGTCTTTGCCCTTTGCTCACTTGAGCTCATGTTTATATTTATGTCATTTGCCTTTTGCTCACTTGAGCACATTATTTTATATATACTATTGCCTTGTGCTTGTGTTGTTTTTGTTTGTGTGAACCAATGAAAAAAGGAGAAAGGACTTAGAATTAGGACCTTACCTATGATAAATGGAGTTTCAAGAGCAACTAGGCCTCATGCCTTTAGAATGCTAAATATGTTGAAGAGAAACTAGGCCTCATGCCTTTAGAATGCTTAATCTTGAAGTTGAATTGAAAGGACATGTATTCTGAACTCACTCTTGTCCATTCTTTCTATTGCATTGTGGAACTTTTTGATTTGTTTGTTCTTGTGTGATAGGGATCCCAAACTTGAGCTAATTAGAAGGACCATTGTCATGAGCATCCAAGATAAAAGAGACAAATCCAAATTGGAGGATCCTAGGAGCTTGATTGAATATTTGCTTGATTGCTTGAGTTAATTGCTTATTGCTTGCTAAGTCCAAAGGAAAGGAGCAACTTGGATAATCTTTATGATCTCAAGGAAGGAACTCCAAGGGTTTTATTTCTCTTCTCTCATCTTTGCATGTTTAGGACCTAGCCCTTTTATTCTTCTCTCCACTCTAACCCAAGCCAAACTTATTTTATGCAAACATTGACATTGTTTTCAAAATTAGAAACCTAGGCACTATGCCTTTGATTTTTCAAACTCTTTTCATAATACTTATTTTGAATTGAACCTTAAGTCAACTTTGACTTCTTTTTGTGAATACTTCTAATTGGTAAAACCCAACTCACTTCAAATTCTTTTGTGGTTCCAATGGCCACCTTTGCCAAAGCTTTTCATAAACATTAGCCATATGTTTGAGTTATCATAGTGGTTGATGTTTTGGGTGCCAATGGCCCCCAATCATGTTTGCACAAATATTTTCACAAATACCAACCTACCATACAACATTTGCAAAAACGGCTCCCTTAGAGTACTAAGGATGTTTTGGGTGCTTAAAACCTTCCCATTGCATAACCAACCCCCTTACCCAGATCTCTGACATTTTTATTAGTTTTTGACTTGATAAAATTTCTCGGTTTTTGTTCGCTTTCTAACCTTTCCTTTGGATAAATAGAAGTGTGGTGGCGACTCGAATTGTATGATTTACTTTTGATTTAGTCAATAAATCTAAAGGTAACGAATACCCCACTACACACCAATAATTGTCTTGCGTGAACCATCAAAAGCTTTGATGATTACACTGCTATGCCTCATAGGCGCTCCTTGGTATGATAGCTTTGACAAGGTCGACTTCGGAAGCACATTCAATGACGAACCGGTGTCAATAAGCACATTTGACAAAGCATCTTCCTTACAGTTCATTGAAATATGCAAAGCCAGATTATGATTTCTTCCCTCCTCAGGGAGTTCTTCGTCGCAAAAGCTGAGATTGTTGCAAGAAGTGATGTTAGCCACGATGTGATCAAACTGATCCACAATAACATCATGCTCTACGTATGCTTGTTCGAGAACTCTCTGTAGTGCTTCTTTATGCGCTTTGGAATTCAAAAGCAGAGACAACACGGAGATCTTTGAGGGGGTTTAGAGCAGCTGCTCAACCACATTAAACTCGCTCCTCTTTATTAATCGGAGTACCTCATCATCATCATTGGCTTTCAAGTTGTTGGATTCATCGGACTTATCCTTTGAACAACCAACCGGATCTATATTAGGCACCTCCGCCTTCTTACCAACAATCGTTTCCTCTTTACTTTTTGGGACCACCAGCCCAAACACTCGACCACTGCGGGTCACCTTCGTTACATCGGCAATGCTCACTACTAAACTAGTCGTAGGTAACGGGACCTCTTGACCATTCTTTATTATTGTTGCTGCTATCATATTGAATTACCAACCGCTCTTGTTGCTTGAAAACGGGCAATATGACATTGACGTCATCATCTACATGACGAGATTGAACAATTTGAATCATGCCTTCATCCATCAGATGTTGGATGTCCCTTTTCACCACATCACACCCTCTTGGGTTCACACTACAAACAACACAACCATCATGGTCCTGTTCACAATCACTTACCATACAGATATCCTTATGCATCTGCACCAAAGATCTTCGGATAAACCGGACGTCAAAAACTTTGAATTCTCCAGGACAACTGTCTACCATATTCACTGAAGAGTTCCCATGAACGGGCAAAGGGTTTGCTTTCACATTGGGCGCGCGGTCCTCAAAGCACCCCATACCACTCTTCATAAACTTTTGAACCTCATACTTCAATGGATATCAATTTTCAATATCATGTCCGGGTGCTCCTTGGTGAAAAGCACAACGCAGTTCAGGTTTATACCACCAGGGAAGTGGTTCTGAGATCTGCGGTGGGTTCCTCGGTTGAATTAGGTTCTTGAGAACTAGCGAGGGATACAACTCTGCATACGACATAGGAATCGGGTCAAAAGCGACCTTCTTCCTCTCAAAGTTCTGCCGATGATGATTGTTGTTGGTATTGTTGTTGTTCTAGGTGTTCATTCTTTGTTGCGGTTGTTTTTGTTGACGTTGATGTTGTTGTTGAACTGGTGTTGATTGTTGATTAGAAAATACCGGAATTACTGATGACACTTGATGATGATAATGTTGAAGGGGTGGTGGATTTCTTCTGATCTGAGGCCTCCTTTGCCTCCCACTGATTATTGCGTTGGTTTCACTATCCTTCTTCTTACCAAAGTTGCTATCATATCTCTTGCTCGTTGACGCCTCATCTCTTGACAACCGTCCCTCACGGACTCCTTCCTCAAGTCTCACCCCCATATTTACCATTTCGGTAAAATCACTGGAGGCACTAGCGATCATGCATTCATAATAAAATGAACTCAGGGTTTTCAAGAAGATCTTTGTCATTTCTTTCTCCTCCAAAAGAGGAGTGATCTGGGCAGCCAACTCCCTTCATCTTTACACGTGCTCTTTAAATGTCTCTTTGTCCTTCTGAGACATAGACCTCAATTGGTCTCTATCTGGCGCCATGTCCACATTATACTTGTATTACTTCACAAAAGCCTCTCCCAAGTCGTTGAAAGTGTGAATGCTTGCACTATCCAACCCCATGTACCAACGGAGTGCAACACCAGTCAGGCTATCTTGGAAGTAGTGAATAAGCAACTGATCATTATATGTATGAGTAGACATCTTGCGAGCATACATCACAAGATGACTGAGCGGACAAGAGTTCCCCTTATATTTTTCAAAGTCA
This sequence comes from Lathyrus oleraceus, assembly GCF_024323335.1. NCBI lineage: Eukaryota > Viridiplantae > Streptophyta > Magnoliopsida > Fabales > Fabaceae > Lathyrus > Lathyrus oleraceus. The sequence goes on from NC_066585.1 coordinate 155,743,449, forward strand.
GGCACTTTGAACTTCACCGGGATCTTGACATTAGGCACCAAACATAACTCGGCAGCACTCTTCCCAAACAGATCTTTACCTCTAAGCATCTTCAATTCCTTGCGCAGCTCAAGAAACTGATATTTCATTTCATCCATCTTCTCATAAACATCTGGACCCTCAGACGACTCGGAATGATAGATGGTATCCTCTACGTGAGTGTAGCGGGAAATTCATGATTATCAAGTTATTGACAATCTAGAGATCAATTAACAAGAGTCGCCACCGCGCTTTTATTGTTTCCAAGGGAAAAGGGAAAAAGTACGAACAAAACCCAAAAATTAAGAAGTTTTCAAAATAAAAACAAATAAAAGTCAGAGATCACAGGTAAGGGGGTTGGTTACACAGAGGGAAGGTGTTAGCACCCAAAGTGTCATAGGTACTCCTACGGAGCCCTTTTTGTGTGCATATGTACTTGGTATAAAGTGATGTTTACAAACAAATAGAATGGGGGGATGAGAAAAGAATTCATTAATTATATTTTTGTGTTTAACAAGACCTTCGGTCTTGTGCCTACGTACCAACATAAAAATGAGGGATCAAAACCTCGTAGTTCATGCTATAAATTTTAAAATGAGTGTGTTGGTTTTAACAAAATTTAAGTTTGAAAGGCACAAAGGCCTAAAAATGGTTTGAATGAGTTAGTTCTTTTTTTCTTTTTGAAAGTTTAAGTCAAGTATAGTTAAGTTTATTTACAAGTTTGATTTAAGAAAATAAGTTTGAAAATGCAATGGCATAAGGTCAAAGTTTCTATCTTTTCGCAAACATGGTCAAAGTTTAGAACAAAAATAGTTCACACAAAGAAGGTTTTGAAAATGGAGGGAGAGATTTTGAAATTAAAGAAATGGGGAGAAGATGAAGAGACTATCCTATGCATAAAAATTAAAAGTTTAGAGTTGAAAAGATCTGACCAAATGGGTAGCAGTCCAATAGACAAGTATGTCAATAGAAACCCAGAATTCCCTTGGACTTTTAGATTCAAGCAACACACAAATTCACAATTATATTATCTTGAAGAGCAAGGCATCAAATAAAGATGGTCTCATCCAAGCTTATCCACTTCATGATCTTCTTCAAAATAGCCCATGGAGCAGATGAATTCTACAAGTCACAGGTTCAACATAACAGCTTAACAATGATCAATGTTGCAGATGAACTGGAGAGATCTTGAATGATGTATCAGATGAATTTCAAATTGCAAGCATTTGGTTCTTCATCAAATTGGCATTGGCCAAGTCCATTAGCTTAGGAAGGTTGCCTAGATTCTAAGTCCATTTTCTCAAGATCAAGCCAACAGTCCACTCAAATTTTTTTTAGCGTTTTTGTTTTTATTATGTACATTAAATGGTCAAAGACCATACAAACAAACAAAGCAACACAAACGAAGAGTATCACACAATATGGTCCAAATGGACAAAGCGAAAATTACATTAACATAAACAATTAGAATGATATGTATAATGACAAATGAAACAAAGTGCTAAAAGTAAATTGCATTAAAGTAAAAGCTTGAAATTAAAAATCAATAGTTAGTAAGTTAGGGGTTAGTTTTGTTTTTCTTTTCATTTCAAGACATTCTTTGGAGAACACTCAACCCACTTGCCACAAGCATGGATCCTTGAACCAAAACATCTTCCAAAGGAAGGAAAGAAGGCCAAGTTTCCATACAATACCATGGAAGAGGGGAGACTTACAATCTCACTAACTAGAATGCTTATTCCTTTTGTGTGACAAATTTAGCGCTATGTTAAGCAATCGTAATTGGACTTACGTAGAAGTCACAACTTTTTTAGGCCAGGCAATAGACTTTTGGTGTTAATGCATGTTGGAGACATAGTATTATGAACTATGTTCATGAAACATACCACACACAAAAAATATGCAAAAAGTGTGGCCTAATCTCATCCATACTAATGTCAATTGTTCAATCAATTAGCATTAGGACTTTGAGATGTCATAGGCCAAATGAAAATGAATGGATGAAGAAAGGGAATTAGATGAAGAGGGAAGGCGATGAATGAGATCACAAATTGTTCAAAGGAGGTCTTTTACTAAATTAATATCATTCATTCAGTTTGGGAGATGGAATGTACATTCCATCAATCCCCTAAATCCAATTATATTAACTTAACAAAGTCAATCAACATTGACCAAGGCCCAATAACAAACAAGCAAACTCAATTAAGTCAATACAAATGGTCAACACAATTTAAATGGCATTTATTCAATAAAAAATAATAAAATAATGCCTTAAATTCAAATATGTTTTGGCCAATTCCTAAAATCTCATCAAAACACCAAAGAAATGGCCATGAGATTTATCATAGGTCAAACAAGGTCAAAGGACCTTGGAGAAAAAAATTCATAATTTTTGAATATTTAAAAATATTTTTAAACAATTAAAAACAAATGCAAAATCAATTAATTCATGAAAAATATTAATAATGATCCAAAAAATAATATTAATTCAGAATACGATAGAGAAAAATATTTGATTTTTTTTTGTGAAAGTCCCATATTTTTTGGATCAATATTGAATTTAATATGAATTATTGAAGAAAATGTAATTAAAATAAGTTGTCAAAAATTCAAAAATACGTGGACCATCAGATCTCCCTCTTTGATTGAGGTGGCAGATCTGATGATCCAAAACACGCATTCCAAGTGTTTCTGAGTCAACCGCGTGGCACAAATGGTATTTAAAACAAACCTCCAGATTAGAAAGTGGAAGGAGGATCCTATGGTTCAGAAGTGAGACACCTCATCGCCGGAGCCAGAGCTCCGGTCATCTTCCCCGGTGAGCTTCACCGTACTGGTCAAGATGAACCATCACCAAAATAAAAAACAGGGACATGATCTTGAAGAAAAAATGGCACTGGGCTCGAATCTGACCTCCATTCATTCCAATTCCAAATATATTGAGAGATATGTGAAATTGAAAATTGAGGTACATGACTTGAGTTGCTTCGATTTGACCTCAAAGCAACTCAATCTTCTTGCCTACATTGGTAGGACTTCAGACAACCAAAGAATCAATGGAATTGAGCAATAAATTGAGAGAATCGAAGAGTTGAAAATTTCTGCAAATTACCTTCAATGGAGGTCTGATCTTGATGGATCTTGAGCTTGCTTGCACTTGGACTCACTTTAATCACTTGCAGAAAGAGAATGGAATGGTTTATAAGCAATGGATTCCTGGAGAATTGAATTCCAAAACAGTGGAGATTCAAGCTCAAATTCAAATGAATTTATCAGTTTTATCCTATGAGAGTTTAGGGTTTGAAGAGGGGGATCAAAGCTGGCGCAATGGTGTCTGTAATTCTGAGCATAAGGGCCTCAATTTATAGATGAATCCATGCGATATTTGCACACTCTCTCCACTTTCCAAAATTGGCAAATGATGATGGAATGGTGCATGGGCGCGCATAGGCCCATGAAATGATAGCTGAAGGTCCAAAATGAATGATCAGATGTGTTGAAGTTAGCTTAGATTGCAAGGCACATGTGCATTGTTTCTTGAAGTTGGATCCATGCCCAATGATATCAGCCTGTTTAAGCCATGCGGAGCCTATGCATTTCTCATCCAAAATGAATAAATTTGAGCTCCTTGGAAAGGTGAGATCAAGAGGAAAAAGTTTTATGTTGAACAAGTTTTCATTTGGAGCTTGTAACTTGGAGAAATTTGAGGTGGAAGTTTGGAAAAAATTGACATATCAAATTTTTTCTAAGAGTCAAGCCATATGTCTCAACATTCCACCTTGCTTAACTTTTTATGGGAGCTTCAAATGAGAAAAGTGTTTTATAAAAGTTGTATATCTCTCAAAGACCTTCAAAATAGTCACCAATTTCATGTCATTTGGATTTGAAATGATAGAGTTATGCATTTTTGAAGTTTGGAAAAATCACTTGATCAATGGTATAGGTCAAAAGTGACCTATAATGTAGCTTCATATCATATGATCAAAAAAGTTGAATTAGCTCCCACTCCAAACATCAAAGTTGAATTAGGCATATTGAATTTGATTGTGAAACTTGTAAATCTTCCATATCATAAAAAATGAGCAAGTTATGGCCTTGGGAAGTTGACTTTCAAATTAGGGTTTAGACAAAATGACCTATAATGTTTCAACATAGAAAATGATTTTCCAAGCAAAACTAGCTATAGGTCTCAACATGAAAGTTGTTTATAATGTAATTTAGAGTAATGTTTCTCTTGGAATCATTTTCATATGATGAAAATTGTAGGCGATAGGGTCTAGGGAGACCCAGTTTTGATCAGATGAATCCATTTGGCCAACCACCATCAACCAACTTGCTAATCTTAAATGCTCTTGACTTTCTTGGTTTATGGTAGATCATATATGCATAAGATGATGAAATTTTAAGTGTCCCTTGGTAAATTTTATCAATTGGTGAGATAGCTTGTTGGAGAAGTTACTCAAAATACCCAGTCAAACTAGGGTTTCCAAGGCAAATCACCCTCAAACTCTTGAAGCAAACTTGATCAATATAACATGTAGAGAACATTGGGACTCATATATGATGTTCATAACCATTCTTGGATTAATTCTTGGTTGTGCTCTTTGTTCTTGAGGGTCTCAAACCTTAGATGTGTACTTGATGAATCAATGAGGTCATGCCCTACCTACAAAAGAGTTAGGCAAATACAAAGACATATTTTTGGTATTTTAGTTAGTAAAATGATAAAATACAAGTATGATATAATCACAAATTGCTTGGTGATCTCTCCCAAAACAAACCCAATGAAGAAGGGGTAAGGAGGATGCCAAGGCATGATCCCAATGCTAATGCTTATGATGAAATTGCATGAGGGATCTTAGGGTCAAAATTGGGGTCTTACAGCTGCCCCTATTTAAGGATATTCTAACTGAGGAGGTGAAGGTTAAAATCTTTGGCTTGACTCAGTAGAATGGGCTTAAATAACAACATAGAGAAACAAATTTTGGTCCCTAAGAGACCTCATGATGCATATGATATGAATGCAAAAGTAAATGCTCTGTGGGGAGATATTGCCATAAAGGAAAAGAAATCAGAGAGACAGAAAGTCTGTAGGAGTATAATGCATTCCATAAGGAAAACTCACTAGGGAGACAGAGACTCTGGGGGATAAAAAGGAGTTATACGTAGGACAGACTACGACTTAAAACTACTGGGGGACTCGAGGAAATCCACAAAAATGGAGAGACTCAGTCGGGGAAATAACAACATCTGCATGATATACGAATAAGTCAGGATAAAACTGAGGTACTCGACTCGTGCAGGGGAACAACGATTTCACTAAGGAAATGCGCACTCAACTCAACTGGGGAAGATAAACTTCAACACAGGAGGAGCATAAATCTATTATCTACTACCTATTACTGGGTAAGGAGATAATAAAGATCTAACAGAGAGAATATCCGTCATCGGTTAAGATGAACAGATCAAGGATGACTCGTTGAGGGAAACCAGGGGGGAATATTCATTACCGGTTACTGGGTAAGAATAACCTTGTTGGGAAAAACTGTAGAAAATAGGATTTACAACTACCAGTTACTGGGCAGAAGACTAAAGGGTGAGAGTATCCATCATCGGTTAGGATGAACATATCAAGGATAAACTCGACAGGGAAGAAAATCCGTCATTGGTTAAGGTGAACATATCAAGGATAGACTTGCCTGGGGATGTCAAGGAGGATACCCGTCATTGGTTAGAATGAACATATCAAGGATATAACAACTGCACAAAAAAGGATGAATTACATCTATCAAAAACTGGATAGAAAACCGTCGGAGAGAAAATTCGTCACCGGTTAGGATGAACATATCAAGGACTAGCTCTACGAGGGGACAAAGAAGGACTTACAACTACCGGTTACTGGGTAGAAGACCGATCAAAGAGAAAATCCATCATCGGTTAAAGTGAACATATCAAGGATAGACTCTGGAAAGGGGAGCAAAAATAGGGATTACATCTATCAGTTACTGGATAGAATACCAAAGAAGAGAAAATTCGTCACTGGTTAAAGTGAACATATCAAGGATTGACTCTGCACAGGAAAAAGTAGGATTTACGACTACCGGTTACTGGGTAGAAAACCAACAAGGAGAAGAAAACCCGTCATTGGTTAAGATGAACATATCAAGGATTAACTCTCTGAGAAACAAAATAGGAATTACAACTACCTTTTTACTGGGTAGAATACCAACAAGGAGAATATCCGTCACTGGTTAAAGTGAACATATCAAGGATATACTCCTGCGGGAGAAGAAAAGATATTTGTCACCGGTTAGGATGAACATATCAAGGATATACTTTTCGGGGAATAGATCCACTAAGGATTCTGCTGAGGAGAAAAAAGGGTACTTTTGCCGGGTATTGGGTAAGAAGTAACAAACCATAAACTAAGAAGAATATTACCAATTACTGGGTAATAGACTTTTAGGGGACCAAAGTATCTATCTAGGTAAGAGCTAGAAAGAAAACGGTCAATCAAGACTCAACCCATTGAGGACATAACTCAATGGGAGTAATTCCTTCTAGAAAATTTGCTGGAGAGGAAAGTGAAATAACAATCATCCACGAGGAAACAAACTCAGTGGGGAATCGGAGAAAGGTTAAAGTCTTTCTGCTTAAGGGGCTGACACTCTACAATTGAAAGACGACATACACCAGATTTCGTATGGGGATAAGGTACCGCCATAACAGAGAATGAGAATCTCAAACAAATCTAATATGAAGATGCAGGATATTTTGAAATTGTATGAATGTATATGTATATGTATATATAATGCTTATGCTGACAAAACGATCACGAAGGATACAAAGGTGTCGCAAAGAAATTGAACCACCAGTACAATCCTTGGTCAATCCACAAAATATGGAGACTACTGCTGGAGAACAGAGAGATCAACATTCCAAGGGCTCAACCCTGGCTGGAGACAGAGAAGATCTGCTGAGGACAGAACAACCAACTCTGTGGGGAATTTTAGGTCAACACCATAAAAAATGGGAGACAACCCTACAGAGAAAATAATCAATAAAAGCTACTCAGAAACCAGGAGGAAACTCTGATTGGGAGCAAAGATTAATGGTAACTGGTGGGGACACCACAACGATCTACTAGGGAAGATCAAACATCTTCTGATGATGATCTACATGCTGAGGAAAAACGAACTCTACTGGGAAGGCCGAAACTCTGTTGGAGACAAGGACACGCCGCAGGGTATCTGAATCAACCAACTCAGCTGGGGATAAAGAGATAAACTCCACCGGGGATGAAACACTCCGCCGAGGGACTGAATCATTATTGATATCTAGGGGTACCTGAAGAGTCGACTGCTTGGGGAACCACTGATGCTTCACACTTAAGAACTTTCTCTTTTACTGAAATGCTGTTGATATTCCTTTTACTTGCTTTGAAAAAATTCTTGCTTTTATATATTAAAGAAAACTTGATTTTGATTTAAAAATTTAATTTTAAAATGATCATAATAAAATTTAAAACTATTGGCTGAAGTAAATAAGAGTAGAAACAATTGGATAAAAGCTCAACTTTATTTAATGGGATGGTAGTCTGTAAATGACAAGACTCCATGGATTTTACAAAGTTGAAAATGGTAATTTACATGGAAAAGGGTTACATTGAATACAAATGATCCTTAATCCTTCTACCAACTCTTGATATCCAGTGTGCTTTTGACCGCTGCTAGAGATGAACTAATGTCAACCCTTGTGCTTAAACAAGGTCTTCAAAACACTGAAGATCAGAAGAATGCAGTTACTTGCCATAATCCCTAATTGTTGCATAAGTTGCCCCAAGGTGGGGTACTCAACTTATCGGGAAATTCTTTTCTGTTTTATGTCTCTAATTTTTGCTTGGATCGCCCTTTCGGGTTTTCAATCCACCGAGACGCTCATTTTTGCCTAAGTCGCCCTTTCGGGTTTTCAACTTAGTGAGATGTTCTTTTATTTTTAGGAGAAGTATATCTTGATTGCATCTACGTTCACAGGACGAGTGAACTCTTCACCATCCATAGTTGTAAGAATCAATGCACCGCCTGAAAAGGCTCTCTTAACAACATATGGGCCTTCATAATTGGGAGTCCATTTTCCTCTGGAATCTGGTTTGAATGATAAAATCTTCTTGAGCACAAGGTCACCTTCTCTGAACACTCGAGGTTTGACCTTCTTATCAGAAGCTTTCTTCATTCTCTGCTGATATAACTGACTATGACACATGGCAGTTAATCTCTTAACTTCAATCAAATTCAGCTGGTCAAACCTGGTCTGACACCATTCAGCTTCAGTCAACTTGGCTTCCATGAGCACACGCAATGAAGGAATCTCAACCTCTACGGGGAGCACTGCTTCCATACCATAAACAAGAGAGAAATGGGTTGCCCCTGTTGAAGTGCGGATGGATGTACGATATCCATGCAAAGCAAACGGGAGCATCTCATGCCAATCCTAGTATGTGACAACCATCTTCTGGATAATCTTCTTGATATTCTTATTCGCATCTTCAACGGCCCCATTCATCTTAGGTCTGTAGGGAGAAGAATTATGATGTGCAATCTTGAAGTCTTTGCAAAGAGCTTCCACCATATTGTTATTCAATTTCGATCCATTATCAGTAATGATCTTACTTGGCACACCATAACGGCATATAATCGGATTCTTGATAAACCTTACAACAACTTGCTTGGTTACATTTGCATAAGATGCCGCTTCAACCCATTTCGTGAAGTAGTCAATTGCCACTAAAATGAAACGATGTCCATTTGAAGCTTTGGGCTCAATCATCCCAATCATATCAATTCCCCACATGGAGAAGAGCCATGGGGAAGAGATAACATTTAATAGTGTCGAAGGAACATGAATCTTATCAGCATATATTTGACACTTGTGGCACTTCTTCACAAACTTGCAACAGTCAGATTCCATTGTCAGCCAATAGTAACCTGCTCGCAACATCTTCTTTGCCATTGCATGTCCATTGGAATGAGTACTAAAGGAACCTTCATGCACTTCGGTCATCAACAAGTCTGCTTCGTGTCTATCCACGCATCTGAGCAAAACCATGTTAAAGTTTCTCTTGTACAGTACATCATCATTCAAGTAGAAATTGCCGGCTAATCTTCTCAAAGTCTTCTTATCTTTCAAAGATGCCCTAGGCGGGTAAATCTGACTTTGGAAGAAACTTTTGATGTCGTAATACCATGGCGTTTCGTCTTTGATTTCTTCAACAGCAAACACATGAGCTGGCCTATCAAGACGCATCACAGATAAATTGGGAACTTCATTCCAATACTTCACTACAATCATTAATGCCAACGTTGCAAAAGCATCTGCCATCCGGTTTTCATCTCGAGGAATATGATGAAACTCAAAATTTGTAAAGAAAGTTGAAATCCTCCTCGCATAATCTCTATATGGTATTAAACCGGGTTGATTTGTCTCCCATTCTCCTTTGATCTGATTCACAACCAAAGCCATATCGCCAAAGACATCCAAATATTTGATTCTGAGATTCATGGCCTCTTCAAGCCCCACAATGCAAGCTTCATATTCTGCCGTGTTGTTTGTACACTTGAAAGTCAATCTAGCTGTAAATGGTAGATGCGTGCCTTGAGGAGTAATAATCACTGCCCCAATGCCATTTCCATATTGATTAACAACTCCATCAAATACCATGCCCCAACGGGAACCAGGTTCTGGCCCTTCTTCTTGCAATGGTTCATCACAATCTTTCATTTTCAAGTACAAAATCTCTTCATCAGGAAAGTCATATTGCACTGACTGATAATCTTCAATTGGTTGGTGAGCCAAATGGCAAGCCAAGATACTACCTTTGATCGCTTTTTGAGATCGGTATTCGATATCATACTCTGATAACAATATCTGCCAACGGGGAATCTTCCCAGTTAAAGTAGGCTTCTCAAATATATACTTGATTAGATCCATTTGGATATCAACCAAGTGGTATGATTCAACATATACTGACACAAATGCTTAGCAGCCCAAGCCAATGCACAACAAGTTTTCTCAAGCATTGAATACCGAGTCTCACAGTCGGTGAACTTCTTACTGAGGTAGTAAATTTCAAATTCTTTCTTTCCAGTCTCATCTTTCTGACCAAGGACACAACCCATACTATCTTCTAGCACAATCAAATACATGATCAACGGTCTTCCTTCAACAGGCGGAGACAAAATCGGAGGCTCAAGCAAATATTCTTTGATACTATCAAATGCTTTCTGGCAGTCTTCGGTCCAATTGCAAGACTGATCTTTCCGAAGAAGCTTGAATATAGGCGCACATGTGGAAGTCATGTGGGAAATGAATCTGGAAATATAATTCAAGCTGCCGAGGAAACCTCTAACTTGCTTCTCAGTTTTGGGCACAGGCATCTCTTGTATTGCTTTGACCTTGGCAAGATCAACTTTAATACCCTTCTCGCTAACAATAAAGCCCTACAACATACCAGAACGAACACCAAAAGTACATTTATTGGGATTCAAGCGGAGTTTATACTTCCTCAAACGCTAGAATAGCTTCAACAAATGCTTAACATGTTCCTCTTCATCAATTGATTTAGCAATCATGTCATCGATAAAAACTTCAATCTCTTTATGCATCATATCATGAAAAAGAGTAGTCATTGCTCTTTGGTAGGTTGCACCAGCATTCTTTAGACCGAAAGGCATCACTCTATAACAGAGAGTTCCCCAGGGTGTAATGAATGTGGTCTTCTCCATATCCTCGGGTGCCATCTTGATTTGATTATATCCGGAAAATCCATCCATAAACGAAAAGACTTTGAATTTAGTAGTATTGTCTACCAACATATCAATGTGTGGCAGATGGAAATCATCTTTCAGACTGGCTTTATTCAAATCTCTATAGTTAAGACACATGCGAACTTTTCCATCTTTCTTCGGCACAAGCACAATATTGGCCACCCATTGCGGATACTCAGCGGTTACAAGGAAACCAGCATCTATCTGCTTCTTAACTTCCTCTTTGATCTTCACATCCATATCAGGATGCGTTCTTCTCAACTTCTTCTTGACTGGCAGGCATTCTGGCTTCAACGGTAATCTATGCTCCACAATCTCAGAATCCAACCCAGGCATGTCTTGATAGGACCAAGAAAACACATCTAAATATTCTCAAAGATGTTCAATCAACCCCTTATTAGCATCTGGACACAGTCGAGACCCAATCTTGACTTCCTTCACATCATCCTCGGAACCCAAGTTGACTAGCTCAATCTGCTCTTCAAACGGCTGAATAATCTTTTCATCTTACTCAAGAAGACGAGACAATTCCTCACTTAATTCTACATCACTTTCCTCCTCGGCCTCAAATACAGGGAATTCTAAATTTGGAGAAGGAGAAGGATCATTGTATTCAATAGGGTTAGGAATCAACATGCATAATGATTTTATATTTTGATTTTAGAGAATTGAATTTGTGACCAAATATTATGCAAATGGACAAATATATTGTTTATTTATGTTTTTTTTTTGTGATTACCATTTTCAGAATAAATCAAAAAGTAAAAAATAAACATGAAAGATGTGGATGAATAGAATTAATTTTATTGATGATCAATTTAAAATTCCCAAACAATGTTCGCTTCTCCCTTAGGCATAGGAGAAGGATTTTAAAATATATAAGCAATTACTTAGATCGATGCAAAATTACAGGAATATCAACAGCAGTCCAATTGTTGCATGTCTTTCCATGCGTCACAAAGTTGGTGCAGTCTTCCTCTTCATTGTCCTCTAGCACAACAGCTAAGTGTTGTTCATTCCCATGAATGAACCCTCCACTACGGAAGCTAAGTTGCATCAATTCAGATCTTGCAATTGACGAGCCCTTCTAGAACCCTAAACCAGTTTTTCCTCTGTTGTCGGAGACCTCTACCATGCGCCCCCGTTGATCAACAACACCTTCTTCAACAATTTTCTGAGCATCTTTCAGCGAGGACATAGGTGCCCCAACTCTCTTCCCAGCAGTAATAGGTAAGGCTTGGAACGGAGTCCCAACCTCATCCTCAGCTTCCACATAGGAGAAAGATGACAGATGGCTAACCAATAGCGCTTTCTCTCCTCCAACAATTACCAGCTTGCCATTCTTGACAAATTTGAGCTTCTGATGCAGAGTGGAAGTAACAGCCCCTGCCTCATGAATCCATGGCCTTCCCAATAAACAGTTGTAGGTCGGGTGAATATCCATTACCTGGAAAGTTATCTGAAAATCACTCGGACCTATCTTAACTGGAAGGTCCACTTCTCCAATTACTGTTTTGCGCGAGCCATCGAAGGCTTTGACAATTACTCCATTGTATCTCATGGGAGCTCCTTGATAAGATAACTTTGACAAAGTTGACTTCGGAAGCACATTGAGTGACAACCCGGTGTCAACAAGCACGTTTGACAAAGCATCTTCTTTACAATTCATGGAAATATGCAAAGCCAGGTTGTGATTTCTTCCCTCCTCAGGGAGTTCTTCATCGCAAAAGCTCAAATTATTGCACGAAGTGATGTTAGCCACAATGTGATCAAATTGATCCATTGTAACATCGTGCTCCACATATGCCTGTTCAAGAACTCTCTATAGTGCTTCTCTGTGCGCTTCAGAATTCAAAAGCAGAGACAACACTGAGATCTTCGAGGGAGTCTGGAGCATCTGCTCAACCACATTAAATTCACTTCTCTTTATCAATCGGAGTACCTCATCATCATCGTTGACTTTCAAGTTGCTCGATTTACCAGACTTATCCTTTGAACAACCAACCGGATCTTCATTAGGTAACTCCACCTTCTTACCAAGAACTGTTTCTTCTGGGATTACCGGCCCAAACACTCGACCACTGTGGGTCACGTTCGTAACATCAGCAATGCTCACTACAGAACTGGTCATATGTAACAAGACCTCTTTACCATTCTCTATCATCGTAGCATTGTACTGGTATGGTACAGCCTTATCAGATGCATACGGGACTGGGCTCACTAACCGTATTAACAACGGTGAAACTGATCTTTGACTGACGTTCTTGTTACTGCTGCTATCATACTGAATTATTAACCGCTCTGGTTGCTTGAAAACGGGCACTATGACATTGACGTCATCATCTACATGACGGGATTGACAAATCTGAATCATGCCTTCATCCATCAGACGCTGGATGTCCCTTTTCACAATAACACACCCCTTTGGGTTCACACTACAAATATCACAACCATCGTGATCATGTTCACAGTCACTCACCATATAGATGTCCTTGTGTATTTGCACCAAGGATCCACGAATAAAACATACATCAAAAACTTTGTACTCACGAGGACAACTATCCACCATATTAACTGAAGAATTCCCATGAGCGGGCAAAGGGTTAGCTTTCACATTAGGCGCGTGGTCTTCAAAAGACACCATACCACTCTTCATAAGCTTTTGCACCTCATATTTCAACGGAAAACAGTTTTCAGTATCATGCCCAGGTGCACCCTGATGAAAAGCACAACGAAGCTCAGGTTTATACCACCAGGGAAGTGGTTTTGGGATTTACAGTGGATTCCTCGATTGAATCAAGTTTTTGAGGACTAATGATGGGTATAGTTCTACATATGGCATAGGAATCGGGTCAAAAGAGACCTTCTTCCTTTCAAAGTTCTGCTGATGATGATGATTGTTGGAATTGTTGTTGTTGTAGGTGTTCGTTCTTTGTTGCGATTGTTGTTGTTGACGTTGACTTTGATATTGATGTTGTTGTTGTTATTGAACTGGTGTTGTTTGTTGATTAGAAAATACTTAAATAATGGAAGATACTGGATGATGATGATGTTGACGGGGTGGTGGATTTCTTCTTGCTTGAGGCCTCCTCTTCCTCCCATTGGAAATTGCATTGGTCTCATTGTCCTTCTTCTTGCTGAAACTACTGACATGCCTCTTACTCGTTGACGCCTCATCTCTAGACAAACGTCCTTCACGGACTCCCTCTTCAAGCCTCATCCCCATATTTACCATTTCGGTAAAATCACTAGGGGCACTGGCAATCATGCATTCATAATAAAATGAACTCAGGGTTTTCAGAAAGATTTTTGTCATCTCTTTCTCCTCCAAAGGAGGAGTGATATGGGCAGCCAACTCCCTCCATCGCTGTGCATACTCCTTGAATGTCTCCTTATCTTTCTGAGACATGGACCTTAGTTGGTCGCTATCCGGCGCAATATCCACGTTGTATTTGTACTGCTTCACAAAAGCCTTTCCCAGGTCATTGAAAGTGCGGATGCTTGCACTATCCAACCCCATATACCAACTGAGTGCAGCAGTTGTTAAGCTATCCTGGAAGTAGTGAATCAGCAATTGGTCATTATCTGTTTGGGTTGACATCTTGTGGGCATACATCACAAGATGACTGAGCGGACAAGAGTTCCCCTTATACTTTTCAAAGTCAGGCACTTTAAATTTCACTGGGATTTTCACATTGGGTACCAGGCACAGTTCAACAGCACTCTTCCCAAACAGATCTTTATTTCTCAGCGTTTTCAATTCCTTGCGTAGCTCAAGAAATTGGTCTTTCTTCTCGTTTGTCTTCTCATACACATCCGGACCCTCAAACGGCTCAGAATGATAGATGATATCTTCTACATGATGCAAAGTATGCACAACTGGAGGTGGCACGGACATGACCGGGCTAGATGTCGGCATGGAAGCAAATGTAGGAGCGAAGCCTTCTGGCACAAAATTGGGCGGCATCCCCCATGGGAATCCGGCAGGCAAGTTTAGAGCGAAGTAGGCGGTAGCAGCAGGCACGGTAGAGGTAACCACTTCTGAGATAACAGTCCTCGCGGGAGGAGTTGCAGGCGTTGGAGAAGCTTGGCTTTGAGCAGCAAGGACTGACTCCATCATGGCAGTCAGTCGGGCGATCTCTTCCTTCAGCTCTCGGTTCTCTTGCTCAAGGTATTCCATGATTTTTTGATGCTTGGCTCGAGTGTTGTATCGGTGAGTCAGCTTGGCTAAAGCACAGAAGAACACCAATCAGACACCTGGAAAAAACCTGCTTATGCAAATGATGCATGAGATGCAATGCTTGATTAATTTTATTTCAAAGGAACTTACTATATCATTTGCAAATATATATAATATTGAAATGGAAATTGCAACAATTTGATATGACCAAAAATTTCTTTTTATTTATATAAATTTGAAGGATTACACTGAGTATAATTTCAGAAACCAAAATAAAAAGATACAAGAGAAAAGGAGACTAGTCATCCTAAGGATCCCTAACAACAATGTCAGAAGATCTGGCTGAAGGCGCGTACTTCCTTCGAATGCGACGGATCCCGGTCTCAAAAGAAGCCTTCATCTGAGTCTTCTCGAGGACAAGCTGGTCAACAATCTTCTTCCAAGCAACGGAAGGTTGAGGCATGCTATAAGATGAAACCTCTGGCTCTCTCTGTCTCTTCGTCACTCGGTCTTCCAGTCGCTCAATCAGTGCATCTTTGTCCTTAGACTCCAACTGCAACTCTTCATGCTTCTTGCTCAAAGCACGGAAACGCTCTTCCCACATATCCTTCTCTTGCTTCATCTTGATGAGTGCGTCTTCCAACTCCTCTACATCTTGGTTAGGGAGAGTTAATAGCTCAACCACAACCACAAACATAGGTCTTTCGCAAGGATAAGGCATCTTCAACTCCAAAGCTCTCTTCTTCACCCAAAGAGTGTAAGCTTCCAAAGCTACACTATTGTGCGGACCAAGCTCGGATCTTCCTTTCCTATGCACATTATGCCAAGCATGCACAATCTTCTGCTTCAAATGTTAGGGATCTTTACCCTCTTGATAGAAAATACCTTCTAACAACATGTTATTAGGTTTTTCTCTCAAGAGGAACCCAAGTTGACGACGAGCCAAAGCAGGGTTATAGTTAATTCCTCCTTATGTACCAATGAGAGGCACATTAGAGAATTCACCATAACTATCTGTAGCACCTCAAAATTTGCACCTATCATTGTACATACATTCTCATATTAGGTCATAGCATAACATGGTCCACTGCATAGCATTGCATTGTCCCATCTGCCTCAAGTACAAAGTCATCAGAAGAATTAGGTCAAACTGATCAGGAGATCAGTCAACCAAGCAAGCAAGTGTGTTTTTCATCGAGCCAAGGCCCTAGGGTTGGTCCAACATGTTCACATGACTTGGGGATCCATTTGAAGAGTTTTGGTCAAGGATTGGATGTTCAGAAGTCATCAGTCAATGCACAGTCAGTCAGAAACCCTAAAAAGTCAAACTTGGTCAACTGTGTTTGATTTTATGGTTTTGATGGATGGATTTGGTTTGAGAGAGCTTATTCATGTCCAAATAGGCCTCATGTATCATGTCAAACAACATCATTGAAGAATTTGAAGCCAGATCAGAAATTTCCAAAAAGGGAAACTTGACCTGTAACTGAAATTTACCAAAAATGGAAAGTCTTGATCCTCAAACTTACATCATGATAAAAGCTTCAAATGAATTTTTGCCCAACATGAAAGTTGAAGATCTTGTTCTCCCATTTCCAAAAAGTCCAAGAACACTCAATTCCCATGTATGGTTGGCAAGTTATGATCAATTCATTTTCAAAAATTCTTGAACTTCAAAAGGCCATATCTCTCAAACCATTTGGCCAAATTTGGTGAGGTTTTTTCCAACAAGTCACATTTGACCTCCTCTTTCCAAAAATGTAATTTTCATGTACCAAAACTTTATGGATCAAAATGGCACTTTTGAACCTACATGGATTATTTTCAAGTGAGGTGAAAAATTGAACTTTCCAAATAATCATTCCCAACCATTTCTACCATCCAAACATGTTCTGAAATGTTATTTGTGACTTGTTGGAAGCCCATTTTCGTGCAGTACACACACCCATCACTAACTTGCTTGAAAATTGGACAAAAGTACACTTTTCACCAACTCCATTCCACCTTTCATGAACCCTAATCAGTACCACAAAACAGGGTATATATTCATCATTTTCCTGCTGAAGGAAACCCTAGCAGCCACCATTTTACAACAGAAAAAACCCTTGTTCTCTCATTTTCTCATTTTTGCATTTTGGAACTTTTCTTGAAAAAACTGCAAAGAACACGACCTGGCCTTGCTTGCTTCATCATTTCTCTTCATTGTGAGCACATTTCCATCATCTTTTCCCAACTGGAACCACAGCACACGACTGTTTTCACCAAGCACTCATCAATGGCAGTTCAAGTTCTTGACCATTTCAAGCTTTCCTAAGCCAAGCTTCCTTCACCATTCACCTTGTGGAAGTTTGTTGAGCAGCTGTTTCGAGCAAAGGAAGCCAAACAACACTTGAATCATCACTGTGCTTCCAATTTGGTAAAATTTCGAACTTCTTCATTTGCAGAACCATGATATGCTTTAGCTAGATCTCCTTGCCATGAGCATTTTAAACTTTGAATCATGAAAAATGGTTGTGTATTTGGAAAGTTATGCTGATTTAAAGATTAATGTATGAATATGTTCTTGCACGATTCATGTTGATTAACTCGATTCCATGGAAAATATTATTGGATTCGTGTTGTGTGATGCCTGCTGTTTCGATTGGTATGCTTAATTCCAGTTTCTGGGCTTAAAATTTTTTCACGAATTGGGAAGGTGATGAATGTGTTCACTGTTGCATAAACCCTAAGTTGTTCATACCATTGCCCAGATTTCACGTATGCATGGCCATGTAGCTCCGTCAGCCAATCATTTTATTTCCTTTCACTGCCCTAAACGACCGCGTATTGTTTAGTGACCCTGGGAATTACAAAATTGCCACTGGCGTGGCATGTGACATATTAAAATATGTTGTTTTCTTAATTTTTATTTCATTTTGTGACCAATCTTTGAAAAATCATAGAGCTCTCAATTTTAATCTAAAATTCATGGGGTTTTTTGTGGAATGTTCATCTCCATCTCTAGTTTTTTATCATATTTTTTCCAGATTTTTTTTGATGAGTGGTTTGTAAATTATGCTAGGGTTTTGTTCATGTGTCCATATTTTGTACCTTTTGCCGAAACATTTGTGAAATGGTGATACTTTATCCAATGGCTCCCAAATTTTTTGTGCTTAAACTAGACACACTCATGTTGATTTTGGTGTAGAGTTTGTAAATTTATCATTGCTGGTTTGTGAGTTATGATTTTTTGAATTAGGGTGTGACAATTTGTGTCACACCAATGATGTCTAACTTCATGATTTTTGTATCCATGCTTCTTGACCTCCAAATGAATTGATTTATTGCATGATTGAGCTCTTATATGTCTAGTTGGCATGTGATTTTTTGTGGAACTATTTGAGGCATTTCCTAATTGTTTGAGATTTTCTCCCCTGTTTGACCAAAATGTTGACCTCATGTGATGCATGTTGCCATTTCATTTGTGAAATTCTCATACTTTATTAGATGGACATGAAATTTTACATGAGATAACTAGACATCCTCATCTTTGCCATGGTTTTAGTCCCATTCATTTATCATACACCATCTCTGATTTATGATTTTTCTAAGTTGATGCATGTTTGGTTGACTTCTTTGAGCATGTTCAAAATTGCTTTGACTTTCTGATTTTCATTGACTGCCTTCCTCTTGTCCAAATGAGATGAAATTTGACATGCTTACCATGCTGTGGGTTGTGATTGACCATGATTTATTTGGTGATTTTTGGAAATGTTTGAGATTACTTTTGATGCAAGTCTTGCTGTTGACTCCTATGAGCTTCTAAATGCCATGCCTTGACCTAAATTGTTCATGAAATGATGATGATGCATGATATAAACATGAAACCAGTTGGGTTTGCTTCTTGATTGTTTGAACATGATTTTGGATGCTTGCCCTTTGCTGTTTTGACTTTTTCATTCTCTTTTGACCCTAGGCTTGCCCTAGTGGTCTTGTTACTCACCTTTGAGTTCATGTTTTCAGGTTGACCAACAAATGACCAATGAGACCAATTCTTTTTTGATTGAGCTTGCTTAAATATCATTGTCTAACTTGTTTATTTTGTAGGTGGCTTGGCTCACATGCCTTGAGCCTTGTGCCTTGCACATTCACTTGATTGTGTTAACTGGTTGATATCTGTTTCATTTTGATTTAACTTTGACTTGTATACTAAATGTGCTTGACTGGTTTCAGGTGCTTTAGTTGCTTTTAGTTCCTTGTGAACTTTGCTTTGCTTTGCTTGTATAAGCAATTTGCATTGAGGTATGCTTCTAATCTTCATGTAGTCTGGAAGACCTGGCCTGTTACTTGGCCAGGCAACTGTCTGAAGTCCTCCTTAAGAGGCAATGTTCGTGGATGTTTAATTTTGTCCTTGCATAGAGTCAAAGACCTCCTAAGTGAAGAGGCAATTGGCAGAACCCAAGGGATATGCAACCTATCCCCTGCTATTCTGTGTGTCATCTGCTTTGCTCACACCACTGTGTTGATGCATTGCAGATACAAACCCAAGATCTTGTACAATCGTACAGTTGAGTCAGTATCAAATGTGTAGAAGGGTTCCCACTTTCTGAACCCACACATTCTTGTCTTAAGCTCTCCCAGGCCAGGGATAAGAGCTATGAAGTCTCATCTTCACTCACCTTTCATCAGCTTCACCTTAGCCCCTCAATGGCAAGGTTAAGAGCTAACATTACCCAGTTCCAGAGGTTTGTTTGTTGAGGTTGATATGACCCCTCGACTAAAACCTAACCCTTGTTTGAGCCACTTGCTTGTGTATAGTGTGTGCTATCTGTGCTTGTATGTTTGTTTGACTTGCTTCCTGTGCAAGTTAGGGATAGTTTAGACTTGCTTCCTGTGCAAGATAGGTTGTGCTTGACTTGCTTCCTGTGCAAGTTAAGTGTGTGTGTGGCTTGCTTCCTGTGCAAGTCATGATTAGGATAGGCTTGCTTCCTGTGCAAGTTAGCTAGAAACCTTAACTTAGGGATGATTTGCATGATAACATCTAGGCTCGAGTCGTAGTCTCCCTAGTGTTGTGTCTCCCTCTGTTATCTGGTTAGGCTAGTCCTTTTTCCCTCTGTAGGGGAACTACGTCGCCCTGATCTTCATACCAGATGAAGTACGTAGGCAGGAGATTGAGCTGATCTCTCCGGGCGCCTTTTTTCTTTTGTGTGTGTTGTTTGACAGTTGCTAGGCTCGAGTGCCTGACTCCTTAGCAATTTGTTGTCTGTTTGTTTGAGTGTGTGCTTGACAGTTATAGGCTCGAGTCCCCGACTCCCTATTAACTTGTTGTGTTGTTGTGTGCTTGGAAGCTGATGTAAGACCATCGAGTGGCATTCGGGTTCCAGTGTGGGTGTGTTTTGGTTCGGATGCTGATGTAAGTCCAGTGATTGGCATTCGGGCTCCACGTTTGCCTGTGTGTGTCTCGTTTGTTTGTGTGCGTGTCAGCCGAGCTACGAATGCTCTGATTCTTCTCTCGTCCGAGAAGATACGTATGCATAGGATGCGACATCCTAGCGAGCATGTGTCGTTTCCCCAGTCCGAACTACTTCGACTCTGATGTCTATGCCTGATAGACTAAGTAGGCCCAGGATACGATGTCCTGCCGAGTCAGTTTCTTGTCTGTTTTCTTGTGTCTCTTTCAGCCAGTGTGTGTGTATGATGATGTTCTGACCCTGGTATTGCGCCACTTAGCGGAACATTGATATCACGAGCAGTTCAGACCCTGGTGGGATATTATCGTTACATACTTCGGGTGTGTATATGATGATGTTCTGCGAAACGTTATTTATGCTGCGTTTCCCTCGACCTTACCCTGGCCTAGATGACACCCGTGAGTGGGGAGGGAATGATCATTATTACAGGTACAGGTACTTGTTGGTGACTTGTTGGTGACTTGTGATCCTGTTGGTGACTATTGGTTCAGAAGTTTGGGGTCTCAGATGACTTTGGGTTTCAGATGAATTTGTGGTTCCGAGTTCAAGCCGAAGTTTTGATCCTGTGTTCTGAGAGACACAGCCAATCAGTCTTGTCTGCATCATTTGCATCATAACATGTTTATTTTCAAAAAAAATACGCAAAAAAAAGGGGAAGAAAAAAAAGAAAAAAGAAAAAAACTAATCCCTGCATGCATATCATTTCTCAGGTACATTCCAGAGCTTGTTCTCTGATAGAGATGGCAACAGTCCCAGAGTTGAAGCGGAAGACTTGTTCCTACAGCTTTCACCGTGAACCTTTGACGTCTCTGATTGAGTTGAGCAACCTTATGACCAGTGGTAACCAGAAGGGGTTCGTTGACCAGTATGGAGATATTCTGACACTGTTGAAGATGGTAGTCGATCCGGTGCCGTTGCAGACTCTTCTACAGTTCTACGACCCAGAGCTTCATTGTTTCACCTTTCAAGATTATCAGTTGGTGCCTACTCTTGAGGAGTATTCCATTCTGCTGAGTGTCCCGGTCCGGTATCAGGTTCCTTTCTTGGATGTGCCCAAGGAGGTTGATTTCAGAGTTGTTGCCAGAGCTCTCCATTTGGGTATCAAAGAAGTCAATGATAGTTGGAAGTCCAGTGGGGATGTTGTAGGATTGCCTTTGAAGTTTCTGTTGAGGGTAGCTAGAGAAGAAGCAGAGAAGGGAAGTTGGGAAGCCTTTCATGCTCAGTTGGCTGTCATGATCTATGGGATCGTCTTGTTTCCGAGTATGCCCAATTTTGTTGACTATGCTGCAGTCAGTATTTTCATTGGAGGAAATCCAGTTCCTACTCTATTAGCTGACACTTACTATGCTATTCACAGCAGGCATGGTAAGGGTGGGGCTATCAGATGTTGTCTCCCGCTTTTGCTCAGATGGTTCTTGTCTCTTCTGCCAGTCAGTGGACCTTTTGTGGATGCTCAGAGCACGCATAAATGGACTCAGAGGGTTATGTCTCTTACTTCCTATGATATCAGGTGGCAATCTTACCGGATGGATGTGCGTAACGTCATTATGAGCTGTGGAGGATTCCGTAATGTGCCACTCATAGGGACTAGGGGTTGCATCAATTACAACCCGGTTCTTTCTCTTCGCCAGTTGGGGTTTGTGATGAAGGGAAGACCGCTTGAGGCTGAGGTAGCTGAAAGTGTGTATTTTGAGAAGCAGAGTGACTCGGCCAGATTGGAGCAGATAGGGAGAGCTTGGAAGTCTATTGGTATGAAGGATGGATCTGTCTTAGGGAAGAAGTTTGCTGTTGCTATGCCCGATTACACTGATTGGGTCAAGGAGAGAGTAGAAACTTTGTTGTTACCCTACGATAGGATGGAGCCGTTGCACGAGCAACCACCTTTGATCCTTGCTGAGAGTGTGCCTGCGGAGCACTACAAGCAAGCCCTGATGGAGAATCGCCGTTTGAGAGAGAATGAGCAAGATACCCAGATGGAGTTGTACAAAGCCAAAGCTGATAGGTTGAACTTGGTTCATCAACTCAGAGGAGTGCGAGAAGAGGATGCTAGCAGACTGAGAAGCAAGAAGAGATCCTACGAGGAGGTGGAGAGCATGTTAGATGCAGAACACCGGGAGTGCTTGAGGCTGCAGAGGGTTGAGGCCAGCTATCAGAAGAAGATCAGAGACTTGAAGAAGCAACTCAGAGATAAAGACATCCAGTTGAAGAAGGAAGTAGACTTGAGACAGACATCAGAGAACCACCTTGGAAGAGAAGTGGTAGAGCTTAGACGACAACTGAAGGAGAAGATCACTCTTTTGCCGGAATGTTCAGAATGTGACCTGTTGATAGACCAGTGTCAGTACTTGAAGACTCTCATTCCGGGAGGCCGTTTGTCTTAGCTTGTATCTTTGATATGTATGTTGAGAATCACCTCCAGGCTTGTTGGATGGGATTCATTGTTGTACTCCGATTGTTTGGATTTTCTTTGTCGACTTTGTTGTATGATCCTGTTACTCATATAGATGAGGTTGTTGGTTTCACCTTGTACTCATCACTCTTGTGTATGTTGTTTATGTGCTTCTATGTTGTTCTTGCTGCAGGTTGCCATCTTTTGAGGATGACTCAGGCTCTTTGAATGCCTGAGGAATGAACATATCATGTGCATCATACGCATCATTAGCACCATACTCATATCATTTTGCATAACAGGTGTTCTTGGTCGTGACTTCTCACTCTTGGTTCCTGTTCAGGCAGGATAGCTGATCAACGTCCGCACCGCTACTCAACACGACTGAATCAACAGAGAGGTATGGATCAAGTTCAAGCTGAGTTGGCTGAGATGAAGGCTAACATGGCCCAGTTTATGAATATGATGCAAGGGGTTGCACAAGGTCAAGAAGAACT
Organism: Lathyrus oleraceus; assembly: GCF_024323335.1. Taxonomy (NCBI): domain Eukaryota; kingdom Viridiplantae; phylum Streptophyta; class Magnoliopsida; order Fabales; family Fabaceae; genus Lathyrus; species Lathyrus oleraceus. Next base: position 155,766,806 of record NC_066585.1, read on the forward strand.
TCGAGCCATGGTTCAGAGACAAGAGGCTGCAATTCCACCGGTCAACCATGCTCCGCCAGAGGGAGGCCCGGTCAATGATAATAATGTTGCTGCTGTTGTACCCATCAACAACTATGCTACAGGTGATGAGTTGGGGGGAATTCGAATCAACGGTCAACCTATTGCTCCAGATGCCGCTAATGCCAGGGCAGTCCGTGCCCCGGCCCGTAACCCTGTTCCGATTGTTGACAGACAAGAGGATATGTTCACTCTGCTCAGTGAAGACGAAGATGTTCTGGGAAGGGTTGATGAGAGGGATCGTAAAGTTGATGCCCTTGCTGAGAAGATCCGGGCTATGGAATGTCAAAATTCTCTCGGTTTTGATGTTACCAATATGGGGTTGGTGGAAGGTTTGAGAATCCCTTACAAGTTCAAGGCACCGTCCTTCGATAAATACAACGGTACTTCTTGCCCTCGCACCCATGTGCAGGCTTATTATCGAAAAATCTCTGCGTATACCGATGATGAAAAGATGTGGATGTATTTTTTCCAAGATAGTCTATCTGGGGCTTCTTTGGACTGGTACATGGAATTGAAGAGAGATTCTATCCGCTGTTGGAGGGATCTGGGTGAGGCCTTTTTGAGGCAATACAAACACAACATAGACATGGCACCGAGCCGGACTCAACTGCAGAGTCTTTGTCAGAAATCCAATGAGAGCTTCAAGGAGTATGCCCAGAGGTGGCGTGAACTGGCTGCTAGAGTTCAACCCCCTATGCTGGAGAGGGAGTTGACAGATATGTTTATCGGTACTCTTCAAGGTGTGTTTATGGACCGGATGGGGAGCTGCCCATTCGGTAGTTTTTCTGATGTTGTCATTTGTGGAGAGAGGAATGAGAGTTTGATTAAAACTGGGAAGATCCAAGATGCTGGTTCCTCTTCTTCTAAGAAGCTGTTTGCTGGGGCACCTCGTCGAAGAGAGGGTGAAACTAATGTTGTTCAACACCGCAGAGATCAGAACAGAATTGAATACCGTCAAGCTGCTGCAGTGACCATTCCGGCACCTCAACCTCGTCAACAACAACAACAAAGAGTTCAACAACCGCAACAACAACAACAGCAACGTCCGTATCAGCCCAGACAGAGGATGCCTGATCGACGTTTTGATTCGCTACCCATGTCGTACGCCGAACTGCTGCCCGAACTACTCAGGTTGGGGATGGTTGAGTTGCGTACAATGGCTCCGCCTACAGTATTGCCTCCTGGGTACGACGCCAACGTCCGTTGTGACTTTCACTCTGGGGCACCAGGGCATCATACTGAGAAGTGTCGGGCTCTCCAGCACAAGGTCCAAGATTTGATCGATGCCAAGGCGATCAACTTCGCTCCAGTGCCTAACGTCGTAAGCAACCCTATGCCTCAGCATGGTGGGCATAGAGTGAACAATATTGAGGGGAAAGAAGCTGAAGATCTGGTTGTTAATGTTGATGATGTTCAGACTTCTCTGCTAGTTGTGAAGGGCCGTCTGCTGAATGGGGGTGTCTACTCGGGCTGTGATGAGGATTGTTTGGGCTGTGCAGAATCTGAGAATGGTTGCGACCAGTTAAGGGCCGGTATCCAGGGTATGATGGATGAGGGTTATTTGCAATTCAGTAGGGCTGTAAAAGATCGTGGAACAGTGTCAACTATCACCATTTACTTTAAACCGTCTGAAGGACGTGGACAAAGGGTCGTTAGTGCACCTGCAGTAAATGGTACCCCAGTTACCATTTCTGTGCCTGTAACCATCAGTGCTCCAACTACTATCGCTGCGTCTGGAAGAAGGGCTGTTGAGAATAGTAGAGTCGTGCCGTGGAAGTATGATAATGCTTACCGCAGTAACAGAAGGGCTGAAAGTCAGACGAGACCAGTGAATCAAGCTCCAGTGACAATTGGTTTACCGAATAGAGTTCCTGCAACTGTTGGTCCGGCTGTGGATAATGTAGGGGGTCCAGGAGGTTTTACCAGAAGTGGTCGTCTGTTCGCACCGCAGCCTTTGAGGGACAATAATGCTGAGGCTCTCGCCAAAGCAAAGGGTAAGCAAGCTGTGGTTGAGGAAGAACCTGTCCAGAAGGAAGCGCCCGAGGGGACATTTGAGAAGGACGTGGAGGAGTTTATGAAGATAATCAAGAAGAGTGACTACAAGATTGTAGATCAGTTGAATCAAACTCCGTCCAAGATTTCTATACTTTCACTGTTGTTGTGCTCTGAGGCACACTGTAATGCCTTGCTGAAGATGTTGAATCTGGCTTACGTACCTCAGGAGATTTCTGTCAATCAACTGGAGGGTGTGATGGCCAATGTGAGCACCAGGCATGGTGTAGGATTCACCAACCTGGACTTACCGCCTGAAGGGCGGAACCATAACAAAGCCTTGCACATCACCATGGAGTGCAAGGGGGCAGTGTTGTCTCACGTATTGGTAGACACCGGGTCGTCGCTGAATGTGTTGCCTAAGCAGATTCTGAAGAAGATTGATGTGGAAGGGTTTGTGCTTACTCCCAGTTACCTGATCGTTCGTGCTTTCGACGGATCCAAACGTTCTGTGTGTGGGGAAGTTACCTTGCCTGTGAAGATAGGTCCTGAGGTATTCGATATCATCTTCTATGTTATGGACATCCAGCCCGCCTATAGTTGTTTATTGGGGCGTCCATGGATTCATGCAGCAGGGGCAGTCTCGTCGACTCTCCATCAAAAGCTCAAGTATGTCTGGAACGGTCAGATTGTGACCGTGTGCGGTGAAGAAGAGATTCTGGTGAGTCATCTATCCTCGTTCAAGTATGTTGAGGTGGATGGCGAGATCCACGAAACCTTATGTCAGGCGTTTGAGACTGTGGCTCTCAAGAAAGTGGCGTACGCTGAGCAGAGGAAGCCAGGTGCTTCAATTGCTTCTTACAAGCAGGCTAAGGAGGTTGTTGATTCTGGCAAAGCTGAAGGCTGGGGCAAGATGGTGTACTTGCCTGTCAAAGAAGACAAATTTGGCGTTGGTTACGAGCCTCTCCAAGTAGAGCAGAATGGTCAAGCGGGTCCGAGTACTTTTACCAGCGCTGGGCTGATGAATCATGGCGACGTCTCTGCAACCGGTAGTGAAGACTGTGACAGTGATTGTGATCTGGACAACTGGGTTCGCCCGTGTGCACCAGGGGGGTCTATCAACAATTGGACGGCTGAAGAAGTGGTTCAAGTTACTCTTCTGACAGAAAGCGATCTTATGGCATTCACTATGAACAGTTCTGTTATGGCTCAGTATGATTTCGACAACCCCATCTACCAAGCTGAAGAGGAGAGTGAGGAAGACTGTGAACTCCCTACAGAATTGGTCAGATTGCTGAAGCAGGAGGAAAGGGTCATCCAACCTCATCAGGAGGAGTTGGAGGTTGTTAATTTGGGTACTGAGGACGCCAAAAGAGAAATCAAGATTGGGGCTGCTTTAGAGGACTCTGTCAAGAGGAGGCTGATTGAGATGCTGAGAGAATATGTGGAGATATTCGCTTGGTCATATCAAGATATGCCTGGGTTAGATACAGACATTGTGGTGCATCGGTTACCTCTTAGAGAAGGATGTCCTTCGGTCAAGCAGAAGCTTCGTAGAACGAGTCCTGATATGGCAACTAAGATCAAGGAAGAGGTTCAGAAGCAGTGGGATGCGGGTTTTTTGGCTGTTACAAGTTATCCCCCATGGGTGGCCAACATCGTTCCTGTGCCGAAGAAGGATGGTAAAGTCAGAATGTGTGTCGATTACCGGGATTTGAATAGAGCGAGTCCGAAAGATGATTTCCCATTACCTCACATTGATGTATTGGTTGATAATACGGCTCAATCCTCGGTATTCTCTTTCATGGATGGTTTCTCCGGTTATAACCAGATCAAGATGGCGCCAGAGGACATGGAAAAGACGACATTCATTACACCTTGGGGCACGTTCTGCTATAAGGTGATGCCATTTGGGCTAAAGAATGCTGGTGCTACCTATCAGAGGGCAATGACGACTCTCTTTCATGACATGATGCACAAAGAAATCGAAGTGTACGTAGATGATATGATTGCGAAGTCGCAGACAGAAGAGGAGCACCTGGTTAATTTGCAGAAGCTGTTTGACCGGTTGAGAAAGTTCAAGCTGAGGTTGAATCCGAACAAGTGTACGTTTGGAGTGAGATCAGGGAAGCTGTTAGGCTTCATTGTCAGTGAGAAAGGGATTGAGGTTGATCCAGCAAAAGTCAAAGCTATTCAAGAGATGCCTGAACCGAAAACGGAGAAGCAAGTCCGTGGGTTTTTAGGGAGGTTGAACTACATTGCAAGGTTCATATCTCATCTAACAGCCACGTGCGAACCAATTTTCAAACTGCTCAGAAAGAATCAGGCGATCAAGTGGAATGATGATTGTCAGAAAGCTTTTGACAAGATTAAAAAGTATTTACAGAAACCTCAAATCCTTATACCTCCAGTTCCAGGGAGACCTCTGATAATGTACCTGTCAGTGACTGAGAACTCGATGGGGTGTGTATTGGGACAGCATGACGAGTCTGGTCGAAAAGAGCATGCCATATACTACCTTAGCAAAAAGTTTACCGACTGTGAAACAAGATATTCACTGCTCGAGAAAACTTGCTGTGCTTTGGCCTGGGCTGCTCGCCGACTGAGGCAGTATATGTTGAACCATACTACCTTATTGATTTCTAAGATGGATCCAGTGAAGTACATCTTTGAGAAACCAGCTCTCACCGGACGCGTTGCTCGTTGGCAGATGATTCTAACAGAATATGATATTCAGTACACGTCACAAAAGGCCATCAAAGGTAGTATTCTGTCAGACTACCTCGCCGAGCAACCGATTGAAGATTATCAGCCTATGATGTTTGAATTCCCTGATGAAGACATCATGTATCTGAAGATGAAAGATTGTGAAGAGCCTCTTGTCGAGGAAGGACCGGATCCGGATGACAAATGGACACTGATGTTTGATGGGGCTGTGAATATGAACGGTAACGGTGTTGGGGCAGTATTGATCAATCCTAAAGGTGCTCATATACCTTTTTCTGCCTGATTGACGTTTGACGTCACCAACAACGAAGCTGAGTATGAGGCTTGTATCATGGGGATAGAAGAAGCCATTGATCTGAGGATCAAGACGCTTGACATTTATGGAGATTCCGCTCTAGTGATCAATCAAGTCAATGGAGATTGGAATACGAATCAGCCGCATTTGATTCCGTATAGAGATTACACCAGAAGAATACTGACGTTCTTCAAGAAGGTGAAGTTGTATCATGTCCCCCGGGATGAGAATCAAATGGCTGATGCCTTGGCTACTTTGTCGTCTATGATCAAAGTTCATTGGTGGAATCATGTGCCACATGTTGCAGTGAATCGACTCGAGAGGCCTGCGTATGTGTTTGCAGCCGAGTCTGTTGTGGGTGATGAGAAGCCGTGGTATTATGACATCAAGAACTTCCTCAAGACTCAGGAGTATCCTGAAGGTGCGTCGAAGAATGACAAGAAAACCCTGAGGAGGCTAGCTGGAAGCTTCTATTTGAATCAGGATGATGTGCTGTATAAGAGAAACTTTGACATGGTCTTGCTCAGATGCGTGGACAGACCCGAGGCGGACATGTTAATGCAGGAAGTTCATGAAGGCTCCTTCGGTACTCATGCCGGCGGACATGCAATGGCTAAGAAATTGTTAAGAGCGGGTTATTACTGGATGACTATGGAATCCGATTGTTTCAAGTATGCTCGGAAGTGCCATAAGTGTCAAATTTATGCTGATAAGGTGCATGTACCACCAAGCCCTCTGAATGTCATGAATTCGCCTTGGCCGTTTGCCATGTGGGGCATTGATATGATTGGGAAGATTGAGCCTACTGCTTCGAATGGACATCGCTTCATTTTGGTAGCGATTGACTATTTCACCAAATGGGTGGAAGCAGCTTCCTATGCTAACGTTACCAAACAAGTGGTTACCCGGTTCATCAAGAAAGAAATCATATGTCGTTATGGAGTTCCTGAGAGAATCATCACTGACAATGGTTCGAATCTCAACAACAAGATGATGAAAGAGCTTTGTAAAGATTTCAAGATTGAACATCACAATTCTTCTCCTTACAGACCGAAGATGAATGGTGCTGTAGAAGCGGCAAACAAGAATATCAAGAAGATTGTGCAGAAGATGGTCGTTACGTACAAGGATTGGCATGAGATGCTGCCTTTCGCTTTGCATGGGTACCGTACCTCAGTACGTACGTCGACCGGGGCAACCCCTTACTCCCTTGTGTATGGTATGGAAGTTGTCCTACCCGTTGAAGTGGAGATTCCTTCTCTGAGAGTTTTATTGGATGTCAAGCTGGACGAAGCCGAGTGGATTCGAACAAGGTTTAATGAGTTGAGCCTTATCGAGGAGAGACGGCTAGCAGCTGTATGCCATGGACAGTTGTATCAGCGAAGGATGAAGCGAGCCTTTGATCAGAAAGTGCGACCTCGAAGCTATCAGATCGGTGATCTAGTTTTGAAGAGGATCCTCCCTCCCGGTGCAGATAACAGGGGCAAGTGGACTCCTAATTATGAAGGTCCATATGTTGTGAAAAAAGTATTCTCCGGTGGAGCCTTGATGCTTACAACTATGGATGGTGAAGATTTTCCGTCTCCTGTTAACTCAGATGTAGTCAAAAAATACTTCGCATAAATTGACCCGCTGGACAAAAAGAAAAAGAGTCCAGGCAAAAAAGGGGCATCCCGGCGAACCAAAAAAACAGAAAGAAAAGGTTCGGGCAAAAATTAGGGATAAAATGAAAAGAATTTGTACACCCGGTAAGCCGAAGACCCGCAAGGGCGGCTTAGGCAAAAATGGGTATCCCGGTGGATTGAAAACCCGAAAGGGCGATCCAGCCAAAAGAGGGATTAAAGCGAAGACTACAGTCTGAGTTGTCTGTACTTCATCAAGCTTTGTCATCTGCCATCTCGAAAGATGTGATCCGTCCAGTCATTCTTCTCAGAAAGCAAGGAGTTGGGAGGAAAACTGATGATCTGTGAGTTATAACAGAATTGGGAAATAATGGATGCCGTGTTCACATTGCCATTAGGATAGATCTTTCCTTTTGTGCGCAATTACCTCTTTCTAGGAATTGCCTCCCAATGTATTTGCCTCTTCAAGCACATTTTCAATCAATAAAAGTCGTTATTCAGATAAATGGCTCTTTTGTTTTTACTTTTACTGTTTTGTTTGCAAAAATGTCCGAATTTTTGATAAGCATTGCATATAAGAACATGAAGGCTAAACAATAGCTTGCAGGATGATGAAACATTTGAAAATCATTTTGAATGTTGAGGACACTTAAGCGTATCTTGTCCATGTATCCCCTGGGGGCATTTTGTTGAGCTGTTTTGCAGGTCATCGTCAGTGAGGACGTTTCCTCAGCAGATATTTTCCCCAAGCAAGTTTGGAAGCTATCAGAGCTATGTTCCCCTGCGGAGACGTCTGTGGATAGTGCCTTCTATTCCCCAACAGATCTAAGGATTGCCTATCCCCAGCAGGCCTGTATTTGCCGATTTCCTCCTGAGTGAGGCAGACTCATTGAAATTTATCTCCAGCATTTATCCTATCTGTGGACTGAAGGATATCCCCAGCGGAGTTTACCTTCCCCCAGCAGCAGTGCTATCCTCCAACATGAGTGAGAAGTCGTTGCTCTCCCTGCAGAGTCTCCCCGCATAGTTGGAGTACCTGATCAGTTTTGGCTCCCCAGCCGGAGTTTTTCATCATTTTTGCATTTTTTTGCATTTTTAGTGATCATTGCATCCTCAAACTGCGTAGCATTCCCATTCAATATGGAACATTACGCCATAGAAAAATTCAAACATATGCATTCATGTGTTAACCTCACCAGACCGTATCCCCGGCAGAGGCGGATCATTTCATTCAACATCAGCACAGCAAGTCTGCTACAGTTGCTCTTGACAGCATTCAGGATTGATATCCCCACAAAGGTTTATTACCTCACCCGTTGCTGACAGAAAGTTTGTTTCTCCCCAGTGAGACCCCCAGCAAGTGGTCAACCTTGCCTTGACATATCTAAAAAGTCGTTCTTGTGATACCGGTTAGTGTCATACTAGCAATCGCGTGTGTTTCTTTGTTTGGTGTCGGTAAACACCATTGTTTCGGTGTCTGTAAACATCGGGTTTTTTCCCCGGTCATCAGTAAATGTCTGGTCATCATTTTTTGGTGTCGGTAAACACCATTGTTTCGGTGTCTGTAAACATCGGGTTTTCTCCCCAGTCATCAGTAAATGTCTGGTCATCATTTTTTGATGTCGGTAAACATCATCTTTCGATGTCGGTAAACATCGAGTCTTTTCTGCAGTCATCGGTAAATGTCTGATAATCCCCAGCTAGAGATCCCCAGTAGAGTCATCGGTAAATGTCCTATCTGGTTTCCAGTTGCAAATACTTGTTTTTTCCCTTAGTGAAGTGTTCCCCGGTCATCGGTAAATGTCTGGTCGTTTGTTTTGATGTCGGTAAACATCATTTTTCGATGTCGGTAAACGTCGAGTCTCATCCCAGTCATCGGTAAATGTCTGGTCATGCTTTGTTTCCTTGTTGATAAAATCAAGATCCCCAGAAGTCGTCGGTAAGGGTCTTGTCTGATTACACCACAAAGATTTTGTTCCTCCCCAAGTGGAGACGCCATCGGTAAATGGCCCTGTATGCTTCGATATCGGTAAATATTGAATGCCCAGTTTTATCCGCCATCAGTAAATGGCCCCGTATGCTTCGATATCGGTAAATATCGGATCCCCGGTTGCAGTAGCCATCGGTAAATGGTCGAGTTGAAGTTGATATCGGTAAATGTCAAGTTTTCTTTGAAGCCGCCATCGGTAAATGGTTTTGCTTCCTTTTACATCAGAGTTGTTTCCCAGCAGCCATCGGTAAATGGTCTTGCTGAAGTTGATATCGGTAAATATCAAGTTTTCCAGTTTCTAACCATCGGTAAATGGTTTCGCTTTTCTGAAGTTGTCAATTGCAGGCGTCATCAGTAAATGACGTGGTTCTTCTTGTATCATATCCGGCAGAGTGCAAATTTCTACGGTTCTTGGTATTCAATCCCTGTTTACCCTGAAAGTCTGACAGCCATTGCTCTCATCCATTCGGGTTCCCAGCTGATTGAATAGGGGCAGCTGTAGCACCTCAAAATTTGCACCTATCATTGTACATACATTCTCATATTAGTTCATAGCATAACATGGTCCACTGCATAGCATTGCATTGTCCCATCTGCCTCAAGTACAAAGTCATCAGAAGAATTAGGTCAAACTGATCAGGAGATCAGTCAACCAAGCAAGCAAGTGTGTTTTTCATCGAGCCAAGGCCCTAGGGTTGGTCCAACATGTTCACATGACTTGGGGATCCATTTGAAGAGTTTTGGTCAAGGATTGGATGTTCAGAAGTCATCAGTCAATGCACAGTCAGTCAGAAACCCTAAAAAGTCAAACTTGGTCAACTGTGTTTGATTTTATGGTTTTGATGGATGGATTTGGTTTGAGAGAGCTTATTCATGTCCAAATAGGCCTCATGTATCATGTCAAACAACATCATTGAAGAATTTGAAGCCAGATCAGAAATTTCCAAAAAGGGAAACTTGACCTGTAACTGAAATTTACCAAAAATGGAAAGTCTTGATCCTCAAACTTACATCATGATACAAGCTTCAAATGAATTTTTGCCCAACATGAAAGTTGAAGATCTTGTTCTCCCATTTCCAAAAAGTCCAAGAACACTCAATTCCCATGTATGGTTGGCAAGTTATGATCAATTCATTTTCAAAAATTCTTGAACTTCAAAAGGCCATATCTCTCAAACCATTTGGCCAAATTTGGTGAGGTTTTTTCCAACAAGTCACATTTGACCTCCTCTTTCCAAAAATGTAATTTTCATGTACCAAAACTTTATGGATCAAAATGGCACTTTTGAACCTACATGGATTATTTTCAAGTGAGGTGAAAAATTGAACTTTCCAAATAATCATTCCCAACCATTTCTACCATCCAAACATGTTCTGAAATGTTATTTGTGACTTGTTGGAAGCCCATTTTCGTGCAGTACACACACCCATCACTAACTTGCTTGAAAATTGGACAAAAGTACACTTTTCACCAACTCCATTCCACCTTTCATGAACCCTAATCAGTACCACAAAACAGGGTATATATTCATCATTTTCCTGCTGAAGGAAACCCTAGCAGCCACCATTTTACAACAGAAAAAACCCTTGTTCTCTCATTTTCTCATTTTTGCATTTTGGAACTTTTCTTGAAAAAACTGCAAAGAACACGACCTGGCCTTGCTTGCTTCATCATTTCTCTTCATTGTGAGCACATTTCCATCATCTTTTCCCAACTGGAACCACAGCACACGACTGTTTTCACCAAGCACTCATCAATGGCAGTTCAAGTTCTTGACCATTTCAAGCTTTCCTAAGCCAAGCTTCCTTCACCATTCACCTTGTGGAAGTTTGTTGAGCAGCTGTTTCGAGCAAAGGAAGCCAAACAACACTTGAATCATCACTGTGCTTCCAATTTGGTAAAATTTCGAACTTCTTCATTTGCAGAACCATGATATGCTTTAGCTAGATCTCCTTGCCATGAGCATTTTAAACTTTGAATCATGAAAAATGGTTGTGTATTTGGAAAGTTATGCTGATTTAAAGATTAATGTATGAATATGTTCTTGCACGATTCATGTTGATTAACTCGATTCCATGGAAAATATTATTGGATTCGTGTTGTGTGATGCCTGCTGTTTCGATTGGTATGCTTAATTCCAGTTTCTGGGCTTAAAATTTTTCACGAATTGGGAAGGTGATGAATGTGTTCACTGTTGCATAAACCCTAAGTTGTTCATACCATTGCCCAGATTTCACGTATGCATGGCCATGTAGCTCCGTCAGCCAATCATTTTATTTCCTTTCACTGCCCTAAACGACCGCGTATTGTTTAGTGACCCTGGGAATTACAAAATTGCCACTGGCGTGGCATGTGACATATTAAAATATGTTGTTTTCTTAATTTTTATTTCATTTTGTGACCAATCTTTGAAAAATCATAGAGCTCTCAATTTTAATCTAAAATTCATGGGGTTTTTTGTGGAATGTTCATCTCCATCTCTAGTTTTTTATCATATTTTTTCCAGATTTTTTTTGATGAGTGGTTTGTAAATTATGCTAGGGTTTTGTTCATGTGTCCATATTTTGTACCTTTTGCCGAAACATTTGTGAAATGGTGATACTTTATCCAATGGCTCCCAAATTTTTGTGCTTAAACTAGACACACTCATGTTGATTTTGGTGTAGAGTTTGTAAATTTATCATTGCTGGTTTGTGAGTTATGATTTTTTGAATTAGGGTGTGACAATTTGTGTCACACCAATGATGTCTAACTTCATGATTTTTGTATCCATGCTTCTTGACCTCCAAATGAATTGATTTATTGCATGATTGAGCTCTTATATGTCTAGTTGGCATGTGATTTTTTGTGGAACTATTTGAGGCATTTCCTAATTGTTTGAGATTTTCTCCCCTGTTTGACCAAAATGTTGACCTCATGTGATGCATGTTGCCATTTCATTTGTGAAATTCTCATACTTTATTAGATGGACATGAAATTTTACATGAGATAACTAGACATCCTCATCTTTGCCATGGTTTTAGTCCCATTCATTTATCATACACCATCTCTGATTTATGATTTTTCTAAGTTGATGCATGTTTGGTTGACTTCTTTGAGCATGTTCAAAATTGCTTTGACTTTCTGATTTTCATTGACTGCCTTCCTCTTGTCCAAATGAGATGAAATTTGACATGCTTACCATGCTGTGGGTTGTGATTGACCATGATTTATTTGGTGATTTTTGGAAATGTTTGAGATTACTTTTGATGCAAGTCTTGCTGTTGACTCCTATGAGCTTCTAAATGCCATGCCTTGACCTAAATTGTTCATGAAATGATGATGATGCATGATATAAACATGAAACCAGTTGGTTTGCTTCTTGATTGTTTGAACATGATTTTGGATGCTTGCCCTTTGCTGTTTTGACTTTTTCATTCTCTTTTGACCCTAGGCTTGCCCTAGTGGTCTTGTTACTCACCTTTGAGTTCATGTTTTCAGGTTGACCAACAAATGACCAATGAGACCAATTCTTTTTGATTGAGCTTGCTTAAATATCATTGTCTAACTTGTTTATTTTGTAGGTGGCTTGGCTCACATGCCTTGAGCCTTGTGCCTTGCACATTCACTTGATTGTGTTAACTGGTTGATATCTGTTTCATTTTGATTTAACTTTGACTTGTATACTAAATGTGCTTGACTGGTTTCAGGTGCTTTAGTTGCTTTTAGTTCCTTGTGAACTTTGCTTTGCTTTGCTTGTATAAGCAATTTGCATTGAGGTATGCTTCTAATCTTCATGTAGTCTGGAAGACCTGGCCTGTTACTTGGCCAGGCAACTGTCTGAAGTCCTCCTTAAGAGGCAATGTTCGTGGATGTTTAATTTTGTCCTTGCATAGAGTCAAAGACCTCCTAAGTGAAGAGGCAATTGGCAGAACCCAAGGGATATGCAACCTATCCCCTGCTATTCTGTGTGTCATCTGCTTTGCTCACACCACTGTGTTGATGCATTGCAGATACAAACCCAAGATCTTGTACAATCGTACAGTTGAGTCAGTATCAAATGTGTAGAAGGGTTCCCACTTTCTGAACCCACACATTCTTGTCTTAAGCTCTCCCAGGCCAGGGATAAGAGCTATGAAGTCTCATCTTCACTCACCTTTCATCAGCTTCACCTTAGCCCCTCAATGGCAAGGTTAAGAGCTAACATTACCCAGTTCCAGAGGTTTGTTTGTTGAGGTTGATATGACCCCTCGACTAAAACCTAACCCTTGTTTGAGCCACTTGCTTGTGTATAGTGTGTGCTATCTGTGCTTGTATGTTTGTTTGACTTGCTTCCTGTGCAAGTTAGGGATAGTTTAGACTTGCTTCCTGTGCAAGATAGGTTGTGCTTGACTTGCTTCCTGTGCAAGTTAAGTGTGTGTGTGGCTTGCTTCCTGTGCAAGTCATGATTAGGATAGGCTTGCTTCCTGTGCAAGTTAGCTAGAAACCTTAACTTAGGGATGATTTGCATGATAACATCTAGGCTCGAGTCGTAGTCTCCCTAGTGTTGTGTCTCCCTCTGTTATCTGGTTAGGCTAGTCCTTTTCCCTCTGTAGGGGAACTACGTCGCCCTGATCTTCATACCAGATGAAGTACGTAGGCAGGAGATTGAGCTGATCTCTCCGGGCGCCTTTTTTCTTTTGTGTGTGTTGTTTGACAGTTGCTAGGCTCGAGTGCCTGACTCCTTAGCAATTTGTTGTCTGTTTGTTTGAGTGTGTGCTTGACAGTTATAGGCTCGAGTCCCCGACTCCCTATTAACTTGTTGTGTTGTTGTGTGCTTGGAAGCTGATGTAAGACCATCGAGTGGCATTCGGGTTCCAGTGTGGGTGTGTTTTGGTTCGGATGCTGATGTAAGTCCAGTGATTGGCATTCGGGCTCCACGTTTGCCTGTGTGTGTCTCGTTTGTTTGTGTGCGTGTCAGCCGAGCTACGAATGCTCTGATTCTTCTCTCGTCCGAGAAGATACGTATGCATAGGATGCGACATCCTAGCGAGCATGTGTCGTTTCCCCAGTCCGAACTACTTCGACTCTGATGTCTATGCCTGATAGACTAAGTAGGCCCAGGATACGATGTCCTGTCGAGTCAGTTTCTTGTCTGTTTTCTTGTGTCTCTTTCAGCCAGTGTGTGTGAGTGTGAGCAGTGTTTTAGCAACCATTTATCCTTCCTTTTGTGCGTGGATCCCGTCGAGTACGACGGATGCGTAGGGGTGCTAATACCTTCCCTTCGCATAACCGACTCCCGAACCCATTCTCTTTGGTCGCGAGACCATGTTTTTTCCAGGTTTACTTCGAGCGTTTCCTTTCCCTCTTTTGGGATAAATAACGCACGGTGGCGGCTCTGTTGTTCTTGTTTTCCCGCCGGTTTTTCGCGCGATGCGACACTATCAATAATATCGAAACTGCTCAATGACGGATAATACCAAACTATATCATCATTAGGGAGAGACATAAGTCTCTGGGACCACCTTAGACATTGTTTGTTCTCCCCAAAAGTAGGCGTATGAGGCAAGTGGGAAATAAACCACTTGTATAAAAGAGGAGTGCAACAGATAATCGTTCCACCACCTTTAGAATTCCTTAGATGCAAAGAGAAATACATATCACCCAACAAAGTAGGCACATGATTCTCAATCAAGAAAAGTCTAATGACGTTAACATCAACAAAATCGTCAATGTTAGGGAACAAAGCTAATCCATAGATGAGCAACACAAAGATAGCTTCAAAAGCATCCACACTACCAGCTTGAGCAAGAGTGGTAGCTTCCTTGATGAGGAAAACAGATGGCAACCCAAATAACCCTCCTTTCTTCACCCAATGAGCCTCTATCTCAGACTTCTTCAAGTGAAGAGCTTCAGCAATAATACTAGACCGGGGAATCTCCTCCTATCCACTAAAAGGCACTATACTAGAAACAGGTATCCCCAAAAGATGAGAATACTCCTCCAAGGTAGGCACAAGCTGAAAATCTAGGAAAATGAAACAATGGTAGAGAGGATCGTAGAACTGCACCAATACACTCAAGATTCTTTCAACCACATCAGCAGACAAAATGGACAGAAGCTTCCCATGACGTTGTTTGAAGTCCAAGGGATCTAATACAAAAGATGCTAGCTTCCTTGATGAGGAAGTCAGATGACAACCCAAATAACCCTCCTTTCTTCACCCAATGAGCCTCTATCTCATACTTCTTCAAGTGAAGAGCTTCAGCAATAAGATGAGATCGGGGAATCTCCTCCAATCCACTAAAAGGTACTCTACTAGAAACAGGTATCCCCAAGAGACGAGAATACTCCTCCAATGTAGGCACAGGCTGATAATCCGGAAAAGTGAAGCAACGGTAGAGAGGATCATAGAACTGCACTAGTACACTCAAAAGTCCTTCGACCATATCAGCAGACAAGATAGACAGAAGCTTCCCATGGAGTTGTTTGAAGTCCAAGGGATCTAATACAAAAGATGCTAGCTTCCTTAACTCTTTCAAGTCGAGACATCTGAAACTGTACTTCTTAGTGTTCCTTCATCCATAATCCACTGAAAATATTTGCAAATGATACCTTAGTTTCTTAAAATTTCGTGTGATGAATGTCATGATGCGCATGAATGCATGAATGCAACAATCACAAATAAGGGATTACACACAAGGCAAACAAAGGTCAAGGGATGAACCAAGTCATTGTCAAGATCAATCATCCATTTTGGTGGATTATGGTTTACACCTTATCAACACCCAAGTTCCACTGATATTGACAAGACTTGATTGGATCAACCAAGAATCAAGGGTTTGTTGCAAGTCACGAGCATGGAGTCTGGGTAAGAACCATCCCAAAGGAATGAACTAAGGATAAAAACCTGTAGATCATGTTCTAAAGAGTTCCCAGAGTCTTAATTTCATCTATCGGATATTACAAGTTAAGATGACTGACTCATCGACCCATAATATTCTCAAGAGAAACTCGTCTGAGTGTAGCATCGCGTAACAACTATTATCCAGTCTACACCTGAACAGTTTTTGCACTACGTCCTAAATAGGCCAAGATGGGTTAGGTGTTATAAGGTCCTCAGCTTCTCAGACCCAATTAGAAATAGTAATGCCTAACCACAAATACTTGTGTGACATTTCCAAATCCAAAGGAGTCTCCACTAAGTGGATGGATCTCAAGCCAACTTGCTAAGGACTACTTCACACAAGTCGAACATGATTATACCATCCTCCTATCTTAATTGCACTCAAGTTCAGGTTAAAACTTATCTCACCATTCAGAGATCACCAAGCACAACAAGAAGATTATATCACACATACATATATACAAACATCACATATATACAAATATATTCACACAAAAAGTAGGCTAAACCCACTGGAGACTACTCCCCAGCAGAGTCGCCACTTAATTTCTGTAGCGGGAAATTCATGATCATCAAGCTATTGACAAGCTAGAGATCAATTAACAAGAGTCTCCACCGCACTTTTATTGTTTCCAAGGGAAAAGGGAAAAAGTACGAACAAAATCCAAAAGGTAAGAAGTTTTCAAGTAAAAACTAATAAAAGTCAAAGATCACAGGTAAGGGGGTTGGTTACATAGAGGGAAGGTGTTAGCATCCAAAGTGTCCTAGGTACTCCTAGGGAGCCCTTTTTGTATGCATATGTACTTGGTATAAAGTGATGTTTACAAACAAATAGAGTGAGGGGATGAGAAAAGAATTCATTAATTATATTTTGTGTTTGACAAGACCTTCGGTCTTGTGCCTACGTACCAACATAAAAATCAGGGATCAAAACCTCATAGTTCATGCTATAAATTTCAAAATGAGTGTGTTGGTTTTAACAAAATTTAAGTGTGAAAGGCACAAAGGCCTAAAAATGGTTTGAATGAGTTAGTTCTTTTTGGCCTTTTGAAAGTTTAATTAAAGTATAGTTAAGTTTATTTACAAGTTTGATTTAAGAAAATAAGTTTGAAAATGCAATGGCATAAGGCCAAAGTTTCTATCTTTTGCAAAAATTGTCAAAGTTTAGAACAAAAGTAGTTCACACAAAGAAGGTTTTGAAAATGGAGGGAGATATTTTGAAATTAAAGAAATGGGGAGAAGATGAAGAGATTATCCTATGCATAAAAATTAAAAGTTTAGAGTTGAAAAGATCTGACCAAATGGGTAGCAATCCAATAGACAAGTATGTCAATAGAAACCCAGAATTCCCTTGGACTTTTAGATTCAAGCAACACACAAATGCACAATTATATTATCTTGAAGAGCAAGGCATCAAATAAAGATGGCCTCGTCCAAGCTTATCCACTTCATGATCTTCTTCAAAATAGCCCATGGAGCAGATGAATTCTACAAGTCACAAGTTCAACATAACAACTTAACAATGATCAATGTTGCAGATGAACTGGAGATATTTTGAATGATGTATCAGATGAATTTCAAATTGCAAGCATTTTGTTCTTCATCAAATTGGCATTGGCCAAGTCCATTAGCTTAGGAAGGTTGCCTAGATTCTAAGTCCATTTTCTCAAGATCAAGCCAACAGTCGACTCAAAAAGGTTTTTTGTGTTTTTGTTTTAATTATGTACATTAAATGGTTAAAGACCATACAAACAAATAAAGCAACACAAACAAAGAGTATCACACAATATGGTCCAAATGGACAAAGCGAAAATTACATTAACACAAACAATTAGAATGATATGTATAATGACAAATGAAATAAAGTGCTAAAAGTAAATTGCATTAAAGTAAAAGCTTGAAATTAAAAGTCAATAGTTAGTAAGTTAGGGGTTAGTTTTGTTTTGCTTTTCATTTCAAGACATTCTTTGGAGAACACTCAACCCACTTGCCACAAGCATGGATCCTTGAACCAAAACATCTTCCAAAGGAAGGAAAGAAGGCCAAGTTTCCACACAATACCATGGAAGAGGGGATACTTACAATCTCACTAACTAGAATGCTTATGCCTTTTGTGTCATAAATTTAGCGTTATGTTAAGCCATCGTAATTGGACTTATGTAGAAGTCACAACTTTTTGAGGTCGGGCAATAGACTTTTGGTGTTAATGCATGTTGGAGACATAGTATTATGAACTATGTTCATGAAATATACCACACACAAAAAATATGCAAAAAGTGTGGCCTAATCTCATCCATACTTATGTAAAATTTTCAATCAACTAGCATTGGGACTTTGAGATATCATAGGCCAAATGGAAATGAATGGATGAAAAAAGGGAATTAGATGAAGAGGGAAGACGATGAATAAGATCACAGATTAGTCAAAGAAGGATTTTTACTAAATTAATATCATTCATTCAGTTTGGGAGATGGAATGTATATTCCATCAATCCCCTAAATCCAATGTTATTAACTTAACAAAGTCAATCAACCTTGACCAAGGTCCAACAACAAACAAGCAAACTCAATTAAGTCAATACAAATGGTCAACAAAATTTAAATGGCATTTATTCAATAAAAAATAATAAAATAATGCCTTAAATTCAAATATGTTTTGTCCAATTCCTAAAATTTCATCAAAACACCAAAGTAATGGCCATGAGATTTATCATTGGTCAAACAAGGTCAAAGGACCTTGGAGAAAAAAATTCATAATTTTTGGACATTTAAAAATATTTTTAAACAATTAAAAACAAATGCAAAATCAATTAGTTCATGAAAAATATTAATAATGATCCAAGAAATAATTTTAATTCAGAATATGAAAGAGAAAAATATTTGAATTTTTTTTGTGAAAGTCCCATATTTTTTGGATCAATATTGAATTTAATATGAATTATTGAAGAAAATGCAATTAAAATAAATTTTCAAAAATTCAAAAATACGGGGACCATCATATCTCCCTCATTAATTGAGGTGGCAGATCTGATGATCCAAAACGCGCGTTCTAAGTGTTCCTGAGCCAACCGCGTGGCACACATGGTATTTAAAACAAACGCTCCATATTAGAACGTGGAAGGAGGATCATATGGTTCAGAAGTGAGACACCTCATCGCCGGAGCCAGAGCTCTGGTCATCTTCCCTGGTGAGCTTCACCGAACTGGTCAAGATGAACCATCACCAAAATAAAAAACAGGGACATGATCTTGAAGAAAAAATGGCACTGAGCTCGAATCTGACCTACATTCATTCCAATTCCAAATATATTGAGAGATATGTGAAATTGAAAATTGAGGTACATGATTTGAGTTGCTTTGATTTGACCTCAAAGCAACTCAATCTTCTTGCCTACATTGGTAGGACTTCGGACAACCAAAGAATCAATGGAATTGAGCAGTAAATTGAGAGAATCAAAGAGTTGAAAATTTCTGTAAATTACCTTCAATGGAGGTCTGATCTTGATGGATCTTGAGCTTGCTTGCACTTGGACTCACTTCAATCACTTGCAGGAAGAGAATGGAAAGGTTTAGAAACAATGGATTCCTGGAGAATTGAATTCCAAAACAGTGGAGATTCAAGCTCAAATTCAAATAAATTTATCAGGTTTATCCTATGAGAGTGAAGGGTTTGAAGAGGGGGATCAAAGCTGGTGCAATGGTGTGTGTAATTCTGAGCATAAGGGCCTCAATTTATAGATGAATCCATGTGATATTTGCACATTTTCTCCACTTTCCAAAATTGGCAAATGATGATGGAATGGTGCATGGGCGGGCATAGGCCCATGAAATGATAGCTGAAGGTCCAAAATGAATGATCAGATGTGTTGAAGTTAGCTTAGATTGCAAGGCATATGTGCATTGTTGCTTGAAGTTGGATCCATGCCAAATGATATCATCCTGCTTAAGCCATGCGCACCCTATGCATTTCTCATCCAAAATGAATGAATTTGAGCTCTTTGGAAAGGTGAGATCAAGAGGAACAAGTTTGATGTTGAACACGTTTTCATTTGGATCTTGGAACTTGGAGAAATTTGAGGTGGAAGTTTGGAAAATATTGACATATCAAAATTTTTCTAAGTGTCAAGTCATATGTCTCAATATTCCACCTTGCTTAACTTTTTATGGGAGCTTCAAATGAGAAAAGTGTCTTCATCAAAGTTGTAGCTCTCTCAAAGACCTTAAAAATGGTCACCAATTTCATGTCATTTGGATTTGAAATAGAGTTATGCATTTTTGAAGTTTGGAAAAATCATTTGATCAATGGTATAGGTCAAAAGTGACCTATAATGTAGCTTCATATCACATGCTCAAAAAAGTTTAATTAGCTCCCACTCCAAACATAAAAGTTGAAGTAGAAACATTGAATTTGATTGTGCAACTTGGAAATATTTCATATCATAAAAAATGAGCAAGTTATGGCCTTGGGAAGTTGACTTTCAATATAGGGTTTAGACAAAATGACCTATAATGCTTCAACATAGAAAATGATTTTCCAAGCAAAACTAGCTCTAGGTATCAACATGAAAGTTGTTTATAATGTCATTTAGAGTAAGTTTTCTCTTGGAATCATTTTCATATGATGAAAATTGTAGGAGATAGGGTCTAGGGAGACCCGGTTTTGATCAGATGAATCCATTTGGCCAACCACCATTAACCAATTTGCTAATATTCAATTCTCTTGACTTTCTTGGTTCATGGTAGATCATATATGCATAAGATGATGAAATTTGAGGCGTGTCCCTTGAGAAATTTATTCAATTGGTGAGATAGCTTGTTGGAGAAGTTACTCAAAATACCTAGTCAAACTAGGGTTTCCAAGGCAAATCACCCTCAAACTCTTGAAGAAAACTTGATCAATATAACATGTAGAGAACATTAGAACTCATATATGATGTTCATAACCATTCTTGGATCAATTCTGGGTTGTGCTCTTTGTTCATGAGGGTCTCAAACCCTAGATGTGTACTTGATGAATCAATGAGGTCATGCCCTACCTACAAAAGAGTTAGGCAAATACAAAGACATATTTTTGGTATTTTTTATAGTAAAATGATAAAATACAAGTATGATATAATCAAAAAATTCTTGGTGATCTCTCCCAAAACAAACCCAATGAAGAAGGGGTAAGGAGGATGCCAAGGCATGATCCCAATGCTAATGCTTATGATGAAATTGCATGAGGGATCTTAGGGTCAAAGTTGGGGTCTTACAAAAACAACGGAAGGGAATATTCATTACCGATTACTGGGTAAGAATAGTCTTGCTGGGGAAAACTGCAAAAAATAGGATTTACAACTACCAGTTACTGGGCAGAAGACCAAAGGTGAGAGTATCTATCATTGGTTAGGATGAACATATCAAGAATAAACTCAACAGGGAAGAAAATCCGTCATCGAATATGATGAACATATCAAGGATAGACTTGCCTGGGATTGTCAAGGAGGATACCCGTCATCGGTTAAGATGAACATATCAAGGATAAGCCAACTGATCAAAAAGTAGGAATTACATCTATCGAATGCTGGATAGAATACCGATCAAAGAGAAAATCCGTCACCGGTTAAGATGAACATATCAAGGATAGACTCTGTGAGGAGATGAAATAGGCATTACATCTATCAGTTACTGGATAGAATACCAAGAGAGAGAATCAGTCACTGGTTAAAGTGAACATATCAAAGATCAACTCTGCGGGGGGAACAAAAGTAGGGTTTACAACTACCGGTTCTTGGGTAGAAGACCGCAAAGAGAAGGAAACCCGTCAATGATTAGGATGAACATATCAAGGATTAACTCTCTGGGAAACAAGGATAGGGATTACAACTACCTTTTTACTGGGTAGAACATCGAAAAGAGAATATCCATCATTGGTTAGGATGAACATATCAAGGATAGACTCAAGCAGGGGAGAGAAAGATACCCGTCACTGGTTAGGGTGAACATATCAAGGATATACTTCCTAGGGAATCAGATCCACTGGGGACTCTACTGTTGGGCAAACTGGGGTACTTGTGTCGGGTATTGGGCAAGAAGTAACAAACTGCAAACTAAGAAGAATATTACCAGTTACTGGGCAATAGACTCTTAGGAGACTCAAAGTATCTATCTAGGTAGGAGCTAGAAAGAAATAGTCAAACAAGACTCAACCCAATGAGAACATAACTCAAGGGGAGTGGTTCCATCCAGATAAACAACTGGGGAGGAAACTAAAGTAATAATCATCCACGAGGAAACAACTCAGTGGGGAAGGGGAGAAAGGTTAAAGTCTTTCTGCTTAATGGGATGACGCTCTACAATTGAGGGAGGACAGACATCGAAATTTGTATGGGGATCAAGTACCGCCATACAGGGAACGAGAATCTCAAACCAACAATTTAATCAGATATGCGAATATGCAAATATGAAATTATATGAATGTATATGTATATGATGATTATGCTGACAAGGACGATCACAAAGGATACGAAGGTGTCGCAAAGAAATTGAATAATCGGTATAATCCTCGGTCAATCCACAAAATATGGAGACAACTGCTGGAGAACAGAGACATCAACAATCCAAAAAGGCTCAACCCTAACCGGGGAAGGAGGAGATCTGCTTAGGAAAGAGAAAATATCACCGAGCCTGTCGGGAATTTTAGGTCAACACCATAAAAATGGGAGACAACCCTACAGGGAAAACAAACTGCTCAGGAACCAGGAGGAAACTCTGACTGGGGAGCAAGTCAACTAACGATTGGAGGGGAAACCAATGCGATCTACTGGGGAGATCAAACATCTCATCTGACGAAGACCAATACTATTGAAGAAGCACAAACTCCGTTGGGGAAGGTAGGAACTCTGGCGAGGGAAAACAAGCCGCAGGGCACCTGAATGAAACAACTCAGCTGGGGAAATGGAATGAAGCTCCACTGGGAAATCAAGAACTCTGCCGAGGAATTAAATCAACACAATTGCTAGGGATACCCTAAGGGTTAACTACTTCGGGAACCTCTGATGTTTCGCACTCAAGGACTTGTTATCCATCGGAATGTTGTTGATATTACTTTTGATTGCTTTGGAAAATTCTTGCTTTATATGTTTTTAAGAAAAGAGATTTTGATTAAAAAATTTAAATTTTCAAAAAATGATCATAATAAAATTTAAACTATTGGCTAAAATAAAATAAGAGTAGAAACAATTGGATAAAAGCTCAACTTTATTTAATATAATGGTAGTCTATAAATGACAGGACTCCATAAATTTTTACAAAGTTAAAAATGATAATTTACATGGAAAAAGGGTTACATTGAATACAAATGATCCTTAATCCTTCTACCAACTCTTGATATCCACTATGCTCTCGACCGCTACTGGGATGATGAATTAATGTCAACCCTTGTGCTCAAACAAGTTTTCAAAACACTGAAGATCAGCAGAATGCAGTTACTTTCCATAATACCTAATTATTGCATAAGTTTCCCCATGGTGGGGTACTCAACTTATCGGGAAATTCTTTCTGTTTTATGTCTCTAATTTTTGCCTGGATCGCCCTTTCGAGTTTTCAATCCACCGAGACGCTCATTTTTGCCTAAGCCTCCCTTTCGGGTTTTCAACTTAGCGAGTTGTTCTTTTATTTTTTTAGGCGAAGTATTTCTTGACTGCATCTGCATTCACAGAACGAGTGAACTCTTCACCATCCATAGTTGTAAGAATTAATGTACCGCCTGAAAAGGCTCTCTTAACAACATATGAGCCTTCATAATTAGGAGTCCATTTTCCTCTAGAATCTGGCTTGAATGATAAAATCTTCTTGAGCACAAGGTCTCCTTCTCTGAATACACGAGGTCTGACCTTCTTATCAAAAGCTTCCTTCATCCTTTGCTGATATAACTGACCATGACACATGGCAGTTAATCTCTTCTCTTCAATCAAATTCAACTGGTTGAACCTTGTCTGACACCATTCAGCCTCAGTCAACTTGGCTTCCATAAGCACACACAATGAAGTGACCTTAACCTCTATGGGGAGCACTGTTTCCATACGATACACAGGAGAGAAAGGGGTTGCCCCTGTTGAAGTGCGGATGGATGTACGGTACCCATGCAAAGCAAATGGGAGCATCTCATGTCAATCCTTGTACGTGACAACCATCTTCTGAATAATCTTCATAATGTTCTTATTCGCAGCTTAAACAACCCCATTCATCTTAGGTCTATAGGGAGAAGAATTATGGTGTGCAATCTTGAAGTCTTTGCAAAGAGCTTCCACCATATTGTTATTCAAGTTTGATCCATTATCAGTAATGATCTTACTTGGCACACCATAACGGCATATAATCTGATTCTTGATAAACCTTACAACAACTTGCTTGGTTACATTTGCATACGATGCCGCTTCAACCCATTTGGTGAAGTAGTCAATTGCCACCAAAGTGAAACGATGTCCATTTGAAGCTTTGGGCTCAATCATCCCAATCATATCAATTCCCCGCATGGAGAAAGGCCATGGGGAAGAGATAACATTCAATAGTGTCGGAGGAACATGAATCTTATCAGCATAAATTTGACACTTGTGGAATTTCTTCACAAATTTGCAACAATCAATTCCATTGTCAGCCAATAGTAACCTGCTCGCAACATTTTCTTTGCCATTGCATGTCCATTGGAATGAGTACTAAGGAACCTTCATGCATTTCGGTCATCAACAAGTCTTCTTCGTGTCTATCCACGCATCTGAGCAAAACCATGTTGAAGTTTCTCTTGTATAGTACATCACCATTCAAGTAGAAATTTCCGGCTAATCTTCTCAAAGTCTTCATATCTTTCAAAGATGCCCCAGGCGGGTAAATTTGACTTTGGAGGAAACATTTGATGTCGTAATACCACGACTTTTCGTCTTTAATCTCTTCAATAGCAAACACATGAGTTGGACTATCAAGATGCATCACAGTCAAATTAGGAACTTCATTCCAATATTTCACTACAATCATTGATGCTAGCGTTGCAAGAGCATCTGCAATCCGGTTTTCATCTCGAGGAATATGATGAAACTCAACCTTTGTAAAGAAAGTTGAAATTCTCCTTGCATAATCTCTATACGGCACGAAACCGGGTTGATTCGTCTCCCATTCTCCTTTGATTTGATTCACAACCAAAGCCGAATCACCGAAGACATCCAAATACTTGATTCTGAGATTCATGGCCTCTTCAAGCCCCATAATGCAAGCTTCATATTCTGCCATGTTGTTTGTACACTTGAAAGTCAATCTAGCTGTAAATGGTAGATGCGTGCCTTAAGGAGTAATAATCACTGCCCCAATGTCATTTCCATATTGATTAACAGCTCCATCAAATACCATGCCCCAATGGGAACCAGGTTTTGGCCCTTCTTTAAGCAATGGTTCATCACAATCTTTCATTTTCAAGTACAAAATCTCTTCATCAGGAAAGTCATACTGCACTGACTGATAATCTTCAATTGGTTGGTGAGCCAAATGGTCAGCCAAGATACTACCCTTGATTGCTTTTTGAGATCAGTATTGGATATCATACTCTGATAACAACATCTACCAACGAGAAATTCTCCCAGTTAAAGTAGGTTTCTCAAATATATACTTGATTGGATCCATTTTGGATATCAACCAAGTGGTATGATTCAACATATATTGGCGCAGACGCTTAGCAGCCCAAGCCAATGCGCAACAAGTTTTCTCAAGCATAGAATACCGAGTCTCACAGTCGGTGAACTTCTTACTGAGGTAGTAAATTGCAAATTCTTTCTTTCTAGTCTCATCTTTCTGATCTAGAACACAACCCATACTATCATCAAGCACAGTCAAATACATGATCAACGGTCCTCCTTCAACAGATGGAGACAAAGTCGGAGGCTCGAGCAGATATTCCTTGATACTGTTAAAAGCTTTCTGGCAATCTTCGGTCCAATCACAAAACTGATCTTTCCGAAGAAGCTTGAATATAGGTGCACATGTGGCAGTTATGTGTGAAATGAATCTGGAAATATAATTCAAGCGGCCGAGAAAACCACTGACTTGCTTCTCAGTTTTGGGCACAGGCATCTCTTGTATTGCTTTGACCTTGGCAGGATCAACTTCAATACCCTTCTCGCTGACAATAAAGCCCAACAACATACCAGAACGAACACCAAAAGTACACTTATTGGGATTCAAGCGGAGTTTATACTTCCTCAAACGCTGGAATAGCTTCAACAAATTCTCAACATGTTCCTCTTCATCAATTGATTTAGCAATCATGTCATCGACATATACTTCAATCTCTTTATGCATCATATCATGAAAAAGAGTAGTTATTGCTCTCTGGTAAGTTGCACCAGCATTCTTCAAACCAAAAGGCATCACTCTATAACACAATGTTCCCCAAGGTGTAATGAATATGGTCTTCTCCATATCTTTGGGTGCCATCTTGATCTGATTATATCCGGAAAATCCATCCATAAACGAAAAGACTTTGAATTTAGCAGTATTGTCTACCAACATATCAATGTGTGGTAAAGGGAAATCATTTTTGGGACTGGCTTTATTCAAATCTCTATAGTCAACACACATGCGGACTTTTCCATCTTTCTTCGGTACAGGCACAATATTGGCCACCCATTGCGGATACTTAGCGGTTACAAGGAAACCGACATCAATCTACTTTTGCACCTCCTCTTTGATCTTCACAGCCATATTAGAATGCGTTCTTCTCTACTTCGGCTTGACTGGCGGGCATTCTGGCTTCAACGACAATCTATGCTCCACAATCTCAGAATCCAAACCAAGCATGTCTTGATAGGACTAAGCAAACACATCTGAATACTCTCGAAGAAGATTAATCAACCTCTTCTTGACATCTGGACACAGTCGAGACCCAATCTTGACTTCCTTCACATCATCCTCGGAACCCAAATTGACTAACTCGACTTACTCTTCGAACGGCTGAATGGTCTTTTCATCTTGCTCAAGAAGACGAGATAATTCATCACTTACTTCTACATCACTTTCCTCCTCGGCCTCAAACACAGGGAATTCAAAATTTGGAGAAGGAGAAGGATAATTGTATTCAATGGGGTTAGGAATCAACCTGCATAATGATTTGATATTTTGATTTTAGAGAAGTGAATTTGTGACCAAATTTTAGGCAGATGGACAATTATATTGTTTATTTATGTTTTTTGTGATTACCATTTTCAGAATAAAGCAATAAGTAAAAACAAAACATCATAGATGTGGATGAATAAAATTAATTTTATTGATGATCACTTTGAAAATGCCCGAACAATGTTCATTTCTCCCTTAGGCATAGGAGAAGGATTTTAAGAACATATAAAAGCAATTACTTAGATCGATGCAAAATAACAGGAATATAAACAGCAGTCAAATTGTTGCAAGCCTTTCCATGCGTCACAAAATTGGTGCAGTCTTCGTCTTCGTCATCCTCTAGCACATCAGCTAAGTGTTGTTCATTGCCATGAATGAACCCTCCGCTATGGAAGCTAAGTTGCATATCTTAAGATCTTGCAATTGATGAACCTTGTTGAAAGCCCAGGCCGATTCTACCTTTGTTGTCGGAGATCTCTACCATGCGCCCCCACTTATCAATAGTACCTTCTTCAACAATCTTCTGAGCATCTTTCAGTGAGGACATAGGTTCCCCAACCCTCTTCTCAGCAGCAATAGATAAGGCTTGGAACGGAGTTCCAACCTCATCCTTAGCTTCCACATAAGAGAAAGATGACAAATGGCTAACCAACAACGCCTTCTCTCCACCAACAATCACTAGCTTGCCATTCTTCAAAAATTTGAGCTTCTAGTGCAAAGTGGAAGTAACAGCTCCTGCCTCATGGATCCATGGCCTTCCCAACAAGCAACTGTAGGCCGGGTGGATATCCATTACTTGAAAAGTAATATGAAAATCAATCAAACCCATCTTGACTAGAAGGTCCACTTCACCAATAATTGTCTTGCGCGAATCGTCAAAGACCTTGACGATTACACCGTTATACCTCATATGTGCTCCTTGATAAGATAACTTTGACAAAGTTGACTTCGGAAGCACATTTAGTGACGAACCGGTGTCAACAAGCACATTTGACAAAGCATCCTCTTTGCAATTCATCGAGATGTGCAAAGCCAGATTATGGTTTCTGCCCTCCTCAGGGAGTTCTTCCTCGCAAAAGCTGAGATTGTTGTAAGAAATGATGTTAGCCACAATGTGATCAAATTGATCCATAGTAACATCATGTTCTACTAATGCTTGTTCCAGAACTCTCTGCAGTGCTTCTTTGTGCGCTTCAGAATTCATCAGCAGAGACAACACTAAAATTTTTTAGGGGGTTTGGAGCAACTGCTCTACCACATTAAACTCTCTTCTCTTAATTAACCGGAGTACCTCATCATCATCATTGGGTTTCAAGTTGCTGGATTCACCAGACTTATCATTTGAACAGCCAACTGGGTCTACATTAGGCACTTCCACTTTCTTACTCACAATTGCTTCTTCTTTATCCTTTGGGAACACCGCCCCAAACACTCGACCACTGCGGGTCATCTTTGTAACATCAGCAATGCTCACCACTGAACTAGTCATAGGTAACAGGACCTCTTGACCATCCTTAATCATTGTAGCATTATACTGATACGGCACAGCTTTATCAGATGAATACGGGACTGGGCTCGCTAACCGTATTACCAACGATGAAACTGATCTTTGATTGTTGCTGTTACTGGAATCATACTGAATCACCAACTTCTCAGGCTGCTTGAAAACAAGTACTATGACATTAACATCGTCATCTACATGACGAGATTGAACAATTTGGATCATGCCTTCATCTATCAGTCGTTGGATGTCGCTTTTCACAACTTCGCAACCCCTAGGGTTAACACTACAAATAGCACAACCATCATGGTCGTGCTCACACTCACTTATCAAACAAACATCCTTATGCATCTGCACTAAGGACCTCCTGATAAAACGCACATCAAAAACTTTGAATTCTCGAGGACAACCATCCACCATATTCACAGAAGAGTTCCCATGAGCGGGCAAAGGGTTCGCTTTCACATTTGGTGCACGGTCCTCAAAGGACACCATACCACTCTTCATCAATTTCTGAACCTCATACTTGAGCGGATAACAATTCTCGATATCATGTCCGGGTGGTCCTTGATGAAAAGCACAACGGAGCTCAAGTTTATACCACCAAGGAAGTGGTTCTGGAATATGGGGTGGGTTTCTTGGTTGGATCAGGTTCTTAAGAACCAAGGATGGATAAAGTTCTGCGTAAGATATAGGAATTGGGTCAAAAGAGACCTTCTTCCTCTCAAAGTTTTGTTGATGATTATTGTTGTTGGTATTGTTGTTGTTGTAGGTGTTCGTTGTTGCGGTTGTTGTTGTTGATGTTGGTGTTGTTGAACTGGTGTCTTTTGTTGATTAGAAAATACCAGGATAACAGAAGATACTTGATGATGTTGATGTTAACGGGATCTTGGATTCCTTTTGATCTGAGGCCTCCCCTGCCTCCCACTGATTACTGCATCCGCCTCACTGTCTTTCTTCTTACTGAAATTACTGCCATACCTCTTGCTTGTTGATGCCTCATCTTTTGACAAACGTCCCTCACGGACTCCTTCCTCAAGCTTCATCCCCATGTTTACCATTTCGGTAAAGTCACTAGGGGCACTAGCAATCATTCGTTCATAGTAAAATGAACTCAGAGTTTTCAAGAAGATCTTTGTCATTTCTTTTTCCTCCAAAGGAGGAGTGATCTGGGCAGCCAACTCCCTCCATCGTTGCGCATACTCTTTGAATGTCTCTTTGTCCTTCTGAGACATATACCTCAGTTGGTCTCTATCCGGCGCCATGTCCAAATTGTATTTATATTGCTTGACAAAAGCCTCCCCAAAGTCATTGAAAGTGTGAATACTGGCACTGTCCAATCCCATGTACCAACGAAGCGCAACGCCGATCAAACTATCTTGGAAGTAGTGAATAAGCAATGGATCATTGTCGGTCTGAGTAGACATCTTGCGAGCATACATCACAAGATGAATGAGCGGACAAGAGTTCCCCTTATACTTTTCAAAGTCAGGCACTTTGAACTTCACCGGGATTTTGACATTAGGCACCAAACACAACTCGGCAGCACTCTTCCCAAACAGATCTTTACCCCTCAATGTCTTCAATTCCTTGCGCAACTCAAGAAACTGATCCTTCATTTCATCCATTTTCTCGTAAACATCCGGACCCTTAGACGGCTCGGAGTGATAGATGGTATCCTCTACGCGAGGCAAAGTGTGCACAACGGGAGGTGGCACGGAAATGACCGGGCTAGATTCCGGCATGGAAGCAAAGGTAGGCGCAAAGCATTCTGGCACAAAGTTAGACGGTATTCCCCACGGGAATCCAGCAGGCATAGTAGGCGCGAAATAGGCGGCAACAACAGGCATGGTAGAGGTAGCCACCTCTGAAATAATAGTCCTCGCAGGAGGAGTTGCAGGCGTTGGAGAAGATTGACTCTGAGCGGCAAGAACTGACTCCATCATGGCAGTCAGGCGGGCGATTTCGTCCTTCAACTCTCTATTCTCTTGCTCTAGATGCTCAATGATTCTTAGATAATTGGCTCAGGTATTGTACCGGTGAGTCAGCTTGGCTAAAGCACAGAAGAAACACCAATCAGACATCTGGCGGAAACCTACTTATGCAAATGATGCATGAAATACAATGCCTGATTATTTTTATTTTTCAAGGAACTTACTATATCATTTGCAAATATATATATTTAAATGGAAATTACAACAATTTGATATGACCAAAAATATATTTTTATTTATATAAATTGGAACGATTACACTGAGTACATTTTCAGAAACCAAATGAAAAATACAAGAGAAAAGGAGACTAGTCATCCTAAGGATCCCTAACAACAATGTCAGAAGATCTGGCTGTAGGCGCGTACTTCCTTCGAATGCGACGGATTTCGGTCTCAAAAGAAGCCTTCATCTGAGTCTTCTCGAGGACAAGATGATCAACAATCTTCTTCAAAGCAACAGAAGGCTAAGGCATAATAGAAGATGAAATTTATGGCTCTCTTTATATCTTCGTCACTCGGTCTTCAAGTAGCTCAATAAGTGCATCTTTGTCCTTAGACTCCAACTGCAACTCTTCATGCTTCTTGCTCAAAGCACGGAAACACTCTTCCCACATATCCTTCTCTTGCGTCATCTTGACGAATGCGTCTTTCAAATCCTCTACATCTTGGTTAGGGAGAGTTAATGGCTCAACCACAACCATAGACATAGGTCTTTCACAAGGATAAGGCATCTTCAATTCCAAATCTCTCTTCTTCACCCAAAGAGTGTAAGCTTCCAAAGCTACACAATTGCGCGAACCAAGCTCGGATCTTCCTTTCCTATGCACACTATCCCAAGTTAACGACGAACCAAAGCAGGGTTGTAGTTAATTCCTCCTTGTGTACCAATGAGAGGCACATTAGAGAATTCACCACAACTATCAATAAAATCCAAACTGCTCAAAGATGGATCATACCAAACTATATCATCATTAGTGAGAGACATAAGTCTCTGAGACCACCTTAGACATTGTTTGTTCTCCATAAAAGCAGATGTCTGAGGCAAGTGCGAAATAAACCACTTGTACAGAAGAGGAATGCAACAGACAATAGTTCCACCACCCTTAGAATTCCTTAGATGCAAAGAGAAATACATATCACCCAACAAAGTAGGCACAGGATTCCCAATCAAGAAAAGTCTAATGGCATTAACATCAACAAACCCATCAATGGTAGGGAACAAAGTTAATCCATAAATGAGCAACACAAAGATAGCATCAAAAGCGTCCATACTACCGGATTGAGCAAAAGCAGTAGCTTCCTTGATGAGGAAGTCAGATGACAACCCAAATAACCCTCCTTTCTTCACCCAATGAGCCTCTATCTCATACTTCTTCAAGTGAAGAGCTTCAGCAATAAGATGAGATCGGGGAATCTCCTCCAATCCACTAAAAGGTACTCTACTAGAAACAGGTATCCCCAAGAGATGAGAATACTCCTCCAATGTAGGCACAGGCTGATAATCCGGAAAAGTGAAGCAACGGTAGAGAGGATCATAGAACTGCACTAGTACACTCAAAAGTCCTTCGACCATATCAGCAGACAAGATAGACAGAAGCTTCCCATGGAGTTGTTTGAAGTCCAAGGGATCTAATACAAAAGATGCTAGCTTCCTTAACTCTTTCAAGTCGAGACATCTGAAACTGTACTTCTTAGTGTTCCTTCGTCCATAATCCATGGTCTGAAAATATTTGCAAATGATACCTCAGTTCCTTGAAATTTTCGTGTGATGAATGTTATGATGCGCATGAATGCATGAATGCAACAATCACAAATAAGGGATCACACATAAGGCAAACAAAGTTCAAGGGATGAATCAAGTCATTGTCAAGATCAATCATCCATTTTGGTGGATTATGGTTTACACCTTATCAACACCCAAGTTCCATTGATATTGACAAGACTTGATTGGATCAACCAAGAATAAAGGGTTTGTTGCAAGTCACGAGCATGGAGTTTGGGTAAGAACCATCCCAAAGGAGTGAACTAAGGATAAAAACCTGTAGATCATGTTCTAAAAAGTTCCCAGAGTCTTAATTCCATCTATCGGATATTACAAGTTTAGATGACTGACTCATCGACCCATAATATTCTTAAGAGAAACTCGTCTGAGTGTAGTATCGCGTAACAACTGTTATCAAGTCTACACATGAACAGTTTCCGCACTACGTCTTAAATAGGCCAAGAGGGGTAAATGTTCTACGGTCCTCAGCTTCTCTGGCCCAAATTAGAGATAGTAATGCCTAACCATAAATACTTGTGTGACATTTCCAAATCCAAAAGAGTCTCCACTGAGCGGATGGATCTCAAGCCAACTTGTTTAGGACTACTCCACACAAGTTAAACATGACTATACTATCCTCATATCTTAATTGCACTCAAGTTCGGGTTAGAACTTATCTCACCACTCAGGGATCACCAAGCACAACAAGCAGATTATATCGCACATACATATAAATATATACACATAAAAACTAGGCTAAACCCACTGGAGACTACTCCCCAGCAAAGTCGCCACTTAATTTCTGTAGCGGTAAATTCATGATCATTAAGCCATGGATAAGCTAGAGATCAAATAACAAGAGACGCCACCACGCTTTTATTGTTTCCGAGGGAAAAGGGAAAAAGTACAAACAAAACCCAAAAAATAAGAAGTTTTCAAATCAAAACTAATAAAATGTCAGAGATTACAGGTAAGGGGGTTGGTTACACAGAGGGAAGGTGTTAGCACCCAAAGTCTCCTAGGTACTCCTAGGGAGCCCTTTTTGTGTGCATATGTATTTGGTAGAAAATGATGTTTACAAACAAATAGAATGAGGGGATGAGAAAAGAATTCATTGATTATATTTTTGTGTTTGACAAGACCTTCAGACTTGTGCCTACGTACCGACATAAAAATGAGGGATCAAAACCTCGTAGTTCGTGATACAAGTTTCAAAGTGGATGCATTGCTTTTAACAAAAATTAAGTTTGAAAGGCACAGAGGCCTAAAAACGGTTTGAATGAGTTAGTTCTTTTTTTTGGCTTTTTTTAAAGTTTAATTCAAGTATAGTTAAGTTATTTACAAGTTTGATTTAAGAAAAGAAGTTTGAAAATGCAATGGCATAAGACCAAAGTTTCTATCTTTTTTACAAAGTGGTCAAAGTTTAGAACAAAATAAGTTCAATCAAAGAAGATTTTGAAAAAGGAGGGAGAGATTTTGAAATTAAAGAAGTGGGGAGAAGATGAAGTGGGAGGGGAATGGATCAAAACACAAATTGATCAAAGGAGGAGTTTTACCAAATTAATATCATCCATTCATTTTGGGAGATGGAATGTACATTCCATCAATCCCCTAAATCCAATGATATTAACTCAACAAAGTCAAATCAACCTTGACCAAGGTCCAACAACAATAGTCAAACATAAACAAGTCATCACAATTGGTCAACAAAATTATTTGGCATTTATTCCAATTAAAAATACTAAAATAAGGCATTTAAATTAAATATGGTTTGTCAAATTCCTAAAACCTCATCAAAACATCAAATAAATGGCCATGAGATTTATCATAGGTCAAACAAGGTCAAAGGACCTTGGAGAAAATTTTTCAGAATTTTAAAAGACTTAAAAGTATTTTTAAACAATTAAACACAAAAGAAAACTCAATTAAATCATGAAAAATATTAATAATGATCCAGAAAATAATTTTAATTCAGAATATGAAAGAGGAAAATATTTGAATTTTTTTGGTGAAACTCTCATATTTTTTGGATCAACATTAAAATTAATATGAATTAATGAAAATAAAGAAATTAAAATGAAATTAAAATAATCAAAAAAAATGTGGACCACTTGATCTCCCTCATTAATTGAGGTGGCAGATCAAGTGGCCACCGGCGCGTGTTCCATTGTGGTCTTGAGTCAATGCGCCACAGGAAAGGTAATTATAATGCACGCTCGTGATTAAAACAATTCAAATGAGATCAATGGCTCAGAACCAAGCTAGTACATCACCGACGTCCAAAGGACAGTCGTCTTCTTCGGCGACCCTGGCCGGACAGGTTCACTCATCACCATCAAAAAAATGAAAAAGGATGACATGATCTGAAAGAAAAAATGGCGTAGAGCACGAATCTGACCTCAATTCATCCTAACTCCAAGTATATTGAGAGATACATGGAGTTGAAATTTGAGGTACATGAACTGAGTTGCTTCGATTTGGACTCAAAGCAACTCAATCTTCTTGCCTACATTTGGTAGGACTTCAGACAACCAAAGAATCAAGAGAATTGAGCAAGATTGAGAAAGAATCGAAGAGATGAAAATTTATGGAAAATACCTTCAATGTAGGTCTGGATTCAACTGTTCTTGCCTTGGCTCGTGCTTGATCTCACTCAGAATACTTTCCGAAATGGAATAGAATGCACAAAAGGTCTTGGATCCCTGGAGTTTTGAATCTCAAAACAGTGAGAATTCAAACTCAATTTCAAGTGAAATTCTCAGGATTATCCTTTGGAATGAGAGGGTTAAAGGTTTGGGATTAAATCTGGCGCGAATGTGCGTGGAATTCTGAGCAGAAGGGGCCTTATTTATAGCCAATTCAATTGATATTTGCACACTTGAAGTGAACTTCCAAAATTAGCAATGTGTGATGCATGAATGCATGGGCGTGTACATGCCCATGAAATCACTCCATCTGATCCATAATTGAGTGTAAGCAAGGCTGAAGTCATGTTGGAATGCTAGGCAATTGTGCATGGATGTTTGAAGTTCAATCTTGCCAAATGATGATGCAATGTTCAAGTCATGCGCAACCTATTCAATTCTTGTCCAAAATGGATGAATTTAGACTTTTTAGAAAGGTAAGATCAAGAGGAACAACTTTCATGTTCAACATATCAAAATTTGAGGTGGAAGTTTGGAAATTTTTAACATATCAAAATTTTTCTAAGTGTCAAGCCATATGTCTCAATATTCCACCTTACTTAACTTTTTATGTGAGCTTGAAATGGGAAAAATGTCTTCATCAAAGTTGTAAATATTTCAAAGACCTTCAAAATGGTCACCAATTTCATTTAATTTGGATTTGAAATGATAGAGTTATTCATTTTTGAAGTTTGGAAAAATCACTTGTTCAATGGTATAGGTCAAAAGTGACCTATAATGTAGCCTCATATCACATATTCATAAAAGTTGAATTAGCCCTCACTCCAAACATAAATGTTGAAGTAGACATATTGAATTTGATTGTGCAACTTGTAAATCTTTCATATCATAAATATTTAGCAAGTTATGACCTTGGGAAGTTGACTTTCAAATTATGGTTTATACAAATTGACCTATAATGTTTCAACATAGAAAATGATTTTACAAGCAAAAATAACTCTAGGTCTAAACATGAAAGTTGTTTGGAATGTCATTTAGATTAAATTTTTTCTTTGAATCATTTTCATATGGTCAAAATTGTAGG
Source organism: Lathyrus oleraceus (assembly GCF_024323335.1). Taxonomy (NCBI): domain Eukaryota; kingdom Viridiplantae; phylum Streptophyta; class Magnoliopsida; order Fabales; family Fabaceae; genus Lathyrus; species Lathyrus oleraceus. The sequence continues at coordinate 155,802,480 of NC_066585.1, forward strand.
AGATAGGGTCTAAGGAGACCCAATTTTGATCAGATGAATTCATCTGGCCAACCACCATCAACCAACTTGCTAACCTTCAATTCAATTGACTTTATAGACTCATGGTAGATAATATATGCATAAGATGATGAATTTTTAAGTGTCCCTTGAGAAATTTGATCAATTGGTGAGATATCTTGTTGGAGAAGTTACTAAAGATACCTAATCAAACTAGGGTTTACAAGGCAAATCACCCTCAAATTCTTGAAGAAAACTTTATCAATATAACATGTAGAAACCATTGGAACTAATATATTATGTTCATAACCATTCTTGTGTCAATTCATGGTTGTGCTCTTTGTCATGAGGGTCTCAAACCCTATATATGAACTTGATAGATCAATGGAGATCATGCCCCACCTATAAAAGAATTAGGCAAATGCAAAGGAATATTTTTGGTATTTTAGTTAGTAAACTTATAAAATACAAGTATGATATAATCAAAAAATGCTTGGTGATCTCTACCAAAACAAACCCAATGAAAGAATGGTAAGGGGTATGATTCCAATGCTAATGCTTATGATAAATTTGCATGAGGGATCTTAGAGTCAAAATTGGGGTCTTCCACTAACACTTCTAAACACTACACAGCGAACCAAGCCAGCTAAGGACAATAACAAAACCAAGCTGCAAGTTGTAGGCTGCAAGCAGTTAATGTGAATCAAACCATGAACGACACAGAGTGGCAATCAAAATGTAAAAATATGGTAGCTTTATAAGCGTAAACGGCATCGTAAACCCAGGGTAGCTCCAATTCATGAAAATTACCAACACATTTTCTATATAAGAGGTTGAGCTAACAGTGGAACAGTCTCTCCTTTTTCTCTTCCGCGAAGAACACTCTCAAGTTCTCTCTCATTTTTCTTCAAATTGTTAATCCCTCATCCCATCACCCATTCATTCGCGCCGATTCTTCAAGGCAATTTATGGGAACTCTCGCAACCTCGCTACTGTGCATAGAAACGAGAAAAAATTCCTGCAACATAACCGAATTCGAGAAGTGCAAGTGCAGAATATAAGAAGGAGGAAGAGATTCATCAAACAGAAGTGAGAGGAGGAGCCGAGTACCTGGATATGGAATCTCACGTTCGTTTCGGTTTCATCGTTGCCGTTGCTGGTAATTGGATATCGTGTGCGTTTCGATCGAGAGGAGCAGGATTGAGGAGCGGATTGAACACGGGCCATCTCCTCCGTACGCTGTAGTTGCCGAAGCCGAACGCGTCGCCGAAGGTAACTCCGTGAGGTTCAGTTTTCAATTCGCAATTAGGATTCACATTTTAGAACCACCACTACTGCCGGTGGCGAGAACCGGCGCGGTTAGTTTCTTCGTCGCGGTTAGGTGCGGCGGAACTCACTTCCTCTGTCTCAAAGCCAATGAACATGAAGAAGATGAGTGACGAGAGGCTTTTCGTTTTCCTCCTTATCCATGTACTTTGGGCCTAACCTCCTTAAGGCCCAAACAGAGCTTGTCCTTGCACCTCCCTGTAGTGAATCCACCTCCAGGCATTGGATCTGAGGCCCATACTGAATTGGTTTGGACTTAAACTATGCTAATTAGATATTAATTTGGAGTTTGCTAATTAGGATTTGGTTTGTTAATTAGATATTGATTTGGTTTGTTAATACTAGATATTAATTTGGTTTGTTAATTTTAGATGTTAATTTGACTTGTTGATTAGATATTAATTTGTTTTGTTAATTTTAGATTTTAATTTGTTATTGTTTATAATGTTAATTAGAAACAATTGTGGAATTGCTAGATTAATCTTGGTGTAATTGGATAATTGTGTAGATAGTTGTTTTAATTTTAGAGGTAATTCTGATTAACTTCTAGATTTTGTTTTGTTAATATTTTGCTATTTGTGTTGGATTTAATTCTCTTATAGTTTCTACTTTGATCTAATCCTAACATCTAACAATTAACATCTAATTATTTACTTTTTCATCTAACTTTTAATTCATACACCTAACTTCTAACCCTTTATCTTTTCGCAATCGAGTTCTAACACTTTATTTCTTTCATTTACTTTATTCGCTTTTATTCCATATTATATTGTATATTGCTCACCTTCATCTTGAAATGAACATAAAAAAGGGATAAGATTTAAAAAATACAAAATACAATCATTTCCCAAGCATGTAAGGGACATTAGACAATGGACTTAGAGACTCATTAGGACCCTTTACGAAAGGCCTTGGACAAAAATTCAATCCTAACATGGAAGGAGCACTCAAGACTCAAGACTTGTAATCTTTTATGTTCTTTCTAGTTTATGACACAATTGCACACACATGGCTTTCTCTTGGGCTACCTGACAATGAGACCTTTTATTTCCTGCACTCCCTTATACTTTACATGTACCCCCCCCCCCCTCTTTCCGATGTATGCATTTACTTGCTTTCTTTTATTGCTTGTTAGTTACTCCTTAGGCATTAGGAACACTCACCCACTCAAAATCAATAAAAAAACCCTTGATCAACGTCAAGCGGTCTCCTTTCCAAATCAAATTCAAAAATACAATAAATGGCGAGCAAACATTTGGAAAGCAAACATTTCGATAAACCACATCCACATAAGCACAAACATCCTAGATGGTTCCCATGGAGTACCATGGATGTGAGGGGTGCTTATACCTTCCCCTTGCATAATCGATTTCCGAACCTGTTCGTGGTTGCGACGACCATTCTTTGGGGTTTTCTCGATATTTTCCCTTTCCTTTGGAATAAATAAAAATCGATGGCGACTCTGTATTTTTCGCGTAGCGACAGTGGCGTATCTTTCTTTGTGAGTTAAGTTAATCAATAGCTTAATCTCAAAAAATTTACCGCTACAGAAAAATGGCGACTCTACTGGGGAGTGGTCTCTAGTGGGTTAAGCCCATCTTTGTTTTTGGTGTATATATTATGTTTGTTGTTGTTTATTTTGTCTGGTGCTTCGTCATCTCTGTGTGGTGAGATAAGTGTTATACCCGGACTTGAGATATCTTCTGATAGGAGGATGGTATAATCATGTTTAGCTTACATGGAGTTAATCCTTAATAAGTTGACTTGAGATCCCCCACTTAGTGGAGGCCCCTTTGGGATTACTGATGTCACACGAGTAGTCGTAGTTGGCATTACTTTTTCCGACCTGGGAGCCCGAGAAGTTGAGGACCTTAGAACCTTTAACCCGTCTTAGCCTTTTAGGACGTAGTGCGGTGGCTATTCAGGTGTAGACTTGAATTAGTTGTTACGTGATACTACACTCAGATGAGTTTATCTTAAGAATATTATTGGTTGATGAACAATCTTATAAACCGATAATATCCAAAAGATGGAGTTATGACTCTGGGAACTTTTTAGAACCTTGTTCTACAAGTGATTATATCCTTAGTACATACATTGTGGTTTTGTTCTTACCCTTGGCTCCATGCTCGTGACTCCAAACCTTTGGACCTTGTTTGTGTGCTTTGTGTGACCTTGCTTATGATTGTTGCATCTGAACTCATGTTGCAAACATCACAGATACTTTGATCATGGATATTGGAAGGAGGAACACTCAGAAATACAGTTTCAGATGCCCCTATCTCGTGGAATTAAGGAAGCTAGCATCTTGTATGGATGATCCTAAGGGTTTCAGAGACTGTTTGGGAAGACTTTTATTTGTAATATCTACTGATGTTGAGGATGGTCTTCTTTGTACTTTGGTTAGGTTCTATGATCCTGTTTAGCGGTGTTTCACTTTCCCTGATTATCAGTTGTTGCCTACCGTAGATGAGTATGCTTATCCTTTGGATATACTAGTTTCTGATATAGTTTTTTTTGGTGGGGTGGAAGGAATTCTTGAATCTCGAGTTATTACTGAAGCCATTCATTTGAGGAAGTCTGACATAGATGTTAATCTCAGTGTCAAAGGAGGTATCAAAGGGTTGACTTCAAAGTTTCTATTGGAAAAGGCCTTTTATTTTTCTAACGTTGGTAGAATGGTGGAATTCGAGACTGTTCTTGCCTTACTCATCTATGGTTTGGTCTTATTTCCTAACATTGACAATTTCATTGATGTTAATGCTATGAGGAACTTCTTGATTAGGAATTCGGTTCCAACTCTGCTCAAGGATACATATTTCTCCATTCATCATAGGACTTCTAAAGGGGGTGAAACTATTGTTTGTTGTGTACTTTTATTGTATAAGTTCTTTATTTTGCACTTGCCACAGTCTCCTATCTTCATAGAAAACAAGGATTGTTTAAGGTGGTCTCAAAGACTTATGTCTCTCACCAATGACGACATTACTTGGTACTCTTCTGTTTATGATGATGTCGAGATTATTGATAGTTGTGGGGATTTTTATAATGTGACTCTTCTTGGTACACAAGGAGGAATCAACTACAATTCGGCTTTGGCAAGATATCAACTTGGGTTCAATATGAAGGACAAACCTAATAACACTTTGTTAGAAGGTTTATTTTTCCAAAAAGGAAAAGACACTCAAGGATTGAAAGTTAGGATAATGCATGTTTGGCACAATATTCATAGGAAGAGGAAAGGTGAGCTTGGATTGAGGAATTGTTTACCTTTGGAGCCTTACACTAGTTAGATGAAAAAGAGAGAAAAGGAATTCAAGATGCCATATGCTTATGAAAGACCTATGTCTTTAGTAATGGTCAAATTTCCCACTATTAAAGGCATTGAGGAGTTGCAAGAGGCTTTGGACGAGATAAAGAAAGAGAGGGATGATTGGGAAGACAAATTCCGCACCTCACACCTTGAGAAAGCGGAATTGCATAAGTAGTGAAGGAAAAGGATGACTTGATAGAATTACTCGAGCAACGTGTTGTGAAGAGATAAAGAGGCCAAGAAGATTTATTTTCCTCTAATAGTTCATAATTTACCCATTTTCCTACTTCCGACGTTTGAAAAGGCATTGTAGATTAGTTTGTGATAGAGAAGGATGTTATGAAAAGAAACTATAAAAGAGAGATCAAAAGGCTTTGCAAGAAGTGTAAGGTTGGAGTTGGATCGTCATCGGACATGATTCCATAGATCTAGATTCTCTCTGTTTACGATCATTGAAATTATATTTATGATTGTAATCCTTTATATTATTAATAAAATGAGATTTTCAGTACATCAAAATGCGTTATTTCCATTACAATGTTTGAAACTTATGTCTTAAAGTTCCTTGGAAAATAACAATAATAACATTCACATTTGCATATCATGCATCATGTTGCATCTTGGTCTTTCTTTGAGCAAGGTCGCCAGAGGTCTTATTTCTTTCTTGGTCTTCATTCAGACAAGTTATCTCATCGGTATAATACTCGAGCTAATCAGTTGAAAAATATGGACCACCTAGAGCAAGAGAATCTTGAACTCCATGGAGAGGTGATAACTTTGAGGGACGGAAATGAGAGGATTACTGCTATGATGAAAGCTTTGGCGGATGCTCAGAATCAGCCTCTACCTCCTCTTCCGACTCTGCTTCAGAGGACCGTGATTTCTGAGATTGTCTCTACACCCATCTCAGTGGCTTCCATCAGTGCTTCACATCACCACATGCCTTCTGGTTTCCATTGGGGCATGCCTTCTAACTTTTTGCCTGAGGGGTACCAACCTGAAGTTCTAGTGGCTCAACTTGTGATGTCAGTACCACCTCCTGTGGTTCATACTGTTCCTTATATCGAAGAACATGTTTTTCACACTGACCAAAGTGAGACTGTTGGTGTTTATGAAAGAACAGACGAGTTCCAAGTTCAATTTTAGGCTATGCAGAAAGAGGTTAAGGCTTTGAGGGGGAAAGATTTGTTCGGGAAGAATGCTTATGATCCGTGTTTGGTTCCTAATATGAAGATTCTGCACAAGTTCAAGGTTCCATATTTTGAAAAGTACAATGGTAACTCTTGTCCTCGAAGTCATCTGGTGATGTACGCTCATAAGATGTTGACTCACACTAACAACCATCAATTGTTGATTCACTAATTTTAAGATAGTTTGACTAGGGATGCTCTGAAATGGTATATGGGGCTAGACAGTACTCAGATCCGAACATTTAATGACCTAGGGGAGTCTTTCATTCGCCAGTACAAATATAATGTCAATATGGCACCAGACAGGGATCAACTTCGTGTTATGTCCCGCAAGGAAAAAGAAACCCTTCAAGTAATACGCGCAGAGGTGGCGCGAGATCATTGCACATGTTAGTCCTTTGTTGGAGGAAAAGGAAATGACAAAGTTGTTTTTGAAGACGTTGGGTCCATTATATTACGACCGGATGGTCGCAAGTGCGTATAGTGGCTTTACTGAAATGGTGAATATGGGTTTGAGGTTAGAAGAAGGTGTTCATGAAGGACGATTGAAAGAGGGTAGTTCATCTTATGGTTCCAGAAAATATGGGAATGATTTACCCAAGAAGAAGGAACACGACGCAAATGTTATCTCGCAAGAGAGACATAAAAGGCTTCCAAGGAACAGTCAACGTCATCAGCATGTGGCGTCACTTACTCCAGTGATTAATTCTGCTCCAGTTGCTCAAGCAGCACCGAGTTATCAACCGCGTTTCCAGCAACGCACAAATCAACAGAATCAATAAAATCGTGCCCAGAGGAGTGTACAATTTGACCCAATTCCAATGACTTATACAGAGTTGATTCCTCTTTAATTCAGAAAAATTTGGTGCAAAAAGAAACTCCACCGGCCATTCCGAAAGAGCTTTCGTGGTGGTATAAAGCTGACCAACATTGTGCATTCCACCAAGGAGCACATGGCCGTGATATTGAGAATTGTTTCGCTTTGAAGGTTGAGGTAAGAAGATTAATGCAAAGTGGTATTTTGTCATTTGAAGATTCAAATCCCAATGTACAATCTAATCCACTGCCCAAACATGACAATGCAGTTGTGAATATGGTCGAAGGATGTCCAGGAAAGTACCGATTTTTCAACGTCAATCTGATCAGAAGATCCTTTGTTGAAATGCAAGCTACTTCATGTGAATTGAGCTATTATGAACATGACCATGATTCTTGTGAAGTTTGTTCCAGAGATCCCCGAGGGTGTATTGTTCAATCAAAACCTTATTCAGGTTACGAGGGACAAAGATGAAGATGAGCATGGGGTGAATGTCATAGTTCCCCGTTTTAATATCCCATAACCGGTTGTGATTGCATATGATGGTCAAAATACTCTTGTTTCTCCGTTGGTTATTCGTTTGGCGGGCCCTATGTAACACCCCTTTTTCTACCCCAAAATACTTAACATATAATCAGAGTAAATAAGCACGCATATAAACAAAAGGGCGTCACATCGACGTTTTCAAAAACTAAAATCTTTCAAAAACCAACATCATTCATTATCAATATACAATACACCTGGTCATTTAAAATAACACATTTCACTTATCATGTATATTCAAGAATATGCTTTCGCAGCGGAAAATAATGAATACTCATGCATTTCATCAAATGATCCATGTCCCATACCATGATCATCTCTCAGTAATCTCTTCAAAGTAAACTAAAACCATAATCAGAATATTTGGCACTATGGCCTCTCAACAGCAATTGCACCTAAGCATGTTCACAAGTAATAACAGAATACTTATCCAAATAGGATACGAGTTCAATACTACTAATCTACCCAGTGTTACATGACCAGAGCATTGACTCATTACCTAGTCTTCAAACTAAAATACGGAAACTCTCTGGCTAATCTCGAGCGAGCTACCGTCCACCTACTTCAGCAATACTACTCTGGAGTATCTACACGATACCCATGTAAAGGTAACATTCAAACAGAAAGGGTGAGAATTCAAATCATTATGAAGAAGTATAATAAGGCACAATGATTAAATCAACAATTAAAGGAATTCATCACACTTCATATAACCATGTAAATAATATTAACCAACATTTATTTCACATGTTTCAAGCACACATAAAACTCAAGGATTATAACATTCAAATCCAATATTATATTCCCAATTATACTCATAACTACAATTATCACATAATCACATTCTTTGTCAAGTTATGCATCCAAACATCATCAAATTCAATTACCATATCTCATACACACATCACAATCACAATAATGTATACACTCAACTATCACATAACTCTAATGTGACTCAATGCAAGACATGTGACTCTATGCATGCGGTACCTCAATGTGAACCCAACGTTTCACCGCTTTCCAATTCAATATCTAGAATCCAAGCCACCACGTCTATTTCCAATTAAGGATCAACATCTGCTACGCCTATTTCCAATTAAGGATCAACGTCTATATGGACCCAACGTTCCACCGCTTTCCGATTCAACATCTAGAATCCAAGCCACTACGTCTATCTCCAATTAAGGATCAACGTCTGCTACGCCTATTTCCATTCAAGGATCAACGTCTAATACCATGTGAACCCACAGTTTCACCGCTTCCACTATGAAGCCGACCATGCCATGAATGAATGTACAAATACCAATACATATGCAATTAAGATCACCTCTACCATCTTAACATTCCACATATCACCATAATTCAACTCTATGAATTATCCACCAATGGTACATATACACATTCATAACAATTACACGATTCACATAATATGCAATTAAGATCATCTCTACTATCTTAACATTCCACATATCACCATATATAAACTAATTATCAAATACTCACAATTAGATTTCATTCCAAAACGAATACAGCATTTAAAATCTCAATTTTTCACTTCTCTAACAGTGGTAACCGGTTAACGCTCGGTGAGTAACCGGTTACTGTAAAACAGAATTAACAGATTTTTAAGCAAGTAACCGATTAACACTCGGTGAGTAACCGGTTACTGTAAAACAGAATTAGCAAATTTTTAAGCAAGTAACCGGTTAACGCTCGGTGAGTAACCGGTTACTGTAAAACAGAATGCATAATTTTCTGCGTTTTTCATCATTGGAGGACTTTCGGACCTCCGATTTCGATTCCGTAAAAAGCTACACGTTCAGAAAATTATAACTCATACAATACCCTAATTATATAACGTTAATTTTCAGTTTTAACACAATTAAATCACCACAATCAAGAGTACTCATCAAACCTAACAATTCCACAATCATGCAAATTAAGGATTTTAACCTAAACATGCTTCTACCCATTGACCCGATCATACTAACCCATAACAATAAGGATTCCCCCCTTACCTCTTCAATTTTCTGGAAACCCTAGCTCCTCTCTTGTTCTTCCCGTCTTCTCCTCATTTTTCCTCTTCTCTTTCTCTATTGTTGTCAAATGATCAAGTGAATCCTAATTCTCACTCTCCTCCTCTTATATACTAGTATTCTATTTGGGCTTAAAGCATAATAACTCTAATTTAATTAATAGGCCCAATAAGACCTAGTATTTAAATATCTCTAATTAGTTCAATTATATTAAACTAACACAATATACTCACCAAGTTAATTAATTCAATTATATCTCATATCAACTAAATAATTAATTAACACACCAAATTAATTAATATAATCAATTATTATCCTACCTAACAACCAATTAATTAATCAACACTCCAAATAAATAAAATAAAATATAGTAATAATAATATAAGAAATAATTACTAAAATTGGGTTGTTACAACTCTCCCCCACTTAAAAGATTTTCGTCCTCGAAAATTTACCTCAAACGAACAACTCCGGATACGATTCCTTCATCTTATCCTCGAGTTCCCAAGTAATATTGCCATTGGCGACTCCGCCCCATATCACTTTCACCAAAGCAATCTCCTAACCACGAAGCTTCTTCACCTCTCGATCTTCGATTCGAATAGGTAATGTATCAACCGTCAAATTATCCCGCACTTGAACATCATCTAATGGAACAACATGCGATGGATGCGCAATGTACCTCCTCAATTGAGACACATGGAACACATCATGAAGATTAGAAAGTGGTGGTGGTAATGCAATCTGATATGCCACTTCACCTATCCTCTCGGAAATCTGACAAGGACCAATGAAACGCAGCGTCAACTTACGCGACTTCAAAGCTCTACCAACACCCGTTATTGGCGTAACTCGAAGAAACACATGCTGATTTTTCTCAAAAGCAAGAGCTTTCCTCCTCTTATCATGATAACTCTTTTGACGACTCTAAGAAGCCTTCATCTTCCCTTGAATCATCTTAATCTTATCCGTAGTCTCTTGAATCAACTCGGGTCCAACCACAACACTCTCCCCCGATTCGTACCAACATAAAGGAGTCCTACACCTTCTACCATAAAGAGCTTCAAAAGGTGCCATTCCAATACTCGAATGGAAACTGTTGTTATACGTAAACTCGATCAAAGGCAAGAAACTATCCCAATTTCCTCCTTGTTCCAAAACACAAGACCTCAAAAGATCTTCAAGTGACTGAATAGTCCTCTCCGTTTGACCATCAGTTTGCAGATGATACGCCGAACTCAAACGCAACTTCGTACCCAAAGCACTTTGCAAACCTTCCCAAAATCTCGAAGTGAACCTCAGATCTCTATCCAAAACAATGCTCGACGGAATACCATGCAAACACACAATCCTTTCGATGTACAACTTAGCAAGTCTCTCCATCGAATAATCCATCCTCATCGGAATAAAATGAGCACATTTCGTCAACCTTTCCACAACGACCCAAATCGCCTCACAATGACTCAATGTTCTCGGCAAGCCCGAAACAAAATCCATAGAGATACTATCCCACTTCCACTCGGGGATAAATAACGATTGCATCAAACCAGACGGCTTTTGATGTTCAATCTTTGACTTTTGACAAGTCAAACATGAATACACAAATTCTGCTATATCCTTCTTCATACCTTACCACCAAAACATCTTCCTCAAGTCTTGATACATTTTAGTAGCACCAGGATGAATACTCAGACCACTTTTATGCCCTTCCTCAAGAATCCTCTTTCTCAAATCCGCAACATCCGGAACACAAACTCGATCACGACACCTCATGATACCATTCTCATCAATCCGAAAGTCACCACCTTTGCCTTGATTAATCAATGTCATAACATCGACTAATTTCAGATCTGACTTCCGACCTTCTCTAATCTCATCTAGAATTCCACACGTAAGCTTCAACATACCAAGCTTAACACACGAAGGCGTCGCTTCACAAACCAAACTCAAATCTCTAAATTGCTCCAACACTTCAAACTCTCGAATCATCAACATAGACATGTGCAATGACTTCCTACTCAATGCATCGGCTACAATATTCGCCTTTCCAGGATGATAATTCAAGCCAAAATCATAATCTTTCAAGAATTCCAACCATCTCCTCGGCCTCATGTTCAATTCCTTCTGATCGAACAAGTACTTCAAACCCTTGTGATCACTAAACACATCAAATCGCGATCCAAACAAGTAATGTCTCCAAAGCTTCAACACAAACACAACGGCGGACAACTCTAAATCATGCGTCGGATAATTCCTCTCATGAACTTTAAGTTGCCTTGAAGCATAAGCTACCACTTGCCCTTTTTGTATCAAAACACCTCCAAAACCCAACAAAGAAGCATCACAATACACAACGAAAGGTTCTAACGGATCCGGTAAAATCAAAATAGGAGCCGTAGTCAATCTTCTCTTAAGCTCTTGAAAATTCGCTTCACACTGTGAAGTTCAAATGAAAGCTTGACCTTTCCTAGTCAACTGCGTCAATGGTAATGACAACTTAGAAAATCCTTCAATGAACTTCCTATAATAACCAGCCAAACCAAGGAAACTTCTAATCTCAGCAACAGACTTAGGAGCTACCCACTAAGATACGGCTTCAATCTTCGTAGGATCCACAGAAATACCACCACTCGAAATCACATGTCCAAGAAAACTTACTTCACTCAACCAAAACTCACATTTAGAGAGCTTAGCAAACAACTTCTTCTCTTTCAACACTGATAACATAACCTTCAAATGCTCGGCATGATCCTCTTTGCTCTTAGAATAAATCAATATATCATCGATGAACACAACAACAAACTTATCCAGATAATCATGAAAAATTCTATTCATATACTCCATAAATACACCAGGTGCATTAGTCACACCAAAAGGCATCACGGAGTACTCGTAGTGACCGTACCTTGTCCGAAAAGCAGTCTTTTGAATATCCTCAGCCTTTACACGAATCTGATGATACCCAGACCTCAAATCAATCTTGCTAAACAAACAAGCTCCAACCAGCTGATCCATCAGATCGTCAATCCTCGGAAGTGGATACTTGTTCTTAATCGTCACTTTGTTCAGTTGTCTATAATCAACACATAATCTCATAGAACCTTCTTTCTTCTTGACCAACAGAACAGGTGCACCCCACGACGACACACTAGGACGAATAAACCTCTTCTCAAGCAAGTCTTCAAGTTGACTCTTCAACTCTTTCAACTCAGAGGCAAACATTCGATAGGGAGCCATCGATACAGGACTAGTTCCAGGAACTAAATCAATCGAAAACTCAACCTCATGTTCCGGCAGTAAATCACTTATATCTTCCGGATATACTTCCGCAAACTCACAAACTATTGGCAATTCTTCAATCGTCCTCTTCTCATGAATATCCAAGGTTGCCAACAACATAAACAACTCGGCACCATCTTACACCGATTCATCAACTTGCTTAGCAGACACAAACCAATCTTCCTTCGCACCAACCTCAGGAAAATAACCGTCTTCTCGAAACAGTTGATATACACCCGATTAAATTCTAACCAATACCATCCTCGAATCCGACCTCTCTTCGGGTTCAGGGAAAGCACAACATTCTCAAAGCAGGTTAACTAGCCAACACTGCACTCTCGCATGCAACCACATAATGTCCAAGCTCGATACAATTGGAACATCCAAGATAAGCAGATGCTTCTCCCCCACTTATTTCATTCCCAACCTGCAATGGAAAATAAAACAAGCACCGACAGTGTTCTCACACACATGTCGCATACTAGGGAACAAACATAACTAAATAACCTGGTCGGACGGACCAACCAGAAAAACAGTATTGATCGTGTCAGATACACATATCAAATACAACGGGATGGAAAACCCTAACGACTATTGACCAACTGGTCGACCATGCTCTGATACCACTAATGTAACACCCCTTTTTCTATCCCAAAATACTTAACATATAATCAGAGTAAATAAGCACGCATATAACCAAAAGGGCGTCACATCGACGTTTTCAAAAACTAAAAGCTTTCAAAAACCAACATCATTCATTATCAATATACAATACACCTGGTCATTTAAAATAACACATTTCACTTATCATGAATATTCAAGAATATGCGTTCGCAGTGGAAAATAATGAATACTCATGCATTTCATCAAATGATCCATCTCCCATACCATGATTATCTCTCAATAATCTTTTCAAAGTAAACTAAAACCATAATTAGAATATTTGGCACTATGGCCTCTGTAAGACCCCAATTTTGTCCCTAAGATCCCTCATGGCATCATATCATATCATACCATTGCCTCAAGGATCTTTGTGCACCTTTGCTTCCCTCCTAGTGGGTGGGTTATCTTGTGAGTGTGGTTCTTGATCACCAAGCATGTATTGCATTTGTATATCATTGCTTTTCATCTGTCTATTAACCAAAGGTACACAAATATTGCCATCTAACCATGTTACTTACAGATGAAGCAAATTAGGTCAAATCAGTCAAAGTCAGTAATTGAGATAGATGGTGGCCATTCTTGAAGAATTTGGGCACTATGATCATTCATCAAGAGTTCATATGAGTTGTGACATCATTTTGAATCAAGATATCAAGTGGTAGGGGCTTGGAATTCATCAGAACATGGTTTAGTCAACCAAAACCCTAGCAAAGTTAACTGTGGTCAACTGTGCATTTAATCAGTGATTTGATGGTGGGAATTGGTCTGAGAGGTCTCATTCATGTCCATATAAGCCTCATATAACATGTCAAACATCCACAGTGAAGAATTTGAAGTCAGACAGAAATTTCCAAAAATAGAAAGTTGATCTGTAATTGGAATTTGCCAAAAATGGAAAGTTCTTCTCCTCAAAATTACATCATCATACAAGCTTCAAATGAATTTTTGTCCAACATGAAAGTTGAAGATCTTGTTCTCGCATTTCCAAAAAGTCCAAGAACACTCATTTCTCATTTATGGTTGGCAAGTTATGATCAAATCATTCTCAAAAATTTTTGAACTTCAAAGTGGCATATCTTTCAAACCATTTGGCCAAATTGAGTGAGGTTTTTTGCTACAAGTCATATTTGATGTGCTCTATCCAAATCCTTCATCATAATTCACCAAAAATCAACCAATAAAAATGGCCTTTTTTTCAAGTGGTTTGAATTTAAAATGAGGGAGGTGAAAAAGTGACTTTTCAAATTAACCATTTCCAATGCATTTTACCAATTACAAGTGTTCAGAAATCACATTTGGAGATGGTTTGGGCCCATTTTCGCACTGTAGCACATGCACATGCAACATTTGAGTGAATTTCACAAATTGTCAAAACACTTCATTAAGCTAATTTCCAATTACCATTCCACTAACCAAACTTAGCATTGTTAATGAGAAGTATATATTTCACATTTCTGATGAAAAAAACCCTAGCCACACTTTTCCAAAACAGAAAAACTTCATTTTCTCTCAAACTCTCATTTTCCTCACTTGAACTTTTTTCTGAAAATCTCAAAAGGACCCGTGTTCTTGAGCATTGTTCCATCATTTACCATCATTTTGGAGGCCTTTGCAAGCTTTGTTTCACAACTGTAGAGCAAGAAATTACCACTGTTCCATTGGACCTCTCACATGGCAGCTCGAATTTGGAACTAGAAGCAAGGCAACTGAACTTCCAATACTCATCCATTCATCATCTGGAGCATCAAGAAACTTCTGTTTATACTTTGCACGACCAAAGAACCACCAAATCATCACTGTTCTTCAAGCTAGGTAAAATTTCGAACCTAGCCATTCTTAAAATCATGCTATGCTTTAGAAAGACCCTTTCATGCTGAGTACAATGAAACTTAGATCGTGGGAAATGGTTGATTATTGAGAGAGAAACACTGTTTTGAAGTTTGTTGGTTAAATGTGTTTGTGCTCGATTCATCCTTGTTAGCATGAGTTAATGAAAATTAATGTTGGAATGTTGATGTACTCTGTTAGATGGACACAATGATATATTGTTTGTGGATTTTGGTTGCATTTTGATCTTGCTGAAAAAATCTGGAAAAATGAGGAAGAACACGGCCAAACCCTAATATTTTCGCTCAAAACCCGCGTTTAATCCATTGAACCCGTTTCTTGCATGGTTTTCATGTTTCTGGGCCATGAAGCGAATAAGTCTGTGCCACGTATTCTAATTGGAACGCAACGTTCCACTTAATGAACGCTTTAATTACAAAAATGCCACTGCCGTGTTATAATTTTAATTAAATCATTTTTATTTTCAATATTTATTTCATTTTGTATGCCAATCTTCAAAAATTCATAAGTCACTCATTTTTAGTCCGAATTTGATGGGATTTTTTGTGGAATGCTCCTCTTGACCTCTAGTTTTTTATGATGATTTTTCCAGATTTTTTGCATGTGTGGATTTTAAAATGTGCTAGGGTTTGTTCATGTTGTCCATTTTATGTATGCCATGCCATTTTGCTTGTGAAATGATGATACTTAATCCAATGCCTCTGAAATGTTTTGTGCTTAAACTAGACATGTTCATGGTGATTTTGGTGTAGAGTTTGTGAATTTATCATTGCTGGTTGATGAGATATGATTTTTTGAATAGGGGTGTGACAATTTGTGTCACACCATTCATGTCCAACTTCATGATTTCAATTACCATGCTTATTGAACTCAAATTGGTCTGGATTTTTGCATGAACATACATATGGATGTTGAGAATACATGTGAATTTTTCTGGAATTATTGATGGCATTTCTTATTTGTTTGGAATTTTCTCCCCTGTTTGATCATTTGTTGACTTTTTGTGACACATGATGTGATATGATTTGTGAAATCCTCATGCATTATTGGATGGACTTGAAATTTGACATGTGAATTGTAGACATCTTAAGGTTTGTCATGGTTTTGGTCCCATTCATTTATCATATGTTGTCACTGTTTTATGATTTATTGAAGTTGGTGCATGTTTTGATGCTTTGTATGAGTTTGCTTGAACTTGCTTTGACTTTCTGATTTTCATTGACCTACTTCCTTTGATCCAAATGAGCTGAAATATGGTATGCTTATCATGTTATGGATGATGTTTGATCATGAATTATTTGAGAATTTTTTGAAATGTTTGTGATTGGATTTGACTTGAGTCTTTCTGTTGACTTCTTTGAGGTTCTATATGACATGCCTTGACCTAATTTGTTTGTGAAATGATAATGATGAATGATATGAACATGAAACCACTTGGGTTTGTTTCTTAATTGTTTGAACTTGATTTTGGATATCTTTCACTTGCTGTTTTGGATTTTTTATCTCCTTTTGACCCTAGGCTTGTCCTAGTGGTCTTGTTGCTCATGTTTGAGTTTGGTTTTTCAGGTTAAGAAGCAAATGCTTCAAGGAGATTAATGCAAGTTGCTTGAGTTTGATTCATTATCATGAACTAACTTGTTTGTGTTGTAGGATGCTTAGCTCATATGCTTTGAGCTTTGTGCATTGCACATTTGACTGATTGTGTTGATACTTATCTTATATTGGTTTTGAATTTGAGTTGTTTACTGATTTTACTTGATTGATTTCAGGTACCTTTAGTTGCTAATAGTTATTTGAGAACTTGCATTGCTTTGCTTGATAGCATTTGCATTGAGGTAGAATCTCTTGTCTTCATGTAGTCTGGAAGACCTGGCCTGTTACTTGGCCAGGCAACTGTCTGAAGTCCTCCTTAAGAGGCGATGTTTTTGCTTGTTTACTTTTGTCCCAAGTGTAGCACCTCAAATTTGCACCTATCATTGTACATACATTTTCATGTTAGGTCATAGCATATCATGGTCCATTGCATAGCATAGCATTGCCTCTTTTGCCTCAAGTGCAAGCCAATCAAGGAATTAGGTCAAACTGATCAGGAGATCAGTCAGTCAAGCAAGCAAGTGCATTTCTCAAGGAGCCAAGGCCCTAGGGTTGGTCCAACATGTTCACATGACTTGGGGATCCATTTGAAGTGTTCAAGTCAAGGGTTGAAGGCTCAGAGGTCATCAGTTCATACACAGACAGTCAAAAACCCAAGACAGTCAATAGTCAGTCAAAGCAGTGGATGGTGGCCATTCTTGTGGAATTTGGGCACCATGATCAATAATCAAGAGTTCATACAACTTGGGACATCATTTGAAGCCAAGTTCTCAAGGAATTAGGGCTTGGAATTCACCAGAAGAGGTTCAGTCAGCCAGAAACCCTAAAAGTCAACTGTTGGTCAACTGTTCATTTAATCAGTAATTTGATGATGGAAATTGGTTTGAGAGGTCTCATTCATGTCCATATAGTCCTCATATATCATGTCAAACACCACCATGGAAGAATTGGAAGCCAGATCAAAAATTTCTAAAAATGGAAACTGGACCTGTAACTGAAACTTACCAAAAATGGAAAGTCTTGATCCTCAAACTTACATCATGATACAAGCTTCAAATGAATTTTTGCCCAACATGAAAGTTGAAGATCTTGTTCTCCCATTTCCAAAAAGTCCAAGAACTCTCAATTCCCATGTGTGGTTGGCAAGTTATGATCGAATCGATTTCAGAAAATCTTGAACTTCAAAAGGCCATATCTCCCAAACCATTTGGCCAATTTTGGTGGGGTTTTTTCCTACAAGTCACATTTGATCCCCTCTTTCCAAAAATATAAATTTCATAAGCCAAAACTTCACCAATCAAAATGGCATTTTTTGACCTATCTCATTTAAATGCAAGTTTGACCAATGTTTGACTTTTTGATATAAACATTTTTCTACCATTTGGCCAATTGAAATAGCTCAGAAATGTCATTTAAAACATGTTTGCCAAGTCAAATTATGCAGTACACATGGCCATTCCTTACTTGCTTGAAAATTGGCAAAGGTACACTTTATCCATACTATCCACCATGCCTTGCTTTGTACTTCTCTAAAGCAGAATTTTAGAAGCACATTTGCTGTCATTTGAAGCCTCATTTGCAGCCTAGAAACCAACAGAAAAAGGCCTTGCTAGTTTGCTTGAACATTGGCAAAAGTACATGTTTACAACAACTCCATCCCACAAAACCATGGACCATGCTTGGCACACAAGACAGCAGACTTTGATCATCATTTTTCTGTCAAACCAATCCTAATAGCAGGCACATAAACCACATTGGACAGCACAAACCAGGAGAACTTCATTCATTGAAAAATCACTTTGGCCATTTTCCAATTTTCGGTCAAACTCCAAAGAGAAGGCTTTGCTCAAGACCATACCCTCCATCATGTTTCTGTCATGAGTAACACTTAGCAGCCATCAAAAACACATTTGCATACAGAAATCCAACTCATGCTGAAAACTTCATTTTGGCATTTTCTTCCAAAACAGTCCAAAACTTCCAATGAGCTTGGCCATGGATTTGTTTCACCAACACAACAGAACATCAAAACATCATTTTCCTGTCATTGAAAACACTGGTAGCAGCAGCCATACCACCTTCACTCACTCCCTCAAGAATGGACCTTGCTTGGCATTTATCTAAAATCTGTCACAACTCCAAAGTTACAAAAGCATTGCAGGACCACTAAGCAACCATACACAACAGAATTTCATTCACTCCAAAAACCTCATCTTTTGCATTTATCATTTGCTGTCCAAAACTTCAAAAGACAAAAGCCTTGCACTGTATTTTTTTTCACCCTCCATTCATAACTTTGGAACCCTGCTAGCACCATCTAACACAGCCAAAAAACCATTGTTCACTCATTTGTCAAAAAACTCATCTTTTGCCATTTTCCAAAACTCAGTCCAAAACACTCAATGAACTAAGCCTGGCCTTTGTTTCCTCACCACCCAAGCATCATTGTGGACTCTTTGGAACCACATTTTCACACCTGGAAGCACTTGTTCTAGCATTGCATTAACAGCCATTCAGCCATGACAGTCCAAGGTTGAAGCCAAACCAAGCATCCATAAGTCAAAGGGCCTTCACCAATCATCATTTGGAGGATTGTGCTTCATCTGTTTCACTCCAAAAGCGCCAAACAACAGCTATTTCTCCATTGGCTTCAAAAACTGGTATGGATTCGACCCCCTCTTTTGGCTAAACCAACACATGCTTTAGAAAGGTCGTTTTATGCTGAGTTCAACAGTTGTTGTAGTTTTGAAAATGATTGATTATCGAGAGAGAAAATTGGAATTTAAGTTTGGTTGTTAAAATTTGTTTTGCATAATGCTTCCATTTCAGCATGACTTAGGGTTAATGGTTGTTGGTTTGATGTTGTATACGATGAGATGATCACGTTGATATGCTGTTCTTTGAGTTTGATTAACAAATGCCCTTGCTGTCTTTTTAAAATGATGAACAAGCTGATAATGCTACAGTAGAAAACCCTATTTCTCAAATGCTTTGCCCAGAACTGTTTTTCTCTCACGTGTTACTGTGTCATCCCCCACGAGCCAATGAAAATATTTCATTTTCTGGACCAAAACGGTGCGTTTTGATAAGTGGCGCAGCTATTTACAAAACTGCCACTCGGACCCCATGTCACATTGAATTAAGTTATCTCTTCTTCATTTTATTTCATTTAATCACTCAAACTTCCAAAATTCATAATTCATCCAATTTTGATCCAAATTTAATGGGATTTTTTGTGTTGTGTTCATCATGACCTCTACTTTTTTATCACATTTTTTCCAGAATTTTTTTGATGGATGGTTTTTGTTTGGCATATTGGTTTGTGACATGTATGCATATTTTGTACACTTTGCCAAAACATTTGTGAAATGATGAGAATGTATCCAATGGCTCCCAAATTGTTTGTGCTTAAACTAGGCACATTCATGGTGATTTTGGTGTAGAGTTTGTGAATTTATCATTTGTGGTTTGAGAGTTATGATTTTTTGAATTAGGGTGTGACAATTTGTGTCACACCATTGATGTCCAACTTCATGATTTTCATTACCATACTTCTTGACCTCCAATTGATCCAAATTTTTGCATGAACCTACTCTTGTATGTCTAGTTTATATGTGAATTTTCGTGGAATTATTTGTGGCATTTCCTAATTTTTTGAGATTTTCTCCCCTGGTTGGTCATATGTTGACTTTGTGTGACACTTGTTCCCATTTCATTTGTGAAATTCTCATACTTTATTGGATGGACATGAAATTTGACATGTGATAACTAGACATCCTCATCTTTGCCATGGTTTTGATCCCATTCATTTATCATATGCTATCACTGATTTATGAATTTTCTAAGTTGATGCATGTTTGGTTGACTTCTTCGAACATGTTCAAAATTGCTTTGACTTTCTGATTTTCATTGACTGCCTTCCACTTGTCCAAATGGGATGAAATTTGACATACTTACCATGCTGTGGGTTGTGATTGGTCATGATTTATTTGGTGATTTTTGGAAATGTTTAGGATTGCTTTTGAGTTAAGTCTTGCTGTTGACTTCTATGAGCTTCTAAATGCCATACCTTGACCTAAATTGTTCATGAAATGATAATGGTGATTGTTATGAATGTGAAACCAATTGGGTTTGTTTCTTAAATTTTTGAACTTGATTTTGATTGGGCATTGCTTGCTGTTTTGACTTTTTCATTCATGTTTGACCCTAGGCTTGCCCTAGTGGTCCTGTTACTCACCTTTGAGCTTGTGTTTTCAGGTTGACCATCAAATGGCCATTGAGACCAATTCTTTTGATTGAGCTTGCTTGATTATCATTGACTAACTTGTGTGTTTTGTAGGTGTCTTGGCTCACATGCCTTAAGCCTTGTGCCTTGCACATCCATGTGCATCTAATTAACTGTTGGTGGCTGTTTCCTTTTTGCTTTGTTTGAAGTTGCATACTAACATCTGCTTGACTGTTTCAGGTGCTTTAGTTGCTAAGTTCCTTGTGAACTTTTTGCTTTGCTTTGCTTGTATAAGCAACTTGCATTGAGGTATGTCTCTTTTTCTTCATGTAGTCTGGAAGACCTGGCCTGTTACTTGGCCAGGCAACTGTCTGAAGTCCTCCTTAAGAGGCAATGTTTGTGATTGTTTACTTTTGTCCTTGCATAGAGTCAAAGTCCTCCTAAGTGAAGAGGCAATTGGTGGAAGGTAGGGATATGCAATCTATCCCCCACTATTCAGTGTGTCATCTGCTTTGCTCACACCACTATGTTGATGCATTACAGATAAAAACCCAAGATCTTGTGCAATTGCACAGTTGAGTCAGTCTTAAATGTGTAGAAGGGTTCCCACTTTCTGAACCCACACATTCTTGTCTTGAGCTCTCCCAGGCCAGGGATAAGAGCTGTGAAGTCTTATCTTCACTCACCTTTCATCCGCTTCACCTTGGCTCTCAATGTCAAGGTTAAGAGCAACATCCACCCAGTTCTAGAGGTTTGTTTGTTGAGGTTGATATGACCCCTTGACTAAAACCTAACCCTTGTTTGAGCCACTTGTTTGTGTATAGTGTGTGCTATCTGTGCTTGTAGGATTGTTTGACTTGCTTCCTGTGCAAGTTAGGATTGTTTGACTTGCTTCCTGTGCAAGTTAGGATTAGTTTAGACTTGCTTCCTGTGCAAGTAGGTTTTGCTTGGCTTGCTTCCTGTGCAAGTTAAGCGTGTGTGTGGCTTGCTTCCTGTGCAAGTCATGTTTAGGATAGGTTGGCTCCCTGTGCCAGTTAGCTAGAAACCTTAACTTAGGGATGATTTTGCATGATAACATCTAGGCTCGAGTCGTAGTCTCCCTAGTTGTGTCTCCCTCTGTTATCTGGTTAGGCTAGTCCTTTGTCCCTGCGTAGGGGAACTACATCGCCCTGATCTTCATACCAGATGAAGTATGTAGGCAGGAGATTGAGCTGATCTCTCCGGGCGCCTGTGTCATTGTTTTGTCTTGTTGTGTGCTTGGAAGCTGATGTAAGTCCATCGAGTGGCATTCGGGTTCCAGTGTGGGTTTGTTTGGTTCGGAAGCTGATGTAAGTCCATCGAGTGGCATTTGGGTTCCAGTGTGCGTGTGTTTGGTTCGGATGCTGATGTAAGTCCAGTGATTGGCATTCGGGCTCCATGTTTGCCTTTGCCTGTGTTTGTTGGTGTGCGTGTCAGCCGAGCTACGAATGCTCTGATTCTTCTCTCGTCCGAGAAGATACGTATGCATAGGATGCGATGTCCTAGCGAGCATGTGTCGTTTCCCCAGTCCGAACTACTTCGACTCTGATGTCTATGCCTGATAGACTAAGTAGGCCCAGGATGCGACATCCTGCCGAGTCAGTTTCAGTCAGTCTCTTGCGTTTCTTTCAGCCAGTGTGTGTGAGTATTTGAGCAGTGTTTAGCAACCAATTTTCCTTTCTTTTGTGCGTGGATCCCGTAGAGTACTACGGATGCGTAGGGCTGCTAATACCTTCCCTTCGCATAACCGACTCCCGAACCCATTCTCTTTGGTCGCGAGACCATGTTCTTTCCCAGGTTTACTCTGAGCGTTTCCTTTCCCTCTTTTGGGATAAATAACGCACGGTGGCGGCTCTGTTGTTCTTGTTTTCCCGCCGGTTTTTCGCGTGATGCGACAGTTGGCGACTCTGCTGGGGAAATGAAGTTGACCTATGCTGGTCCATCTTCCCTGAGCGAGTCTCTCCTAGCGCTCTCTAGGTTAGGGTTTTGGTTGCTGTTTGCTGTTGTACTTTATTGCATTCGTTTGTATATATTTGCATTTACTATTTGCATTTATTGTGTGCATTAATGTTTGCATTCATATTCATTATTCATTCTGCCTGGCTGTGCTGTCTGTGTTTCTCTGTTTGGGGGTGGGAGTTACTCGAGGTAAAAGGCCCAATACCCAGGCTATGAGTGAAATCTAGGAAACCTAGGAATAGAGTGATTCATGGGAAGCGGGTGGTATGGCGCCACTTAGCGGAACATTGATATCACGAGCAGTTCAGACCCTGGTGGAATATTATCGGTGCATACATCGGGTGTGCACAGGATGATATTCTGCGAAAGGTTATTTATGCTGCGTTTCTCTCGACCTTACCCTGGCCTAGATGACACCCGTGAGTGGGGAGGGAATGATCATTTTGACAGGTACAGTTGGTGACTCTCGGTACTGACGGTGACTATGAATTGTGGACATTTATTTCTGGGACGCCGGAGTTCTGTCCGTGGTTTATCAAGCGGGTTCCGTTTATTTCGGATCCCCGGGTTGAATTTGAGAGTACCTGTTCAGAGGAGCCGGCTGTCATCCGTTCAGTGGATGTTCCTGCGATGATAGTGATGTAATCTCCAGTTTCGTTTATTTCGGAACTCCCCAAGTCGGATTTATGGTGACTTGTTTCCTCAGATTGGTTTCAGATGCCAGTTGATCAGATTGACTTTGGGTTTCAGATGTTTGTGATCAGAGTTCAAGCCGAAGCTTTGACCCTGTGCCTTGAGACGCACAGCCTGACCAGTCATGTTCACATCATTTGCATCATAGCATATTTATTTTCAAAAAATAATAATGCATGAAAAAAGTTAACTTGCATGCGCATATCCTTTATCAGGATCATTCATGACAAAATAGCATCCGCATCATACGCATATCATGTACATATCATCCTTGCATTACAGACATGTTTGGGGACGTGACTTCCCACTTTGGGTTTTGACTGAGACAGGATTGTTGATCATCGTCCGCACCGCAACCAGACTAAATCAATAGAGGAGTATGGACCAGGTTCAAGCTGAGCCAGCTGAGATGAGGGCGAACATGGCCCAGTTCATGACAATGATGCAAGGAGTTGCTCAGGGGCAAGAGGAGCTGCGTGCCTTAGCCCAGAGACTGGAAGCCGTGATTCCACCAGTCCACCGTGCTTCACCAGTGGGTGTACCCGTTCATGAGAATGCTGCTGTCACTATTCTCGTCAATGATTATGCCGTGGGTGATGAATTGAAGGGGATCAGAATTAGTGAACAGCCTCTTGCTGCAGAGACTGTTAATGTCAGAGCAACCCGCGCTCCGGTTCGCCATACTGGCTCTTCAAGTTCTTCCGGTTCTAAGAAGACATACTCTGGGGCACCCAAAAGGGGAGAGATTGAAACAAATGCTGTGCACCGTCGGAGGAGTGCAAACAGAGGACAGTATCGTCAGGCTGCTGTGACTATTCCAGCAACTCAACCTCAACAGCAACAGAGAAGACCAGCTCAACAATATCAGCATCAACAACATCGTCCTCAGCAGCAGGCTTCCCAGCAAGCCAGTACGAGTAATGAGAGGAAGAAGATCATTTTTGATCCAATCCCCATGTCCTACGCCGAACTGTATCCCTCTCTGTTAGAGCGGAACTTGATTACTCCCAGAGACCCGCCGCCCATACCCGTCAACCCTCGGTGGTGGTATAGGCCTGAACAGCATTGTGTGTATCACTCGGGTGCTCCTGGTCATGACGTGGATAGTTGTTTCCAGCTGAAGATGAAGGTTCAAGACCTTGTGAGGTCAGGCATTCTGATCTTGGAGGATTTAGGTCCCCGTGATAATCAAGCTTGAAGATAGCAAGTCCTGGGCTGGCGCCGACTTTTCTTCTAGAGGTTTGTTCAAAAGCAGAGGCTGCTGATGCAAAGGATACTGACAGTTGTCATCCCTGGTGGGATCTATCACAATTGGGTCGCTGTGGGCTTTCCTACAGTTGTTCATAAGTCTTTGTAACAATCACTTTGTTTAAAAACCCTTCTCCCATGCCAAAAGGAGAAGTAATGACATTGTTGGCAACATTTTGTGCAATGATATTTTCATTCAAATAATTCATGTTAAACATTTGTTTTTCCAATTGTTTTCCCTTTTCGCTTTTTGCATGAAATTGGTGATCACAAAAAACCCTAAAAAACAAGGATAAAAGCAATCTTTTCATCTGTATAACGATTGTTTTGTTTGATTTTCAAAGAGCTTTTCATCTCTAAATCATTATGCAGGTTGTTTCTCAAACCCATTGAACGTAATGATCAGACGTCATCTCCCAATTTTGAATTCCCTGTATTCGAAGCAGAAGAAGATGATGTTGAAGGGATTCCTGACGAGATTTCCCGACTTCTTGAGCAAGAAAAGAAGATCACTCAGCTGCATCTCGAGAATCAGCAGAACAGCCAACTGGGGCACGTATCAAAAAAGAGAGAAAAAGAAAAAGAAAGAGGAGGGTGCAAAGTCAAAAAAAAAGGAAGTCAATCAAAATCAAAAGAAATCAAAAGAAATCAAAAGAAAGAAAAAGAAAGAAAAAGAAAGAAATCAAAAGAAAACAAAAGAACAAAAGCACCCTCAAAGTCCCAAGTTGACTGATGCTGAATGGATTCAGAGTCACTACGACCAAGTGAATCCGATCGAAAGGAAGAGATCAACTGCCATGTGTCATGGTCAGTCATATCAGCAGAGAGTGAAAAAGCATTCGACAAGAAGATCAAGCCTCGTGTGTTCCGAGGAACCTTGTGCTCAAGAAAGTCTTGTCTTTTATACCCGATTCCAGGGGCAAGTGAACCCCCAAGCTATGAATGTCCATATGTTGTCAAAAGAGCCTCTTCAGGCAGTGTTCTGACACTTACTACAATGGATGAAGAAGTTCACTCGTCCTGTGAATCCTGGTGCAGTCAAGAAATACTTCGCCTAAACAAAAAGAAAAAATCAAACAGCTCGCTAAGTTGAACACCCCAAAGGGCGACTTAGGCAAAAAGGAGCGTCTCGGTGGATTGAAAACCCGAAAGGGCGATCCAGGCAAAAGTTAGAGACATTGAAAAAAAAAGAATTTGCATCCCGCTAGATTGAACACCTCACACTGGGGCAATCTAGGCAAAAATTAGGGATTTGGCAAGTAACTGCACCTTGACAAGACTGTGCTCTATATATGTCATCCGTCAGGAATTCTCGATTCGTCGTCGACTGAAGCTCTGAATACATCGAAAATTCAGAATGGTAGAGGAAAGGTCATTATGTTCAATGTAGCCCTCTCCAATATATATCACCGATTTCAAACTTGTACAGATCCATGGAGTCTCGCCCTTTGCAGACTACCATTCCATCACATCAATTTGAGCTTTTATCCAATTATTTGCATTCTTATTTGTTTCAACTCAACAAATGTTTTGCATGTTTTAATGGATAAAGTATCATTGTTTTCAAAATAAACAGATTTTTCAAAAAAAATTGTTCTTAAACGAAGTGAACATTCACGATGATGGAAGGATACTTAAGAGACCCACAGTGCTCTCCCAAGGGTGGTATGATTACCAACAGGTAAGACAATTGTTCGTATCTCGAGCATGACTGTACCTTTTCCTGTAGAACCTCTTACGGTTTCTCCTCAGTGAGGTCGCTCAGTGCAGTGTTAGTTGAAGTTGTTCATCTTCATGTTCCCGGCAGTACATATTCTTCCTCCAAATCCCTGTTAGCCCTATCGTGGGGCATCCCCAGCAAGTTTGCTGTTTCGGACATTATTGTGGGGCAGCTCCCCTAGCAGAGTGTTTATTGAAGACTGCAACTTTCATCTCTCCAGCAGAGTAGTCTTCCTCTCTCCCCCAACGTGGGTGTTTTTCTTTGAAGATTCAGTATTTGGTAGATCAATATCCCAGTACTATAGCATTCCCTCAGATAGATCCCTCAGCGGAGTTGTTTGCACGAGGAGCTTTGTCAATGCTTTTGTATTTCTCATCAGAAATCTGGTTGCTTCTCGGTATCTCTGATTTTCATCACGAGTTGTTGTGGCGCGTACGCCTGTATGTTGAACTCTGTTCTCTGGTTGTGACCGACGATTCCTCCAGAAGCCTCTCGTGGCTCTTCCTCCCCTGCAGGATAAGTGTTCCCTGATATCCCAGTCCCCAGTGGATTTTCTTTGCTCTTTGGTGGCTTTGGTTTTCTCTCCGGACGGTTGATTCCCGGACCTGTGGTTTGAGCATGTCTGTTTGTCAGCATTCATCATACGTTTTAGGTAGAATGCATACATGCATAATCATAGCATTTGGATACTCATGTTGCAGCTGTCGCCGGGTATCTGTTGATTGTTGCCTCCTGCTATTTGGTGATACAGATCTCTCCAGTAGATTTTCCTAGCAGATATGGGTGTGTCTGATCTCTCCATGTAGAGCCAACCCCTTAAGCAGAAAGTGTTTATCCTTTCCTGCCATTTCCCCACTGAGATACATCCTCGTGGATGACGGTTGCTTCCGTTCCCTCCCTACACGGGATGGGTTTTCCCTACTGAGTTCTTTCCTCATTAGGATGAGTCTTGTTTCAGTCTGCCTTTTGGATCAATCCTAAATTGACTTCCAGTTGGCTGTCTCCTGTACTTCCCTGGGGCATAAATGAATAGTCGCTCACTAACCGGCACTCATTCATCTTATCCTCAGCAGAATTTGTTGGCCTCTACCTACAACCCGGTAGTTGTAAGTCCTATCTTTGTGGTTTTCTACCTACTAGCTGGTAGTTGTAAAATCCCACTTTCATCCCCTTGTTGGAGTTAACCCTGTGTGCTCATCCCGATGATGACTGGTTACTTTTCCGTGGCCTCTACCTACAAACCGGTAGTTGTAAGTCCTATCTTTGTGGTTTTCTACCCACTGGCTGGTAGTTGTAAAATCCCACTTTCATCCCCTAGTGGAGTTTATCAGTAGACTGTTTGTGTGTCCCCCAACAATTGGGTTTGTGATGTTGTTATCTCCAGTATGGCCGTGAGTATTTATCCCCAGCAGGTTTGTGGGAATTCATCTCCAGTATGATATGACGTGTTATCGTCCTCAACAGAGTTATTACTCTCACCACTATGGTTGTTCTCTCCACTAGGATCGTTCTCCTCAGCAGAATGGTGTGGTTTTTCCTCAGCAAGCTCCCCGAGTGGAGCGGGTCCCATGAAATACATCTCCAGCAGTGATTCTCCTACATATGGATTGGTTGGGTCGTCCCTAGTGGAGTAGCATTTATTTCTCCAGCAGAGTTCATCCTACCAGTGGATTGGACGAGTTTCTGTAGTAGACTGGTATCTGCATCCCCGGCTGAGTTGATTCTACCTATGGATCGCGTGGGTTATCCCCAGCGGAGTAACAGACATTCTCCAAAGCAGGGTTTACCCTATCTGAAGATTGGTTGGGTCTTCCTCCCAGCGAAGTCGCTTCACCATTCCCCAAGCAGAGCTCCCCGCAGAGTATTCCTCAGTCAGGGTCTCCCCACAGAGTTGGAGTACCTGATCTTTTCGGCTCCCCAGCCAGGGTTCATTTGCGTTTTGCATGTAGTAATCATTGCATCCTCAAAAATCGCGTAGCATTTCCATTCATAAATGGAGCATTACGCCATAGAAAAATTCAAACATATGCATTCATGTGTTCGAAACCCCATCAAACCGTATTCCCTGCAGAGACGGATTTTTGTTCAACCTGTACAACGCATTTGCTACAGTTGCTCCAGTCAACAATTGGTGTTGATAATCCCCACAGAGGTTTATTTCCTCACCTGTTGATGACAGAAAGTTTGTTTCTCCCCAGTGAGACCTCCTGCAAGTGTTCAGCCTAGCCCTGTCATCTTGAGAATGTCAGTATACCCTGTCAGCACCCGGGTGTGTTGTTTCTTTGGTGTCGGTAAACACCATCTTTCGGTGATTTCCAGTCATGCGTAAGTGTCTGGTCTTCTTTGGTGTCGGTAAACACCATCTTTCGGTGATTTCCAGTCATGCGTAAGTGTCTGGTCTTCTTTGGCGTCGGTAAACACCATCTTTCGGTGATTCCCAGTCATGCGTAAGTGTCTGGTCTTCTTTGATGTCTGTAAACATCATCTTTCGATGTTCGTAACGTCGTCCCTCCCCTAGTGAAGATTCCTCCTCTCCGTTGGTGTCGATAAACGTCGAGTTTTTCCCGATCATCCGTTGATGATTTGGTTGTGTTCACTCTCCCCAGTAGAGTTTCCTCCTCTCCGTTGGTGTCGATAAACGTCGAGTTTTTCCTAGTCATCCGATGATGTCTAGTTGTACCCCTCTCCATGCAGAGTTACCTCTCCGTTGGTTTCGATAAACGTCGAGTTTTTCCCGATCATCCGTTGATGATTTGGTTGTGTCCTTCTTCCCTAGTGAAGTATTCTCCTTCTCCGTTGGTGTCGATAAACGTTGAGTCTCCCTTTCGTCCTATGACGTCTGGTTGAGTTTTCTCCTTCTCCGTTGGTGTCGATAAACGTTGAGTCTCCCTTTCGTCCTATGACGTCTGGTTGAGTTTTCTCCTTCTCCGTTGGTGTCGATAAACGTTGAGTCTCCCTTTTGTCCTATGACGTCTGGTTGAGTTTTCTCCTTCTCCGTTGGTGTCGATAAACGTTGAGTCTCCCTTTCGTCCTATGACGTCTGGTTGAGTTTCCTCCTCTCCGTTGGTGTCGATAAACGTTGAGTTTTTCCCAATCATCCGTTGATGATTTGGTTGTGTTCACTCCCCCAGTAGAGTTTCCTCCTCTCCGTTGGTGTCGATAAACGTCGAGTTTTTCCTATTCGTCCTATGACGTCTAGTTGTACCTGTCCCCATGTGGATTTACCTCTCCGTTGGTCTTGGTAAACGTTGAGTTTTTCCCATTACGTCCGCTGACGTATGGTTGCATCTTTTCCAGTCATTCATTAATGTCTGGTTACCTCTCCGTTGGTTTCGATAAGCGTCGAGTTTTTCCTAGTTGTCCGTTGGCATCTAGTTGTGATTTCTTTTCCCATTCATCGTCGTTGCGATGTCTGGATGTGGCCGTACCCTTTGAAAACAAAAAACAAAAAAAAACCCAGCAATAAATATCAAATCCCAGTGGACGTTTCCATTGGTGGATCCCTGTATTGTGCAAATTCTACGGTTCTTGGTATTCAATCCCTGTTTACCCTGAAAGTCTGACAGCCGTTGCTCTCATCCATTCGGGTTCCCAGCTGATTGAATAGGGGCAGCTGTAGCACCTCAAATTTGCACCTATCATTGTACATACATTTTCATGTTAGGTCATAGCATATCATGGTCCATTGCATAGCATAGCATTGCCTCTTTTGCCTCAAGTGCAAGCCAATCAAGGAATTAGGTCAAACTGATCAGGAGATCAGTCAGTCAAGCAAGCAAGTGCATTTCTCAAGGAGCCAAGGCCCTAGGGTTGGTCCAACATGTTCACATGACTTGGGTATCCATTTGAAGTGTTCAAGTCAAGGGTTGAAGGCTCAGAGGTCATCAGTTCATACACAGACAGTCAAAAACCCAAGACAGTCAATAGTCAGTCAAAGCAGTGGATGGTGGCCATTCTTGTGGAATTTGGGCACCATGATCAATAATCAAGAGTTCATACAACTTGGGACATCATTTGAAGCCAAGTTCTCAAGGAATTAGGGTTTGGAATTCACCAGAAGAGGTTCAGTCAGCCAGAAACCCTAAAAGTCAACTGTTGGTTAACTGTTCATTTAATCAGTAATTTGATGATGGAAATTGGTTTGAGAGGTCTCATTCATGTCCATATAGTCCTCATATATCATGTCAAACACCACCATGGAAGAATTGGAAGCCAGATCAAAAATTTCTAAAAATGGAAACTGGACCTGTAACTGAAACTTACCAAAAATGGAAAGTCTTGATCCTCAAACTTACATCATGATACAAGCTTCAAATGAATTTTTTCCCAACATGAAAGTTGAAGATCTTGTTCTCCCATTTCCAAAAAGTCCAAGAACTCTCAATTCCCATGTGTGGTTGGCAAGTTATGATCGAATCGATTTCAGAAAATCTTGAACTTCAAAAGGCCATATCTCCCAAACCATTTGGCCAATTTTGGTGGGGTTTTTTCCTACAAGTCACATTTGATCCCCTCTTTCCAAAAATATAAATTTCATAAGCCAAAACTTCACCAATCAAAATGGCATTTTTTGACCTATCTCATTTAAATGCAAGTTTGACCAATGTTTGACTTTTTGATATAAACATTTTTCTACCATTTGGCCAATTGAAATAGCTCAGAAATGTCATTTAAAACATGTTTGCCAAGTCAAATTATGCAGTACACATGGCCATTCCTTACTTGCTTGAAAATTGGCAAAGGTACACTTTATCCATACTATCCACCATGCCTTGCTTTGTACTTCTCTAAAGCAGAATTTTAGAAGCACATTTGCTGTCATTTGAAGCCTCATTTGCAGCCTAGAAACCAACAGAAAAAGGCCTTTCTAGTTTGCTTGAACATTGGCAAAAGTACATGTTTACAACAACTCCATCCCACAAAACCATGGACCATGCTTGGCACACAAGACAGCAGACTTTGATCATCATTTTTCTGTCAAACCAATCCTAATAGCAGGCACATAAACCACATTGGACAGCACAAACCAGGAGAACTTCATTCATTGAAAAATCACTTTGGCCATTTTCCAATTTTCGGTCAAACTCCAAAGAGAAGGCTTTGCTCAAGACCATACCCTCCATCATGTTTCTGTCATGAGTAACACTTAGCAGCCATCAAAAACACATTTGCATACAGAAATCCAACTCATGCTGAAAACTTCATTTTGGCATTTTCTTCCAAAACAGTCCAAAACTTCCAATGAGCTTGGCCATGGATTTGTTTCACCAACACAACAGAACATCAAAACATCATTTTCCTGTCATTGAAAACACTGGTAGCAGCAGCCATACCACCTTCACTCACTCCCTCAAGAATGGACCTTGCTTGGCATTTATCTAAAATCTGTCACAACTCCAAAGTTACAAAAGCATTGCAGGACCACTAAGCAACCATACACAACAGAATTTCATTCACTCCAAAAACCTCATCTTTTGCATTTATCATTTGCTGTCCAAAACTTCAAAAGACAAAAGCCTTGCACTGTATTTTTTTTCACCCTCCATTCATAACTTTGGAACCCTGCTAGCACCATCTAACACAGCCAAAAAACCATTGTTCACTCATTTGTCAAAAAACTCATCTTTTGCCATTTTCCAAAACTCAGTCCAAAACACTCAATGAACTAAGCCTGGCCTTTGTTTCCTCACCACCCAAGCATCATTGTGGACTCTTTGGAACCACATTTTCACACCTGGAAGCACTTGTTCTAGCATTGCATTAACAGCCATTCAGCCATGACAGTCCAAGGTTGAAGCCAAACCAAGCATCCATAAGTCAAAGGGCCTTCACCAATCATCATTTGGAGGATTGTGCTTCATCTGTTTCACTCCAAAAGCGCCAAACAACAGCTATTTCTCCATTGGCTTCAAAAAATGGTATGGATTCGACCCCCTCTTTTGGCTAAACCAACACATGCTTTAGAAAGGTCGTTTTATGCTGAGTTCAACAGTTGTTGTAGTTTTGAAAATGATTGATTATCGAGAGAGAAAATTGGAATTTAAGTTTGGTTGTTAAAATTTGTTTTGCATAATGCTTCCATTTCAGCATGACTTAGGGTTAATGGTTGTTGGTTTGATGTTGTATACGATGAGATGATCACGTTGATATGCTGTTCTTTGAGTTTGATTAACAAATGCCCTTGCTGTCTTTTTAAAATGATGAGCAAGCTGATAATGCTACAGTAGAAAACCCTATTTCTCAAATGCTTTGCCCAGAACTGTTTTTCTCTCACGTGTTACTGTGCCATCCCCCACGAGCCAATGAAAATATTTCATTTTCTGGACCAAAACGGTGCGTTTTGATAAGTGGCGCAGCTATTTACAAAACTGCCACTCGGACCCCATGTCACATTGAATTAAGTTATCTCTTCTTCATTTTATTTCATTTAATCACTCAAACTTCCAAAATTCATAATTCATCCAATTTTGATCCAAATTTAATGGGATTTTTTGTGTTGTGTTCATCATGATCTCTACTTTTTTATCACATTTTTTCCAGAATTTTTTTGATGGATGGTTTTTGTTTGGCATATTGGTTTGTGACATGTATGCATATTTTGTACACTTTGCCAAAACATTTGTGAAATGATGAGAATGTATCCAATGGCTCCCAAATGTTTTGTGCTTAAACTAGACACA
Source organism: Lathyrus oleraceus (assembly GCF_024323335.1). Classification (NCBI taxonomy): domain Eukaryota; kingdom Viridiplantae; phylum Streptophyta; class Magnoliopsida; order Fabales; family Fabaceae; genus Lathyrus; species Lathyrus oleraceus. The sequence continues at coordinate 155,835,628 of NC_066585.1, forward strand.
TTCATGGTGATTTTGGTGTAGAGTTTGTGAATTTATCATTTGTGGTTTGAGAGTTATGATTTTTTGAATTAGGGTGTGACAATTTGTGTCACACCATTGATGTCCAACTTCATGATTTTCATTACCATACTTCTTGACCTCCAATTGATCCAAATTATTGCATGAACCTACTCTTGTATGTCTAGTTTATATGTGAATTTTCTTGGAATTATTTGTGGCATTTCCTAATTGTTTGAGATTTTCTCCCCTGGTTGGTCATATGTTGACTTTGTGTGACACTTGTTCCCATTTCATTTGTGAAATTCTCATACTTTATTGGATGGACATGAAATTTGACATGTGATAACTAGACATCCTCATCTTTGCCATGGTTTTGATCCCATTCATTTATCATATGCTATCACTGATTTATGAATTTTCTAAGTTGATGCATGTTTGGTTGACTTCTTCGAACATGTTCAAAATTGCTTTGACTTTCTGATTTTCATTGACTGCCTTCCACTTGTCCAAATGGGATGAAATTTGACATGCTTACCATGCTGTGGGTTGTGATTGGTCATGATTTATTTGGTGATTTTTGGAAATGTTTAGGATTGCTTTTGAGTTAATTCTTGCTGTTGACTTCTATGAGCTTCTAAATGCCATACCTTGACCTAAATTGTTCATGAAATGATAATGGTGATTGTTATGAATGTGAAACCAATTGGGTTTGTTTCTTAAATGTTTGAACTTGATTTTGATTGGGCATTGCTTGCTGTTTTGACTTTTTCATTCATGTTTGACCCTAGGCTTGCCCTAGTGGTCCTGTTACTCACCTTTGAGCTTGTGTTTTCAGGTTGACCATCAAATGGCCATTGAGACCAATTCTTTTGATTGAGCTTGCTTGATTATCATTGACTAACTTGTGTGTTTTGTAGGTGTCTTGGCTCACATGCCTTAAGCCTTGTGCCTTGCACATCCATGTGCATCTAATTAACTGTTGGTGGCTGTTTCCTTTTTGCTTTGTTTGAAGTTGCATACTAACATCTGCTTGACTGTTTCAGGTGCTTTAGTTGCTAAGTTCCTTGTGAACTTTTTGCTTTGCTTTGCTTGTATAAGCAACTTGCATTGAGGTATGTCTCTTTTTCTTCATGTAGTCTGGAAGACCTGGCCTGTTACTTGGCCAGGCAACTGTCTGAAGTCCTCCTTAAGAGGCAATGTTTGTGATTGTTTACTTTTGTCCTTGCATAGAGTCAAAGTCCTCCTAAGTGAAGAGGCAATTGGTGGAAGGTAGGGATATGCAATCTATCCCCCACTATTCAGTGTGTCATCTGCTTTGCTCACACCACTATGTTGATGCATTACAGATAAAAACCCAAGATCTTGTGCAATTGCACAGTTGAGTCAGTCTTAAATGTGTAGAAGGGTTCCCACTTTCTGAACCCACACATTCTTGTCTTGAGCTCTCCCAGGCCAGGGATAAGAGCTGTGAAGTCTTATCTTCACTCACCTTTCATCCGCTTCACCTTGGCTCTCAATGTCAAGGTTAAGAGCAACATCCACCCAGTTCCAGAGGTTTGTTTGTTGAGGTTGATATGACCCCTTGACTAAAACCTAACCCTTGTTTGAGCCACTTGTTTGTGTATAGTGTGTGCTATCTGTGCTTGTAGGATTGTTTGACTTGCTTCCTGTGCAAGTTAGGATTGTTTGACTTGCTTCCTGTGCAAGTTAGGATTAGTTTAGACTTGCTTCCTGTGCAAGTAGGTTTTGCTTGGCTTGCTTCCTGTGCAAGTTAAGCGTGTGTGTGGCTTGCTTCCTGTGCAAGTCATGTTTAGGATAAGTTGGCTCCCTGTGCCAGTTAGCTAGAAACCTTAACTTAGGGATGATTTTGCATGATAACATCTAGGCTCGAGTCGTAGTCTCCCTAGTTGTGTCTCCCTCTGTTATCTGGTTAGGCTAGTCCTTTGTCCCTGCGTAGGGGAACTACATCGCCCTGATCTTCATACCAGATGAAGTATGTAGGCAGGAGATTGAGCTGATCTCTCCGGGCGCCTGTGTCATTGTTTTGTCTTGTTGTGTGCTTGGAAGCTGATGTAAGTCCATCGAGTGGCATTCGGGTTCCAGTGTGGGTTTGTTTGGTTCGGAAGCTGATGTAAGTCCATCGAGTGGCATTTGGGTTCCAGTGTGCGTGTGTTTGGTTCGGATGCTGATGTAAGTCCAGTGATTGGCATTCGGGCTCCACGTTTGCCTTTGCCTGTGTTTGTTGGTGTGCGTGTCAGCCGAGCTACGAATGCTCTGATTCTTCTCTCGTCCGAGAAGATACGTATGCATAGGATGCGATGTCCTAGCGAGCATGTGTCGTTTCCCCAGTCCGAACTACTTCGACTCTGATGTCTATGCCTGATAGACTAAGTAGGCCCAGGATGCGACATCCTGCCGAGTCAGTTTCAGTCAGTCTCTTGCGTTTCTTTCAGCCAGTGTGTGTGAGTATTTGAGCAGTGTTTAGCAACCAATTTTCCTTTCTTTTGTGCGTGGATCCCGTAGAGTACTACGGATGCGTAGGGGTGCTAATACCTTCCCTTCGCATAACCGACTCCCGAACCCATTCTCTTTGGTCGCGAGACCATGTTCTTTCCCAGGTTTACTCTGAGCGTTTCCTTTCCCTCTTTTGGGATAAATAACGCACGGTGGCGGCTCTGTTGTTCTTGTTTTCCCGCCGGTTTTTCGCGTGATGCGACACCAAGCAGGAAAAGTCCTTTGAATAAGGCAATTGGTAGACAAAAGAGATATGTAACCTATCTCCTACTATTCTGTGAGTCACTCACCTTGCTCACACTACTTGTGTTGATGCATAGTGAGTAAAAACCCAAGATCTATCGAGTCTAACTTGTGGAGAGAGTTCCATCTTTCTGAACTCCCGCACCTTCTGATATTCAAAGCTCTCCCTGACCAGGGATAAGAGCATGAGGCACACCCCTCATATCCTTTCATCTGCTTCACCCTGGCTCTCAATGTCAAGGTTAAAAGCACCAGTAACCCTATTCCAGTTGGCTTCAATGCCTAACCCTTTTGTATGAGCCTTATTGCTTGGTTATAGTGTGTGCTGAATGACTTTGATTGTTTGATTACTTAGTTCATTTGTATATGTCTGCTTGCATGCTTTGTGTATCTATCATCATTAATTGCTCATTAGTGCATGATCATTTCATTTGTCTTTGTGACATATCTTTGTTGTTTGCCCATTGAGGACAATTGTAAGACCATTCATTGGCCATTGTTCCTATGATATGGAAGTGAGTATAAGACCATTTCATTGGCCACTCATCTTCTCTTTGCTTGATGCATTTGTTTGTTGTATGTGAGGATGCAATTGTAAGTCCATGTAATTTGGCATTTGTTTTCCTATGATCATATGTTGGAGGTTAGAGTAAGCCCAGATAGATTGGCATCTGACATCCAAGTGTTTGCTTTGTTGTTGGAGATTGGTATAAGTCCAGATAGATTGGCATCCGGTATCCACTTTTTATTTCTTTGTTGAGGAGATTGGTATAAGTCCATAGAGTGGCCTCTGATATCCAGTTTTGTTTTAGGAGATTGGTATAAGTCCAGTGATTGGCATCCGATATCCGCTTTTGTTGACTTTCCTCTTTTGCTTTGCTTGTTTGTTATTACTCATTGCCTATTCCAAAGGACACACTTGAGTCATCTTCTATATGATTGCAAGAGGTGAACCTTCTAGGAAGTTTTACACTCCATCTTCACCCATTCATCCATTTTTGTCCTAAACCTTTTCATACATTACTTTCAAAACTTGAAATAAATATTGTGCAAACATCTTCATGCTTTCAATTTAGAAACCTGGACCCCAAGTCCTTGACTTTTTTTCAAACTCTATTTCATAATACTCCTTTTGAATCAATCTTAATCATACTTTGACCCTCCTTTTGTGAATAATCATAATTAATTAACTTCACCCATTCAATTGTTTTGTGGCTTTGTCCATTCTTGTTAAGTTTTCATACATTAGCCATAGGTTTGATTTATCCTAGTTGGTTGATGTCAATCTCACCTATTTGTCCTTAGTTGATTGAATTGTAAGTCTTCCTTGCTTATTATAGGGTTAACCCCTCACTAGCAAGTTGAAGCTTTTCTCACATGGTGGACTTGTTGTTTGTATAAGGTTGAGTTTTCTCCCGTGGATAACGTAAGACCTTAGGGCTTGTGTTTAAAATTGAATCCACTAACTTTTGGAAATATTTTAGCCGAACTACGGCGTTTTGATCCTTACCTTTGATGGAAGGTACGTAGGCAACAGGTTCATCCGTTCGAACACAAAAACAATGAAAAATTGTATATTCTTTTCTCATCATCCCAATCATGTTTGCACAATAAATATTTCATAACAAATAACAATTTAGTACAACAAGTGTGAAAAGGGCTCCCTAGGAGTACCTAGGACGTAGTGGGTGCCTAACACCTTCCCATTGCGTAATTTACCCCTTACCCAGATTCTCTGATCTTTTCATTAGTTTTCTACGCGTAAAACTTCTTAGGCTTTTGTTCGCTTTTTAGCCAGTCCTTTGGATAAATAAAAGTGCGGTGGCGACTCGATTCATTGTATGCTTTGCTTATGGTTTAATCAATAAATCATATAGCGACGAATACACCGCAACAGCCTCTCAACTGCAATTGCACATAAGCATGTTCACAAGTAATAACAGAATACTTATCCAAATAGGATACGAGTTCAATACTACTAATCTACCCAGTGTTACATGACCAGAGCATTGATCATTACCTAATCTTCAAACTAAAATACGGAAATTCTCCGGCTAATCACGAGCGAGCTACCGTCCACCTACTTCAGCAATACTACTCTGGAGTATCTGCACGATACCCATGTAAAGGTAACATTCAAACAGAAAGGGTGAGAATTCAAATCATTATGAAGAAGTATAATAAGGCACAATGATTAAATCAACAATTAAAGGAATTCATCACACTTCATATAACCATGTAAATAATATTAACCAACATTTATTTCACATGTTTCAAGCACACACAAAACTCAAGGATTATAACATTTAAATCCAATATTATATTCCCAATTATACCCATAACTACAATTATCACATAATCATATTCTTTGTCAAGTTATGCATCCAAACATCATCAAATTCAATTACCACATCTCATACACACATCACAATCACAATAATGCATACACTCAACTATCACATAACTCTAATGTGACTCAATGCAAGACATGTGACTATATGCATGCGGTACCTCAATGTGAACCCAACGTTTCACCGCTTTCCGATTCAATATCTAGAATCCAAGCCACTACGTCTATCTCCAATTAAGGATCAACGTCTGCTACGCCTATTTCCATTCAAGGATCAACGTCTAATACCATGTGAACCCACAGTTTCACCGCTTCCACTATGAAGCCGACCATGCCATGAATGAATGTACAAATACTAATACATATGCAATTAAGATCATCTCTACCATCTTAACATTCCACATATCACCATAATTCAACTCTATGAATTATCCACCAGTGGTACATATACACATTCATAACAATTACACGATTCACATAATATGCAATTAAGATCATCTATACTATCTTAACATTCCACATATCACCATATATAAACTAATTATCAAATATGCACAATTAGATTTCATTCCAAAACGAATACAGCATTTAAAACCTCAATTTTTCACTTCTCTAACAATGGTAACCGGTTAATGCTCGGTGAGTAACCGGTTACTGTAAAACAGAATTAACAGATTTTTAAGCAAGTAACCGGTTAACACTCAGTGAGTAACCGGTTACTGTAAAACAAAATTAGCAGATTTTTAAGCAAGTAACCGGTTAACGCTCGGTGAGTAACCGGTTACTGTAAAACAGAATGCATAATTTTCTGCGTTTTTCATCGTTGGAGGACTTTCGGACCTCCGATTTCGATTCCGTAAAAAGCTACACATTCAGAAAATTATAACTCATACAATACCCTAATTATATAACGTTAATTTTCAGTTTTAACACAATTAAATCACCACAATCAAGAGTACTCATCAAACCTAACAATTCCACAATCATGCAAATTAAGGATTTTAACCTAAACATGCTTCTACCCATTGACCCGATCATACTAACCCATAACAATAAGGACTCCCCCCTTACCTCTTCAATTTTCTAGAAACCCTAACTCCTCTCTTGTTCTTCCCTTCTTCTCCTCACTTTTCCTCTTCTCTTTCTCTATTGTTGTCAAATGATCAAGTGAATCCTAATTCTCACTCTCCTCCTCTTATATACTAGTATTCTATTTGGGCGTAAAGCATAATAACTCTAATTTAATTAATAGGCCCAATAAGACCTAGTATTTAAATATCTCTAATTAGTTCAATTATATTAAACTAACACAATATACTCACCAAGTTAATTAATTCAATTATATCTCATATCAACTAAATAATTAATTAACACACCAAATTAATTAATATAATCAATTATTATCCTACCTAACAACCAATTAATTAATCAACACTCCAAATAAATAAAATAAAATATAGTAATAATAATATAAGAAATAATTACTAAAATTGGGTTGTTACAACTCTCCCCCACTTAAAAGATTTTCGTCCTCGAAAATTTACCTCAAACGAACAACTCCGGATACGATTCCTTCATCTTATCCTCGAGTTCCCAAGTAATATTGCCATTGGCGACTCCGCCCCATATCACTTTCACCAAATAAATCTCCTTACCACGAAGCTTCTTCACTTCTCGATCTTCGATTCGAATAGGTGATGTATCAACCGTCAAATTATCCCGCACTTGAACATCATCTAATGGAACAACATGTGATGGATCCGCAATGTACCTCCTCAATTGAGACACATGGAACACATCATGAAGATTAGAAAGTGATGGTGGTAATGCAATCCGATATGCCACTTCACCTATCCTCTCGGAAATCTGATAAGGACCAATGAAACGCGGCGTCAACTTACGTGACTTCAAAGCTCTACCAACACCCGTTATTGGCGTAACTCGAAGAAACACATGCTGATCTTTCTCAAAAGCAAGAGCTTTCCTCCTCTTATCATGATAACTCTTTTGACGACTCTGAGAAGCCTTCATCTTCCCTTGAATCATCTTAATCTTATCCATAGTCTCTTGAATCAACTTGGGTCCAACCACAACACTCTCCCCCGATTCGTACCAACATAAAGGAGTCCTACACCTTCTACCATAAAGAGCTTCAAAAGGTGCCATTCCAATACTCGAATGGAAACTGTTGTTATACGTAAACTCGATCAAAGGCAAGAAACTATCCCAATTTCCTCCTTGTTCCAAAACACAAGACCTCAAAAGATCTTCAAGTGACTGAATAGTCCTCTCCGTTTGACCATCAGTTTGCGGATGATACACCGAACTCAAACGCAACTTCGTACCCAAAGCACTTTGCAAACCTTCCCAAAATCTCGAAGTGAACCTCAGATCTCTATCCAAAACAATGCTCGACGGAATACCATGCAAACACACAATCCTTTCGATGTACAACTTAGCAAGTCTCTCCATCGAATAATCCATCCTCATCGGAATAAAATGAGCACATTTCGTCAACCTGTCCACAACGACCCAAATCGCCTCACAATTACTCAATGTTCTCGGCAAGCCCGAAACAAAATCCATAGAGATACTATCCCACTTCCACTCGGGGATAGATAATGATTGCATCAAACCAGACGACTTTTGATGTTCAATCTTTGACTTTTGACAAGTCAAACATGAATACACAAATTCCGCTACATCCTTCTTCATACCTTGCCACCAAAACATCTTCCTCAAGTCTTGATACATTTTAGTAGCACCATGATGAATACTCAGACCACTTCTATGCCCTTCCTCAAGAATCCTCTTTCTCAAATCCGCAACATCCGGAACACAAACTCGATCACGACACCTCATGATACCATTTTCATCAATCCAAAAGTCACCACCTTTGCCTTGATTAATCAATGTCATAACATCGACTAATTTCAGATCTGACTTCCGACCTTCTCTAATATCGTCAAGAATGCCACACGTAAGCTTCAACATACCAAGCTTAACACACGAAGGCGTCGCTTCACAAACCAAACTCAAATCTCTAAATTGCTCCAACACTTCAAACTCTCGAATCATCAACATAGACATGTGCAATGACTTCCTACTCAATGCATCGGCTACAACATTCGCCTTTCCAGGATGATAATTCAAGCCAAAATCATAATCTTTCAAGAATTCCAACCATCTCCTCTGCCTCATGTTCAATTCCTTCTGATCGAACAAGTACTTCAAACCCTTGTGATCACTAAACACATCAAATCGCGATCCAAACAAGTAATGTCTCCAAAGCTTCAATACAAACACAACGGAGGACAACTCTGAATCATACGTCGGATAATTCCTCTCATGAACTTTAAGTTGCCTTGAAGCATAAGCTACCACTTGTCCTTTTTGCATCAAAACACCTACCAAACCCAACAAAGAAGCATCACAATACACAACGAAAGGTTCTAACGGATCCGGTAAAATCAAAATAGGAGCCGTAGTCAATCTTCTCTTAAGCTCTTGAAAATTCGCTTCACACTGTGAAGTTCAAATGAAAGCTTGACCTTTCCTAGTCAACTGCGTCAATGGTAATGACAACTTAGAAAATCCTTCGATGAACTTCCTATAATAACCAGCCAAACCAAGGAAACTTCTAATCTCAGCAACAGACTTAGGAGCTTCCCACTAAGATACAACTTCAATCTTCGTAGGATCCACAAAAATACCACCACTCAAAATCACATGTCCAAGAAAACTTACTTCACTCAACCAAAACTCACATTTAGAGAGCTTAGCAAACAACTTCTTCTCTTTCAACACTGAAAACACAACCTTCAAATGCTCGGCATGATCCTCTTTGCTCTTAGAATAAATCAATATATCATCGATGAACACAACAACAAACTTATCCAGATAATCATGAAAAATTCTATTCATATACTCCATAAATACACCAGGTGCATTAGTCACACCAAAAGGCATCACGGAGTACTCGTAGTGACCGTACCTTGTTCGAAAAGCAGTGTTTTGAATATCCTCAGCCTTTACACGAATCTGATGATACCCAGACCTCAAATTAATCTTGCTAAACACACAAGCTCCAACCAGCTGATCCATCAGATCGTCAATCCTCGGAAGTGGATACTTGTTCTTAATCGTCACTTTGTTCAGTTGTCTATAATCAACACATAATCTCATAGAACCTTCTTTCTTCTTGACCAACAGAACAGGTGCACCCCACGACGACACACTAGGATGAATAAACCTCTTCTCAAGCAAGTCTTCAAGTTGACTCTTCAACTCTTTCAACTCAGAGGCAGACATTCGATAGGGAGCCATCGATACAGGACTAGTTCCAGGAACTAAATCAATCGAAAACTCAACCTCACGTTCCGGTGGTAAATCACTTATATCTTTCAGAAATACTTCCGCAAACTCACAAACTATTGGCAATTCTTCAATCGTCCTCTTCTCACGAATATCCAAGGTTGCCAACAACATAAACAACTCGGCACCATCTTGCACCGATTCATCAACTTGCTTAGCAGACACAAACCAATCTTCCTTCGCACCAACCTCAAGAAAATAACCGTCTTCTCAAAACAGTTGATATACACCCGATTAAATTCTAACCAATACCATCCTCGAATCCGACCTCTCTTCGGATTAGGGAAAGCACAACATTCTCAAAACAGGTTAACTAGCCAACACTGCACTCTCGCATGCAACCACATAATGTCCAAGCTCGATACAATTGGAACATCCAAGAGAAGCAGACGCTTCTCCCCCACTTATTTCATTCCCAACCAGCAATGGAAAATAAAACAAGCACCGACAGTGTTCTCACACACATGTCGCATACTAGGGAACAAACATAACTAAATAACCTGGCCGGACGGACCAACCAGACAAACAATATTGATCGTGTCAGATACACAAATCAAATACAACAGGATGGAAAACCCTAACGACTATTGACCAGCTGGTCGACCATGTTCTGATACCACTAATGTAACACCCCTTTTTCTACCCCAAAATACTTAACATATAATCAGAGTAAATAAGCACGCATATAAACAAAAGGGCGTCACATCGACGTTTTCAAAAACTAAAAGCTTTCAAAAACCAACATCATTCATTATCAATATACAATACACCTGGTCATTTAAAATAACACATTTCACTTATCATGAATATTCAAGAATATGCGTTCGCAGCGGAAAATAATGAATACTCATGCATTTCATCAAATGATCCATGTCCCATACCATGATCATCTCTCAATAATCTCTTCAAAGTAAACTAAAACCATAATCAGAATATTTGGCATTATGGCCTCTCAACAACAATTACACATAAGCATGTTCACAAGTAATAACAGAATACTTATCCAAATAGGATATGAGTTCAATACTACTAATCTACCCAGTGTTACATGACTAGAGCATTGACTCATTACCTAATCTTCAAACTAAAATACGGAAATTCTCCGGCTAATCTCGAGCGAGCTACCGTCCACCTACTTCAGCAATACTACTCTGGAGTATCTGCACGATACCCATGTAAAGGTAACATTCAAACAGAAAGGATGATAATTCAAATCATTATGAAGAAGTATAATAAGGCACAATGATTAAATCAACAATTAAAGGAATTCATCACACTTTATATGACCATGTAAATAATATTAACCAACATTTATTTCACATGTTTCAAGCACACACAAAACTCAAGGATTATAACATTTAAATCCAATATTATATTCCCAATTATACCCATAACTACAATGATCACATAATCACATTCTTTGTCAAGTTATGCAACCAAACATCGTTAAATTCAATTACCATATCTCATACACACATCACAATCACAATAATGCATACACTCTGTCGCAACCTGCGAAAAAAACAACCGGCGAAAAAAGAAATGACAGAAGAGTCGCCACCGTGCGTTATTTATCCCAAAGGAGGGAAAGGAAACGCCCGAGGTAAACTTGGGAGAAAGGGAAGGTATTAGCACCCCTACGCATCCGTAGTACTCTACGGGATCCACTTTTGTTATTCTTGTTTAAAGGGTGTGGGTTTATCTAATGTACTATTTACTAAAAAGGGGTTTAAAGAAAATGACTCGCACGGATGTCGCATCCACTGCATACGTATCTCATCTGAAAATGAGAATTAGAGTCTTCGTAGCTCGGCTGCCTATGGGTTAAGGGGATATGTGCTCGGTAAGACGTCGCGTCTTATGCCTACGTATCTCATCTGGAATGAGAATCAGAGCAAGCCGTAGTTCGGCTAACTACGGGGTTGGTTGTGTTTTTGGGTGAACGACGTTACTACGCAATCTACCGGATGCTCGACCTTTGGAGACTTACTCGCCTGCAGTAGAAGGAGTAAACGTGTTCTTAGGAGAAGAAAAATCAATGAGTTGGGGTGTTTTAGGGATGCTCATGCAAAAAGGCAGTCCTAGACGAAGGAACCGCGCTACCTTAATAAACATGCAAACGGGAGACTATCAAACCATACAAAACAAACATGCATAAAGTAAACACGCCAGCAAAGGGGCTCAAACAAGCAGGGGTAGGGCTTTAGTCAAGAGGGGTCATATCAACCTCGACAAATAAGCCATGGAAGGGTAATCAAACGGGCTCTTAACCACTGACATTGAACGTCAGGGTGAGCAGATCAGAGGGTAATGAGGATAAGACATCATAGCTCTTAACCCCGGACAGGGTGAGCTCATGACAAGGCGTGGGGGTTCAGAAATATAGAACCCTCTCCACTGACCGACCGGACAAAAGATCTTGGGCTTTTGTTCTAAAGCATCGACACGTAGTGTTATCTTAAAGAACGACGCACTGAATAATGGGGGATTGACTACTAATCCCTTTTATCCGTCAATTGCCTCTTCATGGAGGTCTTTAGGCACAAAAATATACACACAAAAACATTGCCTCCTATCGAGGTCTTCCAGCTAAGAAAACGGTAAAATGCGGGAAAAATAAAGGATAAAAAAGGTCTACCATACGGATAAAGATCCGAAGTAACAGCAACTAAAGAAATAAGAAACTCGGAGATCTCTCAAGCTGGCACCATCAAAGAAAACAAGTCAATACAGGTAATCAGAATAAATATCCAAATGGTATCCCACAAATAAAGTGGAATACCAAGCAAGCTATCCTTTCAGGGTTCATGTGAGCCCTCACAAAAAGAACTCAACAAACAGGTTAGAGAAATAAGATGGAGTGCAATCAAGAATTGCACCAAACAGAGAATCACATGAATCATGCCATTAAAGTTCACAAAAAGCTCACAAAAAGCAACCAAGGGTAGGAGGCCTAAATCTCTTGTCAAACACATGCATCAAAAGGGTATCAAAATTCAAAGTCAGGGGGCAAGGATCCACACATCAAGGCATGACATACATACTAAAACATGTGCCCACATGCAAAACCTAACGATAATACCTCATACATTCAGAGCATTCAAATTGAAAGCATAGAGTAATGGAGATAGGGCAAACCTGATTGGAGAGATCGAATGAAATTGAATTGCCCGGTTGAGTTTGCAAAGCAACCTGAGGGTTTATATGAGATGGGATTGGCTCTTTGCAGATGAGTTCCTTTCAGTCTCTGGAGGCTGCTCTGAACTCTGTTAGCTCTTCTCTCACTATCTTTTTCCAGGGTTTTTTGAGAGATGGAAGTCTAGAATTTATAACCTGATTTTTGTGGGCTCAAATGAGAGAGGTCCAAGTCCAAGATTTTTCTGTTATATTTTATTTATTTATTTTAAAACGCGTGCGCTTCGCCTAGCGAAGGATTTGCTCGCCTAGCGAGCATGATAGTTCCTTTCGCTAAGCGAACCACGCTGCTCGCCTAGCGAGCATGACAACTCAGGGACAAATTTTGCTTCTTCAAGATTAGCGCTTTGAGTGATGAATAGACCCCATTTGAACCTGTGGGAAGTAGCTCAAGTCTTTCCCTTGTGTTGACTGATCACCCGGATAGAACCCACAAAGAGTCTTGAATGATGTTCAAGCTTCTTGGATCTGATTCTGATTGACATGATGAAATGCAATATGAAATGTTAAATGACCTAAAATGAATGTATGAATGAGGAGGGCAAATTTTGGGGTGTTACAGCTGCCCCTATTCAATCATCAGCTAACCCGAGCCGGATGAAAGCGAACAGTTTATCAGACAAACAGGGTGAGCTGTGATTGAATACCAAAGACAGCCCAAAAATTTGTGCTCTGAGAACACCACAAAAATGCTGAAATACACCGCGCTATTTATTTTTCTTCCGATCCTCTGGCTGGATCTGAATCGGTCTTCTGACTTAACCTGGAGTTTCGATCCTCTGGCTGAATCTATACTCAATTTAGTCCTCTGGTTGGATATTAATTTTGATCCTCGGGCTGGATACGATTTTGATCCTCGGCTAGATCTGCTTCGATCTTCTGGCTAGATCTTCTTGTTTCGATTCTCTGGCTGAATCGATTCTCTTTGATTCTCTGGCTGAATCTGACTTCGATCTTCTGGCTAGATCTTCTTCGATCTTCTGGATAGATCTACTTCGATCTTCTGGCTAGATCTTCTTTCTTTGATTCTCTGGCTGAATCTATTCTCTTTGATTCTCTGGCTGAATCTATTCTCGGTCTTCGGGCTAGATCTGACTTCGATCTTCTGGCTAGATCTACTTGTTTCGATTCTCTGGCTGAATCGATTCTCTTTGATTCTCTGGATGAATCTGATTTCGATCTTCTGGCTAGATCTGGATTGTTTCATTGATAAATTCTCATCATTAGGATCTCGCACCTGAGGCATGCGCCGGTTGACCCTCTTTCGAAATCTACACCCAATCTTCATGTTGGATATGCAGCTTCGAGAATGTTCCACTTTTTGGGCTTCGTACATATTCTTCAGGCTAGAACATGTTGTAACGACTCTTCAATTAGACTTTTGTTTTCTAAATTGCGATCCGCGGGCTGGATCCTCTTGTAGGATGATTTTCTGTTGAGCTGTCAATCTACTCCTCCAGCTGGCTTGCTGGGGAAATAACGCTTGCAGGCGACTCTCTGGCTGAGTCTTCAAATTAAACCTTAGGCTGGCTCTTTGAAAAACGATTCTCAGGCTGAATCTATGAACTGACCCTCATGCTGGATCACACACACTCGATCCTCTAGCTGAATCTCATGACTTTGGTTGTAAAGTAACTCTTCAGTCTGCTTTGAAGAACCTGTTTATCAGCTTATGCGTATGCTTGATATGATATGCATGCAAATGCCAATGTTATGCATAGTGCAAAAAGAAATCTGCTTGGGGAAGCAAATTCTGGTAGGGAACGGATCGCTGCATAAATCCTTGAATGCTCTGTGGGGAATGATCCGTTTGCCAGGACTGGGGAACCACCGAAAATAAATCGGCTCTCCCTTTTTTTAAAAAGTTGACCTTGCTGAGGGAGTATCAACTATTGGGAACTTTGTTTGGCGAGGCTCTGTGACGGGAGTCTGTGGGGAAAGCACTTCTTGGGGAAATGTCGTAGGAATCGACCTTTGCTGGGGGATGTGAACTTGCTAATCGTCCTCAGGCTGAGGATCAAAACAAATCTGTTAAAAATAATCTGCTGGGGAATGGGATGAGCACTAGGAACACCACCCTCTTGTCTGTTGGGGATGCAACTACTCCGCTGTTGCTGAGGATACAAGGTGCAACTCTACTGGGGGACATGCTCTGCCGAGGAGAGACTTTGTCAACCGCTTGGGGATGAGGATTCATGACTTGGAATCCGGTTCCTGTGACCTGCAATCACACACGTATGTCTCGGGGGAATTACTCGGTCTGAATTCACCGTCTGGGATTAAGCACATTCAAAGCAATTTTAAATGTTTTCCTGTGCAAATCATCTGCAAAAGCCACCATTATGTTCAGATGCAATATGTTTAATCAAGAATTCAGACATCTTTTGCAAACAAACTGATAAATGAAAAATAAAGAGGCTATTTAACTGAATTATTCGACTTTTATTGGTTGAAAATTTGTGCCAGGAATAGGCGAGTACATCAGGAAGCTGATCCCTGAAATGAGGCGATCGCTATAAATTGAATAAAAGAAACTATCCTAATGGCAATGTGGATACGGGTCCCACTGAGTTTCGACTCTGCTATGGCTCGTATGACCTCAAGACGCTCTACTCATCTTGCTTTCTGAAGTGGATGATTAGTCGATCTTTAACCTTCGGAGATTGCCAGCTTGAATGAAACGGTGATATAACACGGATGAATTTAGATCGCAGTCGTTCGCTTATTCCCTCTTTTGCGTGGACCTCCCTTTTGGGTTTTCAATCCACCGGGATACCCTTTTTTTTTGCCTGAGCCGCCCTCTCGGGTTTTCGACTCACCGGGTGTACATTTTTTTATTTTTTATATCCCTAATTTTTGCCCGAACCTCTTTTTTTTTTTTGGTTCGTCGGGATGCCCTTTTTTGCATGGACTCTTTTTCTTTTGTCCAGCGGGTCAATTATGTGAAGTATTTTTTAATTGCGTCTGAGTTGACAGGGGATAGGAAGTCTTCGCCATCCATGGTTGTTAGCATCAAAGCTCCGCCATAGAAAACCCTTTTAACCACGTATGGACCCTCATAGTTCGGTGTCCATTTGCCCCTGCGATCTGTGTTGGGAGGAAGAATTCTTTTGAGTACCAATTCGCTTACTTGATACTCCCGAGGGCGTACTTTCTGATCAAACGTTCTCTTCATTCGTCTCTGATATAGTTGGCCATGGCATATAGCTGCTAGTCTCTTTTCCTCAACTAGGCTCAGCTGATTGTATCGGCTTCATTGTTGGTGCAGGGAAAAGTTATTCTGGCACAAAATGGCATATGAACCCCCTCTGGCGTGATCAACACTGCACCAACTCCACGACCATTGACGTTGACCGCCCCATCAAACATCATAATCCATTTGGATTCAGGGTCAGGCCCCTCCTCCGGGAGTGGTTCCTCGCAATCTTTCGATTTGAGAAACACGATGTCCTCATCAGGAAAGTCGAACCTCATAGGTTGGTAATCATCAATCGGTTGCTCTGCAAGATAGTCTGACAAGACACTTCCTTTGATGGCTTTTTGTGAAGTGTATTGGATGTCATACTCTGTCAGTATCATTTGCCACCTAGCAACTCTTCCGGTAAGCGTTGGCTTTTCAAAAATATACTTGACGGGATCCATCTTTGATATCAATAGAGTCGTGTGAGTCAACATATACTGTCTTAGTCGGCGAGCAGCCCATGCCAAAGCGCAACAAGTTTTCTCGAGCAGTGAGTATCTTTGTTCACAGTCGGTAAACTTTTTGCTAAGGTAGTATATTGCATGCTCTTTTCGACCTGACTCGTCATGCTGACCGAGCACACAACCCATTGACCCTTCTAACACCGTCAAGTACATGATCAACGGTCTTCGATTTTCATTGCCATGTCGGGATGAGTTCGGCGTAACTTCTGCTTCACCGGCGGCATATCTTCATTCAACGGTAACCTGTGCACAACGATGTCTGTATCCAAACCTGACATATCTTGATAGGACCAAGCAAAGATGTCGACGTACTCACGACGCAAACTGATCAACTGTTCTTTCACCTCGGCCTGTAGACTGGCCCCGATCTTGATCTCTTTCTTGTCGTCTTCGGTACCAATGTTGACAGTCTCAATCACCTCCTGATAAGGTGTAACAGTTCGGTCCTCCTGTTTCAACAACCTGGCTAACTCTTCAGGCAATTCACAATCTTCCTCAACCCCTTCTTCGGCTTGATAGATAGGATTGTCGAAGTCATACTTGGCCATAGCAGTGTCGTTAGCAGTGAGATCCGGGTGATCATCTCTGCATGATGGAGGATCATGCTTTACCTTAGAACGAGAGATTTTTGGAAGGAAGAACGAAAGAGAAACATTGCCATTTTTTGTAAAAGTAAAATAATTGAAAGAAAGAGAACACAAAATTGTTTGCAAAAGTTGTCCTTTATTGATGATGAAAATAATTGCGAAATGTAACTAAATGGATGGCCCTACAGATGAGTCATTACACCTTGGGCAAAGTGTAAGACTTTATTATGCATGTAATAAAAGGAAAACAATAAAAATTACTCCTTCAGTAGAGTAACCCGGACGACTTTTTTGGACGACCAATTGTTGAGCTTTTCTCCTGGGACACACGGGCGAATCCAACTATCTAAGTCACAGTCGCTGTCAGCCTTGTCTTCATCTACAGCATTGACGGTGTGGGGAGAAACCAAACCCCCAATGGAGAAAGTACCGACTTCGTTCTTCTGAGACCCTGGAGTAAACCCCAATCCAAACTTGTCTTCTTTGACGACTGGCTCCACAAATTTGCCCCAGCCTTGGGCATTACCAGCTTTAACCACTTCAACAGCTTGCTTGTATGAAGAGATAGAAGTCCCGACCTTCTCGGACTTAGGTGAAAAGACAGCTTTGGGCGCGACCTCACTGATGTTTATGGCTTCGAAGCCCTGACACAGCATCTCATGCATCTCGCCATCCATCTCCACATACTTAAATGTAGACAGGTGGCTAACAAAAATATCCTCTTCACCACAGACAGTGACGACCTGACCTTCTAGTTCATATTTGAGCTTATGGTGGAGAGTAGAAGTAACAGCACCGGCGGCATGAATCCAGGGCCGACCTAGCAGACAGCTATAGGCAGGCTGGATATCCATCACACAAAAGGTGCTCTTGAACACCTGCGGTCCAATCTTAACTGGCAACTCAATCTCGCCAAAGACAGATCTCTTAGAGCCATCAAAAGCCCTCACAACTAAATTGCTTGGCTTCAGGATGATGCCATCACAATCCAACTTCATTAAGGCTTTCTTTGGAAGAACATTCAGAGAAGAGCCTGTATCAACCAAAACATGGGAAAGCACCGCCCTTTTGCATTCCATTGTGATATGCAAAGCTTTGTTGTGACTCCTGCCCTCCGATGTCAGGTCGTAGTCGGTGAAACCTAGCCCATGGCTAGTGTTTACATTTGAAACTACCGACTCCAACTGGTTAACAGTTATCTCTGGTGGAACATAGGCCATATTCAGTACTTTCAACAAGGCTGCTCTGTGCGCCTCAGAGCACATCAATAGTGAGAGAATGCAGATCTTTGAGGGTGTCTGATTTAGTTGGTCGACTACCTTGTAGTCACTTTTCTTGATAATCCTCATAAACTCATCCACTTCCTTCTCGAATGCGGTCTTAGGAGGAGCTTCCTCAGTAGTAACCTCTTCGGTGGCTACCTGTTTTCCTTTAGCCTTGGCAGCTGCGTCAGCTTCAGTATTCGTGCGCAATGTTGATGGTGCAAATAGGCGTCCACTGCGAGTGAAGCCACCAACCCCTCCAACATTATATACAGCGGAGCTACCAATGTCAATGTCTTCCCTGTTAACTTTCCGCCCCTGGAAGTAGATATCAGCCCCATAGTGCCACGGGATAACACTGTCTTTCTCATACGGAACAGGTCCTGGTACCGTGATGGTGACCGGACTAACCAAAGCCGATTGAGGGCTGTCAGAGTAAATTGTAATTGGTGCTGGACTTTCGACGTTCACCGTTGCTGGTTCTGTACTTTCTGGGAAATATACTGTTATCGGAGCGGGTCTCTCGGGAACATATATTTCTTCAGGAGTGAAATAAATCGTCACTATCGACACATCATTCTTCACTGGACGAGTCTGATCGAACTGAAGACAACCTTCATCTATCAGTTGCTGAATACCTCTTCTCAAACTCTCACATCCATTCTCGGCAGCTTGACAATTTCTGCACTCTTCCCCATAGCCCGGGAAAATCTGTCCTTTCAAGAGTCGGTCTTTAACCACCGATAGCGAAGTCTTCACTTTAGTCACATTAGAAACCAAATTCGAAGCTTCCCCACGATCAACAGCATTAATCCTTTGCCCGCCGTGAGCTGGCATCGGGTTTTGGATAACATTAGGCACTGGAGAAAAATTGATAGCCTGGGCATCTCTCAAATCTTGTACCTTTAGCTGGAGAGCCTTGCAATTATATGTAGTATGGCCAGGTGCATTGGAGTGAAAAGCACATCTGGCGTTGACATCATAACCTCTAGGCAAATTATTGGGATCGATTGGTGGGGCCAGAGTCCTTAACGTAACCAGATTCAGGTCAATCAGCCTGGGAATTAATACAGAATAAGGCATGGGGATTGGCTCAATGAAGCCCCGTTGGAGGTGAGTGCGTGGGCAAGAAGCCCCGTTGTATTTCTCAAAAGTAGGGGGTTTGAACTTGTGAGGGATCCTTACTCCCTGAACCAGACCAAGATTTGTGACATCAAAACCTAAGGAATTTTGAGACTCCAAAGGTTTGAGCTTCTCAGCAAGCTCATCCATACGGCGAGTGGTCTCATGGGCTTCGTCGTGCAAAGAGAATTGATCATACTGATAATCCTCAGTAACAGGGCGCCCGTTAATCCGAATTCCTTGTTTCACATTGTACCTTCCGCCAATGCCATTTCCAACATTCCCCGTGTTGCCAACATTACTCGGGTTTCCATCAGCATTTGTGTTACCCGCGTTACCAGTGTTCATAGGGTTATCAGCGTTCCCAGGGTTACCAGGGTTTCCTTCAGCATTTGGTATCTCCACCTCTGGGTCGGGCCTCGGTTGCTCAACCAATTCCCTCAGCTTTTCCTGGCCTTCTGCCATACCAGTCATCAATGTCATGAACCGATCCATCCTTTACGTATATCAGCCAGTTCTTTCTATACCTGGTCCATGGCTAGTTGCGGACGATTTTCCTTGGTCGGGTACCTGTGGACTCGTTTGGGACCAATAATGCCTGATACAGGGAACAAACATTAGACACTGCGGTGACACCTGCAAAACAAACAAGGGTTAGTATGCATGATATGCGATGCGCTGCTTATTCAATTTTAAGGCACCCCCCTTAAAAAGGGAATACCCCGCAAATGAATAAGCATGAGATGTTGGATGCAAATATGCAGATGATGTTATGCAATGCAAAGGCATGTCAATCAGGATTGCTGGACTCGCTTGAACATCTGTCAGGTTGCACTGTCTGAAGAGAAACCCCACTGAAGAATATAATACAAGATCAAAGCTCTGCTCCAGAAAACCGGGTTGGTTGAAGGTTAAGGTTTCCTGAATTTAGCCCGCCTCTCACTGGTAGGTTCTAAGAACAGAAGTTTGTCAACTTCAGGCCTTCAGTCGAGAATAATACGTTTACCACTGAAGGTTTGTCATTATTACGGGATAAAAAGACCTCCGCTGACTCCCCTCAACAGGACATCCTAATAGCAAGTTCCCAGTCTCGGGGTCCTCGGATTGATCAGCGAGAATGCGCCCACCAGAGCTAACATAATCACGTCTTGGAGGAGAGGCCTCGACTGAGTTCTCGGGAAATGGTCACCAGAGTCGATGATTTCTAGAGGAACATCATGCCGTTACGGAACACCCGTAGGACATAATATATCCAAAAGAAACCTCGTAACGACTTAACGTAGCAACACGCCATGCAAGCCTCATGACTATCCACTCTAAAACCTGTGTGTACGCTCAAGCCTGGGTAATGGGCTTATCTCTCATAGAACATCCCACCCCAACAAACAGAACCAGCAGATATGGCAATCATATGTACACAATGCAATAAGATAAAGCAGGTAAAGGCTGAAAAATAAATAACTGTACAAAAGGATAAACACCCAACAAACAAGCAACCTACAAAAGCTAGGAGGGACTCGCTTAGGGAAACCAGGGTCCCCAGCAGAGTCGCCAGCTGTCGCAACCTGCGAAAAAAACAACCGGTGAAAAAAGAAATGACAGAAGACTCGCCACCATGCGTTATTTATCCCAAAGGAGGGAAAGGAAACGCTCGAAGTAAACCTGGGAGAAAGGAAAGGAAAAGACAAGGTCTCGCAACCAAATCTTGGGTTCGGGTGTCGATTATGCGAAGGGAAGGTATTAGCACCCCTACGCATCCGTAGTACTCTACGGGGTCCACTTTTGTTATTCTTGTTTAAAGGGTGTGGGTTTATCTAATGTACTATTTACTAAAAAGGGGTTTAAAGAAAATGACTCGCACGGATGTCGCTACCACTGCATACGTATCTCATCTGAATATGAGAATCAGAGTCTTCGTAGCTCGGCTGCCTATGAGTTAGGGGGATATGTGCTCGGTAAGACGTCGCGTCTTATGCCTACGTATCTCATCTGGAATGAGAATCAGAGCAAGCCGTAGTTCGGCTAACTACGTGGTTGGTTGTGTTTTTGGGTGAACGACGTTACTACACAATCTACCGGATGCTCGACCTTTGGAGACTTACTCGCCTGTAGTAGAAGGAGTAAACGTGTTCTTAGGAGAAGAAAAATCAATGAGTTGGGGTGTTTTAGGGATGCTCATGCAAAAAGGCAGTCCTAGATGAAGGAACCGCGCTACCTTAATAAACATGCAAACGGGAGACTATGAAACCATACAAAACAAACATGCATAAAGTAAACACGCCAGCAAAGGGGCTCAAACACGCAGGGGTAGGGCTTTAGTCAAGAGGGGTCATATCAACCTCGACAAACAAGCCATGGAAGGGTAATCAAACGGGCTCTTAACCACTGACATTGAACGTCAGGGTGAGCAGATCAGAGGGTAATGAGGATAAGACCTCATAGCTCTTAACCCCGGACAGGGTGAGCTCATGACAAGGCGTGTGGGTTCAGAAAGATGGAACCCTCTCCACTGACCGACCGGACAAAAGATCTTGGGCTTTTGTTCTAAAGCATCGACACGTAGTGTGATGTTAAAGAACGACGCACTGAATAACGGGGGATTGACTACTAATCCCTTTTATCCGTCAATTGCCTCTTCATGGAGGTCTTTAGGCACAAAAATAAACATACAAAAACATTGCCTCCTATCGAGGTCTTCCAGCTAAGAAAACGGAAAAATGCGGGGAAAATAAAGGATCAAAAAGGTCTACCGTACGGATAAAGATCCGATGTAACAGTAACTAAAGAAATAAGAAACCTAGAGATCTCTCAAGCTGGCACCATCAAAGAAAGCAAGTCAATACAGGTAATCGGAATAAATCTCCAAATGGTATCCCACAAATAAAGTGGAATACCAAGCAAGCTATCCTTTCAGGGTTCATGTGAGCCCTCACAAAAAAAACTCAACAAACAGGTTAGAGAAACAACATGGAGTGCAATCAAGAATTGCACCAAATAGAGAATCACATGAATCATGCCATTAAAGTTCACAAAAAGCTCACAAAAAGCAACTAAGGGTAGGAGGCCTAAACCTCTTGTCAAACACATGCATCAAAAGGGTATCAAAATTCAAAGTCAGGGGCAAGGATCCACACATCAAGGCATGACATACATACTAAAACATGTGCCCACATGCAAAACCTAACGATAATACCTCATACATTCAGAGCATTCAAATTGAAAGCATAGAGTAATGGAGATAGGGCAAACCTGATTGGAGAGATCGAATGAAATTGAATTGCCCGGTTGAGTTTGCAAAGCAACCTGAGGGTTTATATGAGATGGGATTGGCTCTTTGCAGATGAGTTCCTTTCAGTCTCTGGAGGCTGCTCTGAACTCTGTTAGCTCTTCTCTCACTATCTTTTTCCAGGGTTTTTTGGGAGATGGAAGTCTAGAATTTATAACCTGATTTTTGTGGGCTCAAATGAGAGAGGTCCAAGTCCAAGATTTTTCTGTTATATTTTTTTTATTTATTTATTTATTATTTTTTTTATTATTTATTATTTTATTTTATTTTAAAACGCGTGCGCTTCGCCTAGCGAAGGATTTGCTCGCCTAGCGAGCATGACAGTTCCTTTCGCTAAGCGAACCACGCTGCTCGCCTAGCGAGCATGACAACTCAGGGACAAATTTTGCTTCTTCAAGATTAGCGCTTTGAGTGATGAATAGACCCCATTTGAACCTGTTGGAAGTAGCTCAAGTCTTTCCCTTGTGTTGACTGATCACCCGGATAGAACCCACAAAGAGTCTTGAATGATGTTCAAGCTTCTTGGATCTGATTCTGATTGACATGATGAAATGCAATATGAAATGTTAAATGACCTAAAAATGAATGACGAGGGGAAATTTTGGGGTGTTACACACTCAACTATCACATAACTCTAATGTGACTCAATGCAAGACATGTGACTCTATGCATGCGGTACCTCAATGTGAACCCAACGTTTCACCGCTTTCCGATTCAATATCTAGAATCCAAGCCACCACGTCTATTTTCAATTAAGGATCAACGTCTGCTACGCCTATTTCCAATTAAGGATCAACGTCTATATGGACCCAACGTTCCACCGCTTTCCGATTCAACATCTAGAATCCAAGCCACTACGTCTATCTCCAATTAAGGATCAACGTCTGCTACGCCTATTTCCATTCAAGGATCAACGTCTAATACCATGTGAACCCACAGTTTCACCGCTTCCACTATGAAGCCGACCATGCCATGAATGAATGTACAAATACCAATACATATGTAATTAAGATCATCTCTACCATCTTAACATTCCACATATCACCATAATTCAACTATATGAATTATCCACCAATGGTACATATACACATTCATAACAATTACACGATTCACATAATATGCAATTAAGATCATCTCTACTATCTTAACATTCCACATATCACCATATATAAACTAATTATCAAATACGCACAATTAGATTTCATTCAAACACGAATACAACATTTAAAATCTCAATTTTTCACTTCTCTAACAGTGGTAACCGGTTAACGCTCGGTGAGTAACCGATTACTGTAAAACAGAATTAACAGATTTTTAAGCAAGTAACCGGTTAACACTCGGTGAGTAACCGGTTACTATAAAACAGAATTAGCAGATTTTTAAGCAAGTAACTGGTTAACGCTCGGTGAGTAACCGGTTACTGTAAAACAGAATGCAGAATTTTCTGCGTTTTTCATCGTTGGAGGACTTTCGGACCTCCGATTTCGATTCCGTAAAAAGCTACACGTTCAGAAAATTATAACTCATACAATACCCTAATTATATAACGTTAATTTTCAGTTTTAACACAATTAAATCACCACAATCAAGAGTACTCGTCAAACCTAACAATTCCACAATCATGCAAATTAAGGATTTTAACCTAAACATGCTTCTACCCATTGACCCGACCATACTAACCCATAACAATAAGGATTCCCCCCTTACCTCTTCAATTTTCTAGAAACCCTAACTCCTCTCTTGTTCTTCCCTTCCTCTCCTCACTTTTCCTCTTCTCTTTCTCTATTGTTGTCAAATGATCAAGTGAATCCTAATTCTGACTCTCCTCCTCTTATATACTAGTATTCTATTTGGGCTTAAAGCATAATAACTCTAATTTAATTAATATGCCCAATAAGACCTAGTATTTAAATATCTCTAATTAGTTCAATTATATTAAACTAACACAATATACTCACCAAGTTAATTAATTCAATTATATCTCATATCAACTAAATAATTAATTAACACACCAAATTAATTAATTTAATCAATTATTATCCTACCTAACAACCAATTAATTAATCAACACTCCAAATAAATAAAATAAAATATAGTAATAATAATATAAGAAATAATTACTAAAATTAGGTTGTTACACCCTACACCTTACGAGTCTGATAAAGTATAAACCGGATAATCCAGGATTGTGAATCAGAATATTGATCAAGATGAGGCGCTGAATTTGATCAAGAAGAGTGTTTTCAATGTAGTGAACCAGTTTTTGCATACTCCGTCCATGATATCCGTGTTATCCCTACTGATGAGTTTGGAAGCACACCGAGAAGCTTTGTAGAAGGTCCTAGAGCAGGCATATGTGGACCATGACTTGACAATTGATCAAGTTGATGGCATTGTGGCCAATATTACTACATGTAGCAATTTGAGTTGCAGTGATGAAGAATTGCCCGAGAAGGGGAGGAATCACAATTTGGTCCTGCATATCTCTATGAATTGTCAAGAAGACACACTATCGAATATGATGGTGGATACTGGATCATCTTTGAATGTTTTGCCTAAGTCGACAATGTCTAAACTTACTTACCAAGGTACTCCAATGAGATTAAATGGAGTTGTTGTGAAGGCCTTTATGGCTCAAGGAAGACTGTAATGTGGGAGGTTGATCTCCCAATAAAGATAGGCCCGTGCTTATTCCATATCACTTTTCAAGTGATGGATATTCATCCCGCCTACAGTTGTCTTTTAGGACGTCTGTGGATTCATGAGGTTGAGGCTGTTACATCAACTCTACACCAGAAGTTGAAGTTTGTGAAGAATGGGAAGTTAGTGATCATGGGTGGCGTGCAGGCTATGTTGGTGAGTCATCTCTCTTCATTTTCATGCATTGATACCGACGAAGCTAAGGGGACGATGTTTCAAGCTATTTCTCTTGATAATGTTTCTTTTAATAAGAGTGATGAATCCATGTCATCCTTAAAAGATGCTCAGTATATGGTGGAGAATGGTCAATCTTCCAAGTGGGGACAGATTGTTGAGCTTGCCAAGAACAAGAACATAGTTGGTTTGGGTTTTTCACCTGGTGCAACCTGAAGAGATCTAAAGTGGATTCAATAAGTCTTTCATAGTGTTGGTCTTATTCATTCTAAGGATCAGTCTGATGCTGCAATCTTAGAAGATGATGAAGAGCAACAAGTGCCAGACTTTGTGGTGCGTGGATCCGTATGCCACAATTGTATTACTGTTGATGTTCCTTCTATTATTCACTTTTCGAAGTAATATGTTTGTTTTTGTTATTTTCAAAATCCTTTCGCTATGCCCAAGGTGAAAGTGAATCTATTTGGGCTTTGTTTCAAATTTCATTATCATTAATAAAATGTTATTTCGTTTATCCATATTATGCTTTTTGCTTTTTGCTTTTTTTGGGAAAATGGTAACATAGAAAAAAAAATAATAATCACTTTTATATCTACATCATAATGTGTGTTTATTTGTTCATATTCTAAAATCAAGCATAAAATCATTGTGCAGATTAATTGTTAAAACCATTGAAAATAATGACCTTATGCCCTCTCCCAACTTTGAATTTCCTGTGTTCGAAATGGAAGAAGAGGATGACGAAGATATTCCTTATGAGATTTCTCGGTTGCTTGAGCACGAAGAGAAGACCATTCAGCCTCATAAAGACCCACTGAAAGTGATTAATCTGGGTTCTGAAGATAACAAGAAAGAAGTCAAGATTGGGGCACTGCTTTGTCCAGATGTCAAGAAGAGGATGCTAGAGTTTCTTATAGGTTATATGGATATGTTTGCATGGTCTTATCAAGATATTACAGGTCTTGATACTGATATTGTTGAGCATCGATTACCGTTGAAGCCAGAGTGTCTGTCGGTTAGGCAAAAATTAAGAAGAACTCACCCTGATATGGCTGTCAAGTTTAAAGAAGAGGTGCAAAAGCATATTGATGCTATATTCCTTGTTACTGCTTTAGTATCCTCTATGGGTGGCCAACATTGTCCCCGTTCCAAGGAAAGATAGTAAAGTTCATATTTGTGTTGATTACAGAGACTTGAATAAAGCTAGTCCGTAAGATGATTTCCCTCTGCCACACATTTACATGTTGGTAGATAATACAGCTAAGTTCAACGTCTTCTCCTTTATGGATGGATTCTCCGTGTAAGGCCCCAATTTTGACCCTAATATCCCTCATGCAATTTCATCATAAGCATTAGCATTGGGATCATACCTTGGCATCCTCCTTACCCCTCTTTCATTAGGTTTGTTTTGGGAGAGATCACCAAGCACTATGTGATTGTATCATACTTGTATATTATCATTTTACTAACAAAAATACCAAAAATATGTCTTTGTATTTGCCTAACTCTTTTGTAGGTAGGGCATGATCCCCATTGATCTATCAAGTTCATATCTAGGTTTTAGGACTCTCATGACAAAGAGAACAACCATGAATTAATCCAAGAATGGTTAGGAGCATCATGTATGAGTTCCATTTATTCCTACATGTTATATTCATCAAGTTTTCTTCAAGAGTTTGAGGGTGATTTGCCTTGGAAACCCTAGTTTGACTGGGTATCTTGAGTAACTTCTCCAACAAGGTATCTCACCAATTGATCAAATCTCTCAAGGGACACTTCAAAATTCATCATCTTATTCATATACGATCTACCATGATCCAAGAAAGTACAAAGAATTGAAGGTTAGCAAGTTGGTTGATGGTGGTTGGCCAGATGAATTCATCTGATCAAAGGTGGGTCTCCCTAGACCCTATCTCCTACAATTTTCACCATATGAAAACTATTCCAAGATCAACTTTACTATAAATTACATTCCAAACAACTTTCATGTTTATACATAGATCTAGTTTTGCTTGTAAAATCATTTTCTAGGTTGAAACATTATAGGTCATTTTGTCTAAACCCTAATTTGAAAGTCAACTGCCCAAGGCCATAACTTGCTAAATTTTTATAAGATGAAAGATTTACAAGTTGCACAATCAAATTCAAGATGTCTACTTCAACTTTTATGTTTGGAGTGAAAGTAAATTCAACTTTTACGAGCATGTGATATGAGGTAACATTATAGGTCATTTTTGACCTATACCATTGAACAAATGATTTTTCCAAACTTCAAAAATGCATAACTCTATCATTCCAAATCCAAATGACATGAAGTTGGTGACCATTTTGAATGTATTTGAAAGAGCTACAACTTTTATGAAGACATTGTTTTCATTTGAAACTCACATAAAAAGTTAAGCAAGGTAGAATATTGAGATATATGGCTTGACACTTTGAAAATTTTTCAACATGTTGAAATTTCCAAACTTCCACCTCAAATTTCTCCATGTTCCAAGCTCCAAATTAAAAAGTGTTGAACATCAAACTTGTTCCCCTTGATCTAAGCTTTCTAAAGAACCCAAGTTCATGCATTTTGGATGAGGTTTGCTAGGTCTGCGCATGGCTTTAACAAAGTTACATCTTTGGTAAGAATCAAGCTTCAAAACTTCAGTTCCCTTTGCCTTGCCAATCAAGCTTCCATTCAGACTTCATTTGGAATGATTTTGGACCTTTATGCATTGCATCATGGGTCTGCACATGCCCATGCACTCGTGCCATCAACATTGCTAAAATTGGACAAAATTTGAAGTGTGCAAATATCATTCATTCATGATATAAATACATGCTCTTTATGCTCATTTGAATCACACCTTGGGCGCCAGCTTTGCCCCCATTGAAACTCTCACATTCTAGAGGAAAACCTCATAAATTTCAACTTGAAATTTGAGTTTGAATCTCAACTGTTGGAGATTCAAGAACTCCAGGATCCAAAGCCTTGCAACCTCTCTAATCACTTCCTACTAGCTTCTCAAGTGTGATCAGATCATGTTTGGAGTAAGAAACATCAAGAATTGTATAGCATTGAAGGTAATTTTCAGAAAACTTCATCTCTTCGATTCGCTCTTAATTCTACTCAATTCTCTTGGATCTTTGGTTGTCTGAAGTCCTACCAATGTAGACAGGAAGATTGAGTTGCTTAGAGGTCAAATAGAAGCAACTCAGTTGACACACCTCAAAATTCAACTCCTCATATCTTTCTATATATGTGGAGTTAGTTAAAATTGAGGTCAGATTCGTGCTCTACGCCATTTTTTCTTTCAGATCATGTCCTCCTTTTTTATTTTAGTGATGGTTGAGGGTGGACCAGTCTGGTGAGACCCACCGAAGAAGAAGACCGGAGCTACAGCTTCGGCTGTGCGTTGGCACGTCTCCCAGCCACATGATCTTGCCATTTTGTTTTAATCTCAAGCGTTGGTTGTGATTACCACGCGTGTGGCGCGCTGACTAGGTTCCATCATGGAACGTGCGTTGTAGTCCACTTGATTTGCCACCTCAATTAATGAGGAGATCAAGTGGCTCTCGTTTTTTGCTATTTTCTAATTATCATTTTAATCCTTTTATTTTCATTAATTCATATTAATTTTAATATTGATCCAAAAAATATGAGAGTTTCACCAAAAATTTTCAAATAATTTCCTCTTTCATATTCTAAATTAAAATTATTTTTGTGTGTGGTATGTTTCATGAGCATAGTTCATAATATTATGTCTCTAACATGCATTAACACCAAAATTCTATTGCCCGACCTCAAATAGTTGTGACTTCTATATAAGTCCAATTATGATTGCTTAACATAGCGCTAAATTTGTGACACAAAAGGCATAGCATTCTAGTTAGTGAGATTGTAAGTCTCCCCTCTTTCATGGTATTGTGTGGAAACTTGGCCTTTTTTCCTTCCTTTGGAATATGTCTTGGCTCAAGGGTCCATGCTTGTGATAAGTTGGTTGAGTGTTCTCCGAAGAATGACTAAAAAATGAAAAGCAAAACAATACTAAATTCTAATTCATTAATAACTAACTTTTAATTTCAAGTCATTTACTACAATGTCATTTAATTCTAGCTTTATTCATTTGCCATTATTCATACCATTCTAATTGTTTATACTAATGCAATTTTCACTTTGTCCATTTGGACCATATTGTGTGATATATCTTGTTTGTGTATACTTTGCTTGTTTGTGTGGTCTTTGACCATTAATGTACATAATAACAACAAAAACCCTAAAAAACTTTTGTGTGGACTGTTGGCTTGATATTGGACAAATGGACTTAGAACTTAGGCAACATTCCTATGCTAAAGGACTTGGCCAATGCCAACTTTATGTGAAACCAAGTGCTTGCAATTTGAAACTTCATCTGATACATCATTCAAGATCCCTCTAAGTTCATCTGCAATATGATCATTGTGAAGCTATTATTTTGAACCTGTGACTTGTGGAATTCATCTGCTACATGGGCTAATTTTGAAGAAGATCATGGAGTGGCTAAGCTTGGATGTAGCTATATTTATTTGATGCCTTTGCTCTTCAAGATAATATAATTGTGCATTTTTGTGTTGCTTGGTTCTAAATGTCCAAGGGAATTCTGGGTTTCTATTGACATTCTTGTCTATTGGATTGCTACCCATTTGGTCAGATCTTTTCAACTCTTAACTTTTAATTTTGTGCATAGGATTAGTCTCTTCATCTTCTCCCCATTTCTTTAATTTCAAAATCTCTCCCTCCCTTTTCAAAATCTTCTTGGATTGAACTTATTTTGTTATAAACTTTGACCATTTTGCAAAAAGAAAGAAACTTTGGCCTTATGCCATTGTATTTTCAAACTTCTTTTCTTAAATCAAATTTGTAAATAAACTTAACTATACTTAACTTAAACTTTCAGAAAAGCCAAAAAGAACTAACTCATTCAAACCATTTTTAGGCCTTTGTGCCTTTCAAAATTTATTTTTTCTTAAAAATAATGCATCCGCTTTGAAATTTGTATCACGAACTACGAGGTGTTGATCCCTCATTTTTATGTTGGTACGTAGGCACAAGTCCGAAGGTCTTGTCAAACACAAAAATATAATTAATGAATTCTTTTCTCATCCCCCCCATTCTATTTGTTTGTGAACATCATTTTGGTACCAAATACATATGCACACAAAATGGGCTCCCTAGGACAATTTGGGTGCTAACACCTTCCCTCTGTGTAACCAACCCCCTTACTTGTAATCTCTGACATTTTATTAGTTTTGATTTGAAAACTTCTTACTTTTGGGTTTTGTTCGTACTTTTTCCCCTTTCCCTTGGAAACAATAAAAGCGCGGTGGCGACTCTTGTTATTTGATGTCTTGCTTATCCATAGCTTGATGATTATGAATTTACCGCTACACTCTGGTTATAATCAGATCAAGATGGAACCTGGAGATATGGAAAAGACAACATTTATGACACCTTGGGGAACATTCTGCTATAGAGTGATGCCTTTCGGTTTAAAGAATGTCGATGCAACGTACCAAAGAGCCATGACTACTCTTTTCCATGACATGATGCACAAAGAGATAGAAGTCTATGTTGATGATATGATTGATAAGTCAAAGAATGAAGAAGATCATGTTAAGTATTTGTTGAAGTTGTTTCAATAGTTGAGAAAGTTTTAAGTCCGATTGAATCCTCATAAATGCACTTTTGGCGTCCATTCATGAAAGTTGTTGGGTTTCATTGTCAGCCAGAAAGGTATTGAAGTAAATCCTGATAAAGTCAAAGCTATTCAAGAGATGCCAACTCCAAAGACAAAAAAGCAAGTCAGAGGGTTCCTCGGTCGTCTGAATTACATATCCAGATTCATATCTCATGTGACTGCCATGTGTGGGCCAATCTTCAAGCTTCTCCATAAAGATCAAGGTTGTGTTTGTACAGAAGACTGTCATAAAGCTTTTGACAACATCAAGGAGTATCTACTTAAACCTCATACCTTGTCTCCTCTAGTGGAACGAAGACCTTTGATTATGTATTTGACTGTGTTAGAAGAGTCCATGGGTTGTGTGCTTGGACAACAAGATGAAACTGGTAGAAATGAGCATGCCATCTACTATCTGAGTAAGAGGTTTATAGACTGTGAGTCTCGGTACTCCATACTTGAAAAGACTTGTTGTAGTTTAGCATGGGCTGCCAAACGTTTACGCCAGTATATGATCAATCATACCACTTGGTTGATATCCAAAATGGATCCAATCAAGTATATTTTTTTAAAGCTGCTTTGACTGGGAGGATTGCTCGTTGGCAGATGATATTATCTGAATATGATATTGAGAACCATACTCATAAAGCAATTAAAGAAAGTATTCTAGCAGATCATTTGGCTCACCAGTCGATCGATGATTATCAATCCATCAGGTTTGACTTCCCTGATGAAGATGTCAGGTACGTAAAAGTTAAAGATTATGATGAACCATTGCCTGAATAGGGACCAGAGCCTGGATCCTAGTGGGGATTAGTGTTTGATAGAGTTGTTACTACTTATGGTAATGGAATTGGGGAAATCATTATTACTCCTAAGGGTTCTCATATCCCTTTTACCGCAACACTGGTGTTTGATTGTATGAATAATATGGCGGAATATGAAGTTTGTATCATGCGTCTTGAAGAGGCCATTGACTTGAGAATTAAAATCCTTTATGTGTACGGAGATTCAGCCTTAGTGGTCAATCATATTAAAGGAGAATGGGAGACTCGTCATCCGAGCTTGATTCCTTACAAAGATTATGCAAGGAGGTTGGTAACTTTCTTCAACAAAATAGACTTTCATAATTGTTAGTACCTTAAGATTGGCATTAATTTTGTAAAACAAATAATGTAATCACCTCTGTTGTTTTAATATGTTGGGTTGAAGAAGTTCAACATCTGGACCAACATGTCATGTAAGATGTCACGACATCGGGACTGTGACATCTCACATGTGTATAAAACTGAATCAGTTAATTCTGGTTTGGTTTGTGATCAATTAGGAGATCTGGTGAATATCCTAACTCCTATGTGAAGATCTTAAAGATTCAATCAGAAGATTTGGTGAATATATTTGGTGAATATACAGTTCCCAAATATGGAGATCTTTAAGGAAATAAAAGATTGAAGACCTTGATTGTAGCAGAAGAATTCTGCCAGCTCTGTAACAGCAAAGGAAAGATTTGCTGCGATCTCTGAAGGCCCAAATCCAGTTGGGTGGTTAGGTTATAAATAGCAGATTGTAACCTAGGTTTTGTAAGCCTCAAACAATGTAAAAATTAGGGGTGTGTGTGAGGTAAACCTCCCAACCTGTGGGAAGGTTACCAGGTGTTTCTCAGTGCTTGAAAGCATGAGATTATTGGTAACTTAAAACCTGTAGGCAAGAGTTGTTATGTTCTTGAACGAAGCTATGAAGCATGTTTAAGTTGTCTAAGCATTACATGGTATTTGTAATGATAGGAATGGAAACTGGAGGTTTCTATCTAGGAGTGCCTAGGTATAGATTGCATTGGGTAGGGATTAAGTGAAGAGTTGTAAACGGGGGAGTTTAACTCTGAATTAATACTGCTAATAGTGGATCTTCTTCCTGGCTTGGTATGCCCCCAGAGTAGGTAATGTTGTACCGAACTGGGTTAATAATTACTGGTGTTTTTACCTTCTGCACACTTTATTTTGTCTGTTATAACTCAGTCTGTTTCTAGTCTGTTTATGAAGAGAATAACAGACCTGACACATAGCCTGCAGTCTGAATGCAAAACAGAATGTTATGACATTCATTATTGACTGCTGTTACTGATAGACTGGTTGGTCTGTTACAGTTCATCCTTCTGTAATGTTGGAACAGGTGATGTTCAAATCAATGTTGATACATCATGCTGATAACTGGGCAGGATCAATAAACAAAAGGGCTATGTTTGATCTCTACTGTGTCTTTGTACTAGATGGACAAAACTGGACGTTCTTCTGTCCATGGTGGTAGATTAGCAGATGTCGTGACATCTGGGACTGTGTGCATATGAGTATTGGGTTTTATTTATGCTAACTGTCTTGCTGTATTAGGAACAATGTTGGATCAGATGTCATGAATTCGTGTAGAACATCTGAACTCTGACTATACCAGAATTTCAATAATATACCGCGTGAAGAGAATTAGATGGCAGACGCTCTGGCTACTTTGTCCTCTATGTATAAAGTAAATCGCTGGAATAACGCGACAGGTATCACAATTATGCACCTTGACAGACTTTCTCATGTGTTTGCAGGAGAAGAAGTTACAGATAATAAACCTTGGTATGATATTAAGTGCTTCCTCTAAACTCAGGAGTAACCACTTGAGGCATCCAGTAAAGATAAGAAAACTTTGAGAAGACTGGCTGGCAATTTCTTTCTCAATGAAGATGTGATGAACAAGAAAAAACTTTGACATGGTTTTTCTCATATGCATGGATAGACATGAGGCAGACATGTTAATGCAAGAAGTTCATGAAGGATCCTTTGGCACTCATGCCAATGGATATGCAATGGCTAAAAATATGTTAAGGGCAGGTTACTACTGGTTGACAATGGAATCTGATTGCTGTAAATATGTAAAAAGTGACATAAATGTCAAATTTATGTTGATAAGATTCATGTGCCTATGACGCTTCTCAATGTTATTTCATCCCCATGGCCTTTCTCTATGTGGGGAATTTATATGATCGGTATGATTGCACCCAAAGCTTCGAACGAGCATTGTTTCATCCTGGTAGAAATTGATTACTTCATAAAATGGTTGAAGCATCATCTTATGCTAATGTGACCAAGCAAGTGATGGACCGGTTTATCAAGAATCAGATTATTTGTCGTTACGGCGTTCCAAGTAAGATCCTTATGGATAATGGGTCGAACTTGAATAACAAGATGATGATAGAAATTTGTGATGACTTCAAGATTGAACATCATAACTCTTCTCCTTATAGGCCCAAGATGAATGGGGTTATTCAAGCCGTATATAATAACATTAATAAGATTATCCAGAATATGATTGTGACGTATAAAGATTGGCATGAGATGATCCTGTTTGCTTTGCATGGGTACCGTACGTATCTCTGCACTTCAACAGGGGAAACCTCTTTCTATCTTATGTATGGCATGGAAGCAGTTCTCCCTATAGAGGTTGAGATCCCATTAATGTGAGTCATGATGGAAGCCAGTTTGTTTAAGGTTGAATGGTGTCAAAGTAGATATGATCAGTTGAATTTGATCGAAGAGAAAATAATGACAACCTTGTGTCATGGTCAATTATATCAAAAGAGAATGAAGAAAGAATTTGACAAGAAGGTTAGACCTCGTGTATTCAGAGAAGGTGACCTTGTGCTCAAGACGATCTTGGCTTTCAACACTAATTCTAGGGGCAAGTGGACTCCTAATTAAGAAGGCTCATATGTTGTTAAGAGAGCTTTCTCTAACGGTGCATTGATTCTTACAACTATGGATGGTGAGGAGATCCCTCGTTCTGTGAATGTTGATGCAGTCAAGAAATACTTCTCCTAGAAAAATAAAAGAACAGCTCGCTAAGTTGAAAACCCGAAAGGCGGCTTAGGCAAAAAAGAGCATCTCAGTGGATTGAAAACTCGAAAGGGCGGTTCAAGAAAAATTAGAGGCTATAAACAGAGAGTAATCATCCTAGTAGATTGACCTTGAAAAGGCAATCTAGGCAAAAGTTAGGGATCATGGCAAGTAACTGCATCAGGCCAGACTTGATCGTTTGAAGCAACAGTGCCTATCACAGTTTCCTTTTTTGTCATCCTTGACCAAAGTCCAGAGCATGGCGGAATTTAAATTTGTTAGGGAGAATAGCGGTCATTGTATCCCAATGTATCCATTTCCATGTATTTACCATTTTTCCAACTTTGTAATGATCCATGGAGTCACGCCATTTGCGGACTACCATTCTATCAATAAAATTTGAGCCTTTTGCCCATTTGTTTGCTACTCTTATATATTTTTTAGTTTATCAAATTTTATTTATTTTTTATGAACATTTTTGAAACAAAAATATATTTAAATAATCATATTCTCGAAAATTTACAAAAAAAGATATGTATTTTCCTTGACTTGTGAATACAAAAGAGGAATGTTAGTGGAAATCCCAAGGATGGTAAGATCCTGAAGAATGGAATTCAGTGACTTCCCCAGGCCAAATTTTCTTTTATAACAGTCTCCCTAGCATCAGTTTGCAAGATTGGTGTAATCCCTAACGAATCTCTCTCAGCATCTCTATCTTGTTAAGATTAGTCGAGTATCTGTTTCGCACCTTTGTGTTTGTTGTGTCAGCATAATCATACGCGCATGCATAGCATCATGATGTTTATTTATGCATTTTGCAATAATTCCTCACCACTCTCTAGAACTTTTCTCCATGCAGAGTGTGTGCGTCCTCTCACCAATAGAGTGTCGACCTTAAGCAGAAAGAGTTTATCCTTTCTAATTCCCCATTGAGTTTGATCCTCGTGGAAGATTTTTGTTTCAGTTTCCCCTCCAGTTCATTATCTGGATGGGATCAATCTTTATTTGAGTTCATACCCTCATTGGATTGATTCCTCTTTGACCGCTTCTTTTCAGTTCATTCATGGTTTGAACTTTGGTCCCCTTTTGATTGGTTACCTTTGTTAAGTTATCACTTGGCTGGTAGTTGATAATCATTCTTCTTTTTACCTTTGTTAAGCTATCACTTGGCTGATAGTAGGTAATAGTATCTTTTACCTTTGATTGGTTACCTTTGTTAAGATATCACTTGGATGGTACTTTGTAATTATTCTGCTTTTGCCTTATTACCTTTGTTAAGCTATCACTTGGTTGATAGTGGGTAATAGTTCCTTTTACCTTTGACTGGTTACCTTTGTTAAGCTATCCCTTGGCTGGTAGTTGGTAATCATTATGCTTTTGACTTATTACCTTTGTTAAGCTATCACCCGGTTGATAGTTAGGTAATATTCCTCTCCTATCAGAGTCGGGGTTTTTCCCTGTTGATGTTTGCTTTCCCTGGTTAAGCCTTGCTTTGAT
The DNA here is from genome assembly GCF_024323335.1 of Lathyrus oleraceus. Lineage (NCBI taxonomy): Eukaryota > Viridiplantae > Streptophyta > Magnoliopsida > Fabales > Fabaceae > Lathyrus > Lathyrus oleraceus. Next base: position 155,872,211 of record NC_066585.1, read on the forward strand.
AAGTCTTCCCATTTGGATCTTTAGTTCTTTTTCTAACTATACATCAGTTATTTTAGAGCTCTTTCTTTTTCCCCTACGGAACTTTGTTTGTCCCTAGCTGGTGTAGCGGTAAATTCATGACTATCAAGCTATGGATAAGCTAGACGTCAATAAAACCAGAGTCGCCACCGCGCTTTTATTGTTTCCAAGGGAAAAGGGAAAAGTACGAACAAAACCCAAAAATTAAAAGTTTTCAAATCAAAACTAATAAAATGCCAGAGATTACAGGTAACGGGGTTGGTTACACAGAGGGAAGGTGTTAGCACCCAAAGTGTCCTAGGTACTCCTAGGGATCCCTTTTTTGTGTGCATATGTGTTTTTGTAAAAAATGATGTTTGCCATAAATAGAGTGGAAGGATGAGAAAAGAATTTATTAATTATATTTTTGTGTTTGACAAGACCTTCGGACTTGTGCCTACATACCAACATAAAATAAGGGATCAAAACCTCGTAGTTCGTGGTGTAAATTTCAAAGTGAATGAGTTGCGTTTAACAAATTTTAAGTTTAACAAAGGCACCAAAGGTCTAAAAGGTTTGAATGAGTGTTAGTTCTTTATATCTTTTGAAATTGTAGGTCAAGTATAGTTAAGTTCATTTACAAGTTTGCTTAAGAAATTGAGTTGTAAAATGCAATGGCATAAGGTCAAAGTTTCTAATTTACAATATGGTCAAAGTTTAGAAATCACAAAGAAAGAAGATTTTAAAAGGAGGGAGAGATTTGAAATTAAAGAAATGGGGAGGAGATGAAGAGACTAATCCTAAGCCCAAATTTAAAAGTTGAGAGTTGAAAAGATCTAACCAATGGGCTGCAATCCAATAGAGAAGAATGTCATATAAAAACCCGAATCTCCCTTAGACTTTAGAATCAAGCAATATCAATACACAAATAGTAAGATGAAGAGCAAGGAATCAAATAAAGGTATCCACATCCAAGCTTAGAAACTCCATGTTCTTCTTCATAATTCCCCGTGTATCAGATGACTTCAAAGATATGCATTAGACAAAGGTTCAAAATAACAGCTTCAATATGATCATGTTGCAGATGAACTCCAATGGATCTTCAATATTATATTAGATGAAAGTTCACTTCACAAGCACTTGGTTTTTGAAAGTTGGCATTGGCCAAGTCCTTTTGCATAAGGAGTGTTCTCTAATTCTAAGTCCAATGTCTCAGAGCAAACCAACAGTCCACACAAAATGTCTTTTAGGGTTTTTTGTTCTTATTATGTACATTAAGGTCAAAAGACCACAAACACAAACAAGTATATACAAACACAATATCTTCACAAATTATGGCTCAAATGAGCAAAGTGAAAATGGAATTAAAGTAAACAAATTGAATGGTATGAATAATGGAAAATGATTATTGACTTAAAATTAAAGTGCATAAAAATAAATGGCTTGAAATTAAATGTTAGTTATTAGTTGATTAGAAGTTAGTATTGCTTTTGCTTTTGTTTTGTTTAAGTCATTCTTTGGAGAACACTCAACCCACTTATCACAAGCATAGATCCTTGAACCAAGACATCTTCCAAAGGAAGGAAAAAAGGTCAAGTTTCCACAAAATACCATGAAAGAGGGGAGACTTACAATCTCACTTACTAGAATTTTATGCCTTTTGTTTCACAAATTTAGCGCTATGTTAAGCAATCGTAATTGAACTTATGTAGAAGTCACAACTATTTGAGGTTGGGCAATAGAAATTTTAGTGCTAATGCATGTTAGAGACATGGTATTATGAACCATGCTCCTAAAGCATACCACACTTAAAAAGAATACACATAAGGGTAGACTTAATCTCATCCACACTCATGTTGATTTTTCAATTAACTAGCCTTAGGATATGGAGATATCATAGGTCCATGACATGAATGAATAGAGAAGGGGAACGATATGAAGATGGAGGGAAAATGGAATCAACACAAATTGGTCAAAGGAGGACTTTTACTAAATTAAAATCATTCATTCATTTTGGGAGATGAAATGAACATTTCATCAATCCCCTAAATCCAATGATTTTAACTCAACAAAGTCAAATCAACCTTGACCAATACCCAACAACACAAGTCAAACTCAACAAGTCAATATCAAATGTTCAACACAATTTATTTTGCAATTAAACAATTAAAATCAATTAAATAATGTATTAAATTAAATTATGGTTTGTCAAATTCCTAAAATCTCATCAAAACACTAAAGAAATGGCCATGAGATTTATCATAGGTCAAACAAGGTCAAAGGACCTTGGAGAAAATAATTCAGAATTTTTGGAAACTTAAAAGTATTTTTAAACAATTAAAAATATTCACAAAATCAAGTAAATCATGAAAAATATTAATAATGATCCAAAAAATAATTTTAATCCAAAAAATGAAAGAGGAATTTATTTACAAAAATTTGGTGAAACTCTCATATTTTTTGGATCAATATTAAAATTAATATGAATTAATGAAAATAGAACAAATAAAATGAAAATCAAATAATCAGAAAAAATGTGGACCACTTGATATCCCTCATTAATTGAGGTGGCAGATCAACTGGTCACAAACGCGCAATCCACGATGGTCTTTAGTCAGCGTGCCACAACAATGGTCATTCACACCAACGCTTAAGATTAAATCATTTCAAATGGATCCTATGGTTTTGAACCTACCAACTCACCACCGGAGCCAAAGCTCCGGTCTCCTTCTCCGGTGAGGCTCACTATACTGGTTCAGTCATAACCATCACCAAAATGAAAAAGAAGGACATGATTTCAAAGTAAAAATGGCACTGAGCTCGAATCTGGCCTCAATTTATCCTAACTCCAAGTATATTGAGAGATACAAGGAGTTGAAATTTGAGGTGCACGATCTGAGTTGGTTCGATTTGACCTTAAAGCAACTCAATCTTGTTGCCTACATTGGTGGGACTTCAGACAACCAAAGATCTAAGTGAATTATGGAGAATTAAGTGAGAATCGAAGAGTTAAAAACTTCTGGAAAATACCTTCAATGTAGGTTTGAATTCGATTGCTCTTGCTCTTGCTTGTGCTTGATCTTGCTCTGAATGCTTGAAAGAGTAGATTAGAATGATCAAAAGGCTTTGGATCCTTGGAGTTTTGAATCTCAAAACAGTGAGATTCAAACTCAATATCCAATGGAAATTCTCAAGGTTGTCTTCTTAAATGGAAGGGTTTGAAGGTGTGGATTAAAAGCTGGCGCGCAGGGTCCATAATTCTGAGCATGGAGGGTTCTATTTATAGCCAATTCAATTGATATTTGCACACTTGAAGTGAACTTCCAAAATCAGCAATGTGTGATGCATGGGTGTATGGGTGTGTACAGGCCCATGAAATCACTCCATCTGATCCATAATTAAGTGTAAGCAAGGCTGAGGTCATGTTGGAATGCTAGGCAATTGTGCATGGATGTTTGAAGTTCAATCTTTCCAAATGATGATGCAGTGTTCAAGCCATGCTCAACCCTTTCAAATCTTGTCCAAAATGTATGAAATTAGACTTTTTGGAAAGGTTAGATCAAGAGGACCAAATTTCATGTTGAACACTTTTTCATTTGAATCTTGTATCATGGTTAATTTTAAGGTGGAGGTTTGGAAAATCAAACATGTCAAAAAAAATTCTAAGTGTTAGGCCATATGTTCACTTATTCCACCTTGGCTAACTTTTTATGTGAGCTTCAAACGAGAAAAGTTACTTCATCAAAGTTGTATCTCTCTCAAAGTCCTTCAAAATGGTCATAAATTGGACCTCATTTGGATTTAATATGAAGGAGTTAGCATTTTTGAAGTTGAGGAAAATCACTTATTCAATGGCATTGGTCCAAAATGACCTATAATGTATCCTCATATCACATGCTCATAAAACTTGAATTATCTCTTCATCCAAACATAAAAGTTGAATTAGACATATTTAATTTGATTGTGCAACTTGGAAATCTTTCATCTCATAAAAATTGACCAAGTTATGGCCTTGGGAAGTTGACCTCCAAATTAGGGTTTAGACAAAATGACCTATAATTTTTCACCATAAAAAATGACTTTCCAAGCAAACCTAACTCTTGACCTCAACATGAAAGTTGTTTGGAATGTCATTTAGAGTAACTTTGATCTTGGAATCATTTTCATATGACACAAATTGTAGGAGATAGGGTCTAGGGAACCCAGTTTTTATCAGATGAATTCCTCTGGTTAACCACCATCAACCAACTTGCTAGCTTGCAATACTCTTGACTTTTGGGACTCATGGAGGATCATATATGCATAAGATGATGAAATTTGAAGTATACCTTGAAATATTTGATCAAATGTTGAAGAAGCTTGTTGAAGAAGTTACACAAGACACCCAAATGAACTAGGGTTTCCAAGGCAAACCAACTCCAAACTCTTGATGATTTCTTGATCAAAATAACATGTGAAGATCATGGGGATCCATATATGATCCCTAGAGAAATTATAGATCATTATTGATTGAGCTCTTAGAAATGAGGGTCTTAAACCCTAGATATGAGCTTGATAGATCAAAGGTGAGCATGTGCCCTACCTACAAAAGAGTTAGACAAATGCAAAGACATATTTTTGGTATTTTGGTTAGTAAAATGATAAAAATACAAAGTATGATACAATCAAATTGTTCTTGGTGATCTCTCCCAATACAAACCCAATGAGAGAGGGGTAAGGAGGATGCCAAGGTGTGATCCCAATGCTAATGCATATGATGAGAATAGCATGAGGGATCTTAGGGTCAAAATTGGGGTCTTACAGTTGCCCCTAGTTAAGGACATTCTAACTGAGGAGGTGAAAGTTAAAGTCTTCGTATCGACTCAGTAGAACGGGTTTAAATAACAACATATAGAAACAAATTTTGGTCCCTAAGAGACCTCATGATGCATATGATGTGAATGTAAAAATAAATCTTTGTGGGGAAATGTTGCCACAAAGGAAAAAAATCCGAAGAGAGCGAAAAGTCCGCAGGAGCGTAATACATTCTATAAGGAAAACTCACTAGGGAAACAAAGACTCCGAGGGGATAAAAAGGTTGTGCGTAGGCCAGGCTACAACTCAAAACTGTTGGGGGACTATGAGGGATTCCATGAAAAATAAATCAATGGAAAGACTCAGCCGGGAAACAGAAGGACATCTGTAGCGGAAAATGGGTAAATCAGAGAAAAAAACTGAAATACTCGAGCCAAGCAGGAAAATGACGATTTCACTAAGAAAATGCGCACTCACACTCAACTGGGGAAGAAATGATCCTCGACAAAGGAGTAACAGAAGTATATTATCCATTACCGGTTACTGGGTAAGGGGATGACAAAATCTGATAGGGAGAAGATTCGTTACCGGTTAGGGTAAACATATCAAGGATGACTCGCTAAGGGTATCCAGGAGGCATATTCATTACCGGCTACTAGGTAAGAATCGACTTGTTGGGGAAAAGATGAAAATAGGATTTACAACTACCAGTTACTGGGCAGAAGACCAAAGGGGAGAGAATATCCATCACTGATTAAGGTGAACATATCAAGGATAGACTCAAAGGAAAGAAAACATGTCATCGGTTAAGATGAACATATCAAGGATAGACTTGCCCGGGGGTGTTAAGGAGGATAACCGTCATCGGTTAAGATGAACATATCAAGGATAAACTTCCTGAACAAAGTAGGAATTACATCTATCGAATGCTGGATAGAATACTAGAAAGAGAATATCCATCACCGGTTAGGATGAACATAACAAGGATAGACTCCAAGGGGAAGAATAGGAATTATATCTATCAGTTACTGGATAGAAAACCACAAAGAGGATATCCGTCACCAATTAGGGTGAACATATCAAGGATAAACTCTACAAAGGGGAGAAAAGCAGGATTTACAACTACCGGTTACTGGGCAGAAGAACGCAAAGAGAAGGAAACTCGTCATCGGTTAGGATGAACATATCAAGGATTAACTGTCTGGGGAACAAAAATAGGGATTACAACTACCTTTTTACTAGGTAGAATACCAGAAAGAGAATATACGTCGCCGTTTAAGAGGAACATATCAAGGATAAACTCAAAGCTAAGGGAAGAAAATATTTGTCATCAATTAGGATGAACATATTAAGGATATACTTCCTGGGAAACGTAAAAATGAAATTCGCTGGGGAGAAAAGGGGTTACTCTTGTTGGGTATTGGACAAAGGTAACAAACTGCAAACTAAGAAGAATAGTACCCGTTACTGGGTAATAGACTCTTAGAGAACCAAAGGCATCTATCTAGGGAAGATCTATAAAGAAACGGTAAATCAAGACTCAACCCAATGAGGATATAACTCAAAGGGAGTGGTCTCATCCAGGTAATCGTCTAGGGAGGAAACTGAAATAATAATCTTCCATGAGGAAATAGCTCAGTGGGGAATAGGAGAAAGGTTAAAGTCTTTGTACTTAAGGGGCTGACACTCTATAATTGAAAGAGGATAGACATACCATATTTGTGTGGGAATAAAGTACCACCATAGCAGAGAGTCAAAACAACAATGAATCACAAAGTGAAAAAAATGCAATAATGAAGTTATATGGGTGTATATGTATATGTATATGTATATGTAGTGATCAAGCTGACAAAACGATTGCAAAGGATACAACTGTTGTTGATTTGAATCATCAATACAATTCTCGGCCAATCCACACAAGAGGGAAACAACTGCTGGAGAAGAGATTAAACGCCTCGAAGGCTTGACCCTGGCTAGGGAAGAAAGGAGAAGATCCGCTGAGGAAACTGCTGTCAACTTCGCGGGGAATTTTAGGTCAACACCATATCACATGGGAGACAACCTTGCAGGGGATGAACACAAATAGCTGCTCAGAAACTCTGACTGGGGACGAATCTGATGGCGACTTGTGGTGGTCCATAATTCTCCCGAAACCATGCAAATTTCTGCAATAAAATGCCTACAACCCGAGGGAGGATAACAAACACAGTTGGGGATGACGACGAACTTGGCTGGGGAAACCAACAAACATAGGATACTAAAAAGAGATGGGGATGAAACAGGGATCACGCCAACTGCTTGGGGAGAACTAATAATGCTCCACATTTAGGGCTTACTGCTTTCAAACCGATGTTGATATTCCTCTTGAATGAAATTGATTGCTTAAAATAACTGCTTTTATATATTTAAGAAAACATGATTTTTGTTTTAAAATTTTTAATTTCAAAAATGATCATAATAAAATTTAAATCTATTTGGCTTAATTAAACAAGAGTAGAAACAATTGGATAAAAGCTCAACTTTATTTAATAGAATGGTAGTCTGTAAATGATAAGACTCCATAGATGTTTACAAAAGTTGAAAATGGTAATTTACATGGAAAAGGGCTACATTGAATACAATAATCACTAATCCTTATACCAACTCTTGATATCCACTATGCCTTTGGCGACTGCTGGAGATAGTGAACCAAAATCTGACAATGTGCTCAAGATAAGTCTTCAAAACTGGAGATTAGCAGGATGCAGTTACTTGCCATAAATCCCTAATTTTTGCATAAATTTCCCTAAGGTGGGGTACTCAATTTATCGGGATAACTCTTTTTGTTTTATGTCTCTAACTTTTGCCTGGACCGCCCTTTCGGGTTCAATCCACCAAGACGCTCATTTTTGCCTAAGTCGCCCTTTCAGGTTTTCAACTTAGCGAGCTGTTCTTTTCTTTTTAGGCGATGTATTTCTTGACTACATCTGTGTTCACAGGACGAGTGAACTCTTCACCATCCATAGTTGTAAGAATCAAAGCACCGCCTGAAAAGGCTCTCTTGACAACATATGGGTCTTCATAATTAGGAGTCCATTTACCCCTAGAATCTGGTTTGAAAGATAGAATCTTCTTGAGCACTAGGTCACCTTCTCTGAACACACGAGGTCTAACCTTCTTATCAAAAGCTTTCTTCATTCTCTGCTGATATAACTGACCATGACACATGGTAGTCAATCTCTTCTCTTCAATCAAATTCAGCTGATCAAATTTGGTCTGACACCATTCAGCCTCGGTCAACTTGGCTTCCATCAAGACACACAGTGGTGGAATCTTTACCTTTGCTGGGAGCACAACTTCCATGCCATAAACAAGTGAGAAAGGGGTTGCCCCTATTGAAGTATGGATGGATGTATGATACCCGCGCAAAGCAAATGGGGGCATCTCATGCCAATCCTTGTACGTCATAACCATCTTCTGGATGATCTTCTTGATATTCTTGTTTGTAGCTTCAACAACCCCATTCATCTTAGGTCTGTAGGGAGAATAATTATGATGTGCAATCTTGAAGTCTTTGCAAAGAGCTTCCACCATATTGTTATTCAAGATCGAACCATTATCAGTAATGATCTTACTTGGCACACCATAATGGCATATGATCTGATTCTTGATAAACCTCACAATAACTTGCTTGGTTACATTCACATATGATGTCGCTTCAACCCACTTTGTGAAGTAGTCAATAGCAACCAAAATGAAACGATGTCCATTCGATGCTTTGGGCTTAATCATGCCAATCATATCAATTCCCCAAATGGAGAAGGGCCATGGGGAGGAAATGATGTTCAACAGTATCGGGGGAACATGAATCTTATCTGCATAAATTTGACACTTATGGCATTTCTTCACAAACTTGCAACAGTCAGATTCCATTGTCAACCAATAGTAACCTGCTCGCAACATCTTCTTTGCCATTGCATGTCCATTGGAATGAGTACCAAAGGAACCTTCATGGACTTCAGTCATCAATAAGTTTGCTTCGTGTCTATCCACGCATCTGAGCAGAACCATATAGAAATTTCTCTTGTACAATACATCACCATTCAGGTAGAAGTTGTCGACTAATCTTCTCAAAGTCTTCTTATCTTTCAAAGATGCCCCATGAGGGTAAATCTGACTTTGGAGGAAACATTTGATGTCGAAATACCACAGCTTCTCCTCTTTGACTTCTTCAAAAGCAAACACATGAGTTTGCCTATCAAGACGTATCACAGTCAAATTGGGAACTTCATTCCAATACTTCACCATAATCATTGAAGCCAACCTTGCAAGAGCATTTGCCATCCGGTTTTCGTCTCGAGGGATATGATGAAACTCAACCTTTGTAAAGAAAGTTGAAATCCTCCTCGCATAGTCTCTATATGGTATCAAACCGGGTTGATTCGTCTCCCATTCACCTTTGATTTGATTCACAACCAAAGCTGAATCTCCATAGACGTCTAAGCACTTGATTCTGAGATCAATGGCGTCTTCAAGCCCCATAATGCAAGCTTCATACTCAGCCATATTATTTGTACACTTGAAATTCAATCTAGATGTAAATGGAAAATGCGTGCCTTGAGGAGTAATAATCATTTCCCCAATGCCATTACCATACTGATGAACTGCTCCATAAAATACCATGCCCCAACGGGAACCAGGTTCTGGCCCTTCTTCAAGCAATGGTTCATTACAATCTTTCATTTTCAGGTACAAGATCTCTTCATCAGGAAAATCATACTGTACTGACTGGTAATCTTCAATTGGTTGGTGAGCCGCCAAGACACTACCTTTGATTTCTTTCTAAGATCGGTATTCAATATATACTCGGACAATAACATCAGCCAACGGTAAATCCTCCCAGTTAAAGTAGGCTTCTCAAAAATATACTTGATTGGATCAATTTTGGATATCAATCATGTAGTGTGATTCAACATATATTAGCACAGACGCTTAGCAGCCCAACCCAATGCGCAACAAGTCTTTTCAAGCATAGAATACCGAGTCTCACAATCTGTGAATTTATTACTGAGGTAGTAAATAGCATACTCTTTCTTTCCAGTTTCATCTTGCTGACCTAGAACACAACCCATACTTTCATCAAGCACAGTCAAATACATGATCAACGGTCTTCCTTCCACAGACGGAGACAGAATCGAAGGCTCAAGCAGATATTCTTTGATATTGTCAAAAGCTTTCTGACAGTCTTCGGTCCAATCACAAGACCGATCTTTCCGAAGAAGCTTGAATATAGGCGCACATGTGGCAGTCGTGTGCGAAATGAATATTGAGATATAATTCAAGCGGCCGAGAAAACCTCTGACTTGCTTCTCAGTTTTGGGCACAGACATTTCTTGTATTTCTTTGAACTTGGCAGGATCAACTTCAATACCCTTCTCACTGACAATAAAGCCCAACAACTTACCAGAACGAACACGAAATGTACACTATTTGGGATTCAAGCGGAGTTTGTACTTTCTCAAACGCTGGAATAGCTTCAACAAATGCTCAACATGTCCCTCTTCATCAATGGATTTAGCAATCATATCATCAACATAGACTTCGATCTCTTTATGCATCATATCATGAAAAAGAGTAGTCATTGCTCTTTGGTAAGTTGCATCAGCATTCTTTAGACCAAAAGGCATCACTCTATAATAGAATGTTCCCCAGGGTGCAATGAACGTGGTCTTCTCCACATCTTCGGGTGCCATCTTGATCTGATTATATTTGGAAAATCTGTCCATAAATGAAAAGACTTTGAATTTAGTTGTATTGTTTACCAACATATCAATGTGTGGCAGAGGGAAATCATCTTTCATACTAGCTTTATTCAAATCTCTATAATCAACGCACCTACGGACTTTTCCATCCTTCTTTGGAACAGACACAATATTGCACTTCGTCTTTGATCTTCACTTCCATATCAGGATGAGTCCTCCTAAACTTTTGTTTGACTGGCGGGCATTCTGGCTTCAACGGCAATCTATGCTCCACAATCTCAGAATCCAAACCAGGCATGTCTTGATAGGACCAAGCAAGCACATCTGAATACTCTCGAAGAAGATCAATCAACCCCTTCTTCACTTCTGGACATAGTCGAGACCCAACCTTGACTTCCTTCACATCATCCTCGGAACCCAAGTTGACTAACTCAATCTGCTCTTCGAATGGCTGAATGGCTTTTCCTTCATGCTTAAGAAGACAAGACAATTCATCAGATATTTCTTTATCACTTTCCTCCTCAGCCTCAAACACAGGGAATTCAAAACTTGGAGAAGGAGAAGGATCATTATATTCAATGGGTTTAGAAACCAACCTGCATAATGATTTGATATTTTGATTTTAGAGAAGTGAATTGTGACCAAATATTATGCAGATGGACAATTATTATTTATTTATTTATATTTTTTGTGATTACCATTTTCAGAATAAAGCAAAAAGTAAAAACAAAACATCATAGATGTGAATTAATAGAATTATATTTTATTGATGATCAAATTTGAAAATGCCCAAACAATGTTCACTTCTCCCTTAGGCATAGGAGAATGGTTTTCAAAAACAAATAAAAGCAATTACTTATATCGATGCACAATAATAGGAACATCAACAGCAGTTCAATTGTTGCAAGCTCTTCCATGCGTCACAAAATTGGTGTAGTCTTCGTCTTCATCACCCTCGATCACAACAGCTAAGTGTTGTTCATTACCATGAATGAACCCTCCGTTATGAAAACTGGGTTTCACATCTTCAGCTCTAAACACATATGAACCTCGTTGGAATCCCAAACTTGCTCTGCTCTTGTTGTCGACGACCTCTACCATATGGCCCCACTGATTAGAATTACCATCTTCGACAATCTTCTATGCATCCTTGAATGAGGGCATAGGTGCTCCAACTCTCTTTTCTTCAGCAATAGATAAGGCTTGGAACGAAGTTCCAATCTCATCATCAGCTTCTACATAAGAGAAATATGATAGGTGGCTTACCAACAAAGCCTTCTCTCCACCGACAATAATCAGCTTTCCATTTTTAACGAACTTCAATTTTTGGTGCAATATGGATGTAACGGCTCCTGCCTCATGTATCCATGGCCTTCCTAACAAGCAGCTATAGGTCGGGTGGATATCCATTACCTGGAAAGTAATTTGGAAATCACTCAGACCTATCTTCACAAGAAGGTCCACTTCACCTATCACAATTTTGCGAGAACCGTCAAATGCTTTAACGATCACGCCACTATATATCATCGGAGATCCTTGATCCGACAATTTTGACAAGGTTGATTCGGGACTACATTCAAAGAAGAACCAGTGTCGACCAATACATTCGACAGAGCATCCTCCTTGCAATTCATTGAAATGTGCAACGCTAAATTGTGATTTCTTCCCTCCTCGGGAAGTTCCTCATCACAGAAACTCAAGTTGTTACAGGAAGTGATGTTAGCCATAATATGATCAAACTGATCCACCGTAACATCATGTTCCACATAAGATTTCTCTAACACCTTCTGTAGTGCTTCTATGTGCACTTCAGAATTCATAAGCAGAGACAACACTGAAATCTTGGAGGGGGTTTGAAGCAACTGCTCCACCAAATTAAATTCACTTTTCTTGATTAACCGGAGTACCTCATCATCATCACTAGGCTTCAAACCGCTGGATTCACCAGACTGACACTTTAGAGCGCTAGTTGGATCAATTGCAGGCACTTCAACATTCTTACTAACAGATACATCATCCACATTCTTAGGGAATGCCGGCCCAAAGACACGACCACTACGGGTCACCTTAGTAACATTAGCTATGCTCACAACAGAACCGGTTGTAGGTAAAGGAACCTCTTGATCATTCTCTAACATACTCGCACTTTACTGATATGGGACAACCTTATCGGATGCATACAGGACTGGGCCTGCTAACTGTATAACCAACAGCGATACCGATCTATTGCTGACATTGTTACTGTTGCTGCTATTGAACTGGATTCCCACTCTCTCTGGTGTCTTGAATACTGGAACAATAACATTCATATCTTCATCCACGTGACGGGACTAGAGAATCTAAATCATACCTTCATCCATTAACCTCTTGATGTGTCTCTTCACAACCATACAACCTCTAGGATTGACACTGCAAATTGCCAACCATCATGTTCATGCTCACAATCGCTTACCAAACAGATATCCTTGTGCATCGTCACCAACAACCTTCTAATAAAGCGGACATCAAATACCTTGAACTCCCCAGGACAACCATCTACCATATTGAGAGAAGGGTTACCATAAGCAGGTAGTGGATTAGCTTTGACATTAGGCGCACGGTCCTCAAAGGACACCATCCCACTATTTACCAGCTTTTGGACTTCATACTTCAGGGGGTAACAATTCTCAATATCGTGATCGGGAGCTCCTTGGTGAAAGGCACAACGAAGTTCTGATTTATACCACCATGGAAGTGGTTCAGGGATCTGAGGCAGATTTCTTGGTTGCAAAAGGTTCTTGAGAACCAATGATGGATACAGTTCAACATAAGTCATAGGAATCGGGTCGAAAGAGATTGTTGATATTTTTGTTGTTGTAAGTGTTTGTTCATTGCAGTGGCAGTTGTTGATGTTGTTGTTGAATTGGTGTTGATTGATTGTTCGAAAATACTGGAATCACAGATGATACTTGATTATGGTGTTGACGGGGTTGTTGACTTCTTCTTACATGAGGCCTCCTCTTCCTCCCAACAGATACTGCATTGGTCTCGTTCTCTTTTTTCTTGGAAAACCCGCTGCCATATTTCTTGCTAGATGAAACCTCCTCTTTAGATAATCGTCCTTCTCAGACACCTTCTTCTAATCTCATCCCTGTCTTTACCATCTCGTTAAAATTACTAGGGGCACTGGCAATCATCCGCTCATAGTAAAATGAGCTCAGGGTCTTGAGGAAAATCTTGGTCATCCCCTTTTCTTCAAAAGGAGGGGTAATCTGAGCGGCAAGCTCTCTCCATCGCTGAGCATATTCTTTAAACGTCTCCTTATCCTTCTGAGATAATAACCTCAATTGATCCCTATCTAGCGCCATATCGATGTTGTACTTGTGCTACTTCACGAATGTTTCACCCAAATCGTTGAATGTGTTGATACTCGCACTATCCAAACCCATGTACCACCTCAAAGCGGCACCAGTCAGACTGTCTTGAAAATAATGAATCAGTAACTAATCATTATCAGTTTGTGTTGATATCTTTCTAGCATACATGACGAGATAACTGAACAGACAGGTATTCCCCTTATACTTTTCAAAGTCCGGGACTTTGAACTTCATCGGGATTTTCACATTAGGAACCAAGCAAAGGTCCGTAGTACTCTTACCAAACAGATCCTTTCCCCTCAAGGTCTTCAACTCCTTTATCAACTCAAGGAATTGGTCTTTCATTTCATCCATCTTCTCATAAATATTCAAACCCTCAGACGGCTCGGAATGATAGATGGTGTCTTCAACGCGGGGTAAAGTGTGAACATTCGGTGGTGGCACAGACATGACCGGGCTACATGGCAGCATGGAAGCAAATGTAGGCACAAAACCCTCTGGCACAAAGTTGGGCGGCATTCCCCACGGGAATCTGACAGGCATGTGTAGCGGTAAATTCATGACCATCAAGCTATGGATAAGCAATACGCTAGTAAAACCAGAGTCGCCACCGCGCTTTTATTATTTCCAAGGGAAAAGGGAAAAGTACGAACAAAACCCAAAAGATAAGAAGTTTTCAAATCAAAACTAATAAAATTCCAGAGATTACAGGTAATGGGGTTGGTTACACAGAGGGAAGGTGCTAGCATCCAAAGTGTCATGGGTACTCCTAGAGAGCCCTTTTTTGTGTGCATATGAGTTTTTGTACAAATGGGGTTTGCAATAAGTAGAATGGGGGGATGAGAAAAGAATTCATTAATTATATTTTTTGTGTTTGACAAGACCTTCAGACTTGTGCCTATGTACCAACATAAAAATGAGGGATTAAAAACTCGTAGTTCGTGGTATCAATTTCAAAGTGGGTGCATTGCTTTTAACAAAAATTTAAGTTTAACAAAGGCACAAAAGGCCTAAAAGAGTTTGAATGAGTGTTAATTCTTTTTGCCTTTTTAAATTTTAAGTCAAGTATAGTTAATTTCATTTATATGTTTGAAAAGATTTGACCAATGGGATGCAATCCAATAGACAAGAATGTCATATAGAAACCCAAATTTCCCTTGGACTTTAGAATCAATCATCATCAATACACAAATATCAAGATGAAGGGAAAGGCATCAAACAAAGATAGCCATATCCAAGCTTAGCAACTCCATGATCTTCTTCAAAATTTCCCATGTATCAGATGACTTCAAAGAGGGCATGAGACACGGGTTCAAAATAATAGCTTCAATATGATCATGTTGGAGATGAACTCAAATGGATCTTCAATATTGTATCAGATGAATATTCACTTCACAAGCACTTGGTTTCATGAAAGTTGGCATTGGCCAAGTCCTTTGCATAGGGAATGTTGCCTAAATTCTAAGTCCAATAGTCTCAGATCAAACCAACAGTACACACAAAATGTTTTTAGGATTTTTGTTCTTATTATGTACATTAAAGTCAAAAGACCAAACAAACAAATAAGTATACACAAGCATACAATATATCACAAAATAGGGCCCAAATGGGCAAAGTGAAAATGGAATTAAAGTAAACAAATTGAATGGTATGAATAATGGCAAATGAAATAAAAGCTTAAAATTAAAGTGCATAAAAGTAAATGACTTGAAATTAAATGTTAATTGTTAGTTGATTAGAAGTTAGTATTGCTTTTGCTTTAGTTTTGCTTAAGTCATTCTTTGGAGAACACTCAACCCACTTATCACAAGCATGAGTCCTTGAACCAAGACATCTTCCAAAGGAAGGAAAAAAGGCCAAGTTCCCACACAATACCATGAAATAGGGGAGACTTACAATCTCACTAACTAGAATGTTATGCCTTTTTGTGTCACAAATTTAGCGCTATGTTAAGCAATCGTAATTGGACTTATGTAGAAGTCACAACTATTTGAGGTCGGGCAATAGAATTTTGGTGTTAATGCATGTTAGAGACATAGTATAATGGACTATGCTCATGAAACATACCACACACAAAAATAATATGCAAAGAGGTGGACCTAATCTCATCTATACTCATGTTAATTTTGCAATCAATTAGTCTTAGGATATAGAGATATCCTAGGTCCATGACATGGATGAATAAAGAAGGGGAATGAGATGAAGAGGGAGGGGGAATAAATTCAACACAAATTGGTCAAAGGAGGAATTTTACCAAATTAATATCATTCATTCATTTTGGGAGATGGAATATATATTCCATCAATCCTCTAAATCCGATGATCTTAACCTAACAAAGTCAAAACAACCTTGACCAAGGCCCAACAACACAAGTCAAACTCACAAAGTCAATTAAAATGGCTCTACACAATTTATTTGGCATTTAAATAAATTAAAAATAATCAAAATATGCATTAAATTAAATTATGGTTGGTCAATTTCCTAAAACCTCATCAAAACACCAAAGAAATGGACATGAGATTTGTCATAGGTCAAACAAAGTCAAAGGACCTTGGAGAAAAAAATTCATAATTTTTGGAAACTTAAAAGTATTTTTAAACAATTAAAAATATTCACAAAAATCAATTAAATCATGAAAAATATTAATAATGATCCAAAAAATAATTTTAATTCAAAAAATGAAAGAGGAATTTATTTTAAAAAATTTGGTGAAACTCTCATATTTTTTGGATCAATATTAAAATTAATATGAATTAATGAAAATAAAGGAAATAAAATGAAATTCAAATATTCAGAAAAACGTGTTCCACCATGTACACGAGTCAGCGCGCCACGCAAATGGTATTTAAAGCTAATGCTCATGATTAAAACATAATGGAATGATCATGTGGCTCTGGACAGTCCAGCTCATCACCGACACAAAACACCGGTCATCGTCTCAGGCGACCTCGGCTGGACTGGTCCACTCATCACCATCACAAAAATGAAAAAGAAGGACATGATTTTAAAGTAAAAATGACATTGATCACGAATCTGACCTCAATTCATCCT
This sequence comes from Lathyrus oleraceus, assembly GCF_024323335.1. NCBI lineage: Eukaryota > Viridiplantae > Streptophyta > Magnoliopsida > Fabales > Fabaceae > Lathyrus > Lathyrus oleraceus. The sequence goes on from NC_066585.1 coordinate 155,889,150, forward strand.
AACTCCAAGTATATTGAGAGATACATGGAGTTGAAATTTGAGGTACATGAACTGAGTTGCTTCGATTTGACCTCAAAGCAACTCAATCTTCTTGCATACATTAGTAGGACTTCAGACAACCAAGGATCCAAGAGAATTGATGAGAATTGAGAGAGAATCAAAGAGAAGAAAAATCTAGAAAATACCTTCAATGTTGTATAGAACTCGATTGATCTTGCTTTGATTCTTGCTTGATCTCACCCGGGAAGCTTGTAGAAGTGGTTTAGAATTGAACAAAAGCTTTGGATCCCTGGAGTTTTGAATCTCAAAATAGTGAGATTCAAACTCAATTTTCAAAGAAAATTCTTAAGTTTCTCCTTTCAAATGTGAGGGTTTGAGGTATTGGAGCAAAGCTGGCTTGCAAGGGTCCCTAATTCTGATGCTAGAGGCCTCTATTTATAGTTGCAGCTTGTGATATTTGCACTTTCAAATTCAATTTCCAAATTTGGCAATGGATGAAGCATGCTTGCATGGGCATGTGCAGGCCTATGAAGTCACTCAATTAGGTCCATAATCAAGTGTAAATGAGTCTGGAAGTGAATTGGAATGCAAGGCAAATGTGTAGAGCTGTTTGAAGTTTCATCTTTGCCAAATGATGATGCCATGTTAAAGCCATGCGCATACCACTCAAACCTTGTCCAAAATGGATGAAATTGGACTCTTTGGAAAGGTTAGATCAAGAGAGACAACTCTTATGTTGAACACTTTTCCATTTGAAGCTTGTATCATGATGAATTTTAAGGTGGAAATTTGGAAATTTTAACATATAAAAGAAAATTCTAAGTGTCAAGCCATATGTTCACTTATTCCACCTTGGCTAACTTTTTGTGTGAGCTTCAAATGAGAAAAGTGTCTTTATCAAAGTCGTATCTCTTCCAAAATCCTTCATAATGGTCATAAATTTGACCTCATTTGGATTTGAGATGAATGAGTTATGCATTTTTGAAGTTAAGGAAAATCACTTGTTGAATGGTATTGGTCCAAAATGACCTAAAATGTATCCTCATATCACATGCTCATAAAAGTTTAATTAGATCTTCCTCCAAACATAAAAGTTGAAGTAGACATCTTGAATTTCATTGTGCAACTTGGAAATCTTTCATCTCATAAAAAATGAGCAAGTTATGGCCTTAGGAAGTTGACCTCCAAATTATGGTTTAGACAAAATGACCTATAATCTTTCACCATAAAAAATGACTTTCCAAGCAAAACTAGCTCTAGATCTCAACCTGAAAGTTGTTTGGAATGTCATTTAGAGTAAATTTTCTCTTAGAATCATTTACATATGATAAACATTGTAGGAGATAAGGTCTAGGGGACCCCAGTTTTGCTCAGATGAATTCCTCTAGTTAACCACCATCGACCAACTTGCTAACTTGCAATTCTCTTGAGTTTTAGGACTCATAGGAGATCATAGGGGCTCATATATGATGCCTAGAGCCATTGTGGATCATTTCATGGTTGAGTTCTTAGCAATGAGGGTCTTAAACCCTAGATGTGAACTTGATAGATCAAAGGTGATCATGTGCCCTACCTACAAAAGAGTTAGACAAATGCAAAGACAATTTTTGATAAGTAAATGATAAAATAACAAGTATGATACAATCACATAGTGCTTGGTGATCTCTCCCATTACAAACCCAATGAAGGGTAAAGAGGATGCGAAGGTATGATCCTAATGCTAATGCATATGATGAGGTAGCATGAGGGATCTTAGGGTCAAAATTGGGGTCTTACAGCTGCCCCTATTTAAGGACATTCTGACTGAGGAGGCAAAGGTTAAAATCTTCATATTGACTCAGTAGAATGAGCCTAAATAACAACATATAGAAAGAAATTTGTTCCCTAAGAGACCTCATGATGCATATGATATGAATTCTAACAATAAACTCTATGTGGGGAAATATTGCCACAAAGGAAAAGAATTCAGAGAGATTGAAAGTCTGCAGGAGCGTAATACATTTCGTAAGGAAAACTCACTGGGGAAACAGATACTCTGGGGGACAAAGGGTTGTGCGTAGGCCAGGCTACGACTTAAAAACTTCTTGGGGACTCGAGGAATTCTTCGAAAATAAATCAATGGAAAGACTCAACCAGGGAATAAAAGGAACCTCTGCAAGGGAAATGGGTAGATCATAACAAAACTGAAATACTCGAACCATGTAGGAACAACGATTTCACTAAGGAAATATGCACTCAAACTCGACTGGGGAAGAAAAGATCTTCAACACAGGAGGAGCAGAAATATATTATCCACTACCAGTTACTGGGTACGGAGATAACAAAATCTGACAGGGAGGGCATCCGTTACCGGTTAGGGTAAACATATCAAGGATGACTCGCTGAGGGCCTCCATGAGGTGTATTCATTACCAACTACTGGGTAAGAATAGACTTGTTGGGGAAAACCTGAAAATATGATTTACAACTACCGGTTACTAGGTAGGAGGCCAAAGAGAGAGAATATCTATCACCGGTTAAAGTGAACATATCAAGGATAGACTCAAAGGAAAGAAAATCCATTATTGGTTAAGATGAACATATCGAGGATAGACTTGCCTGGGGATGTTTAAGGAGGATATCCGTCATCGGTTAGGATGAATATATCAAGCATAAACCGCCTGAACAAAAAAGTAGGGATTACATCTATCGAATGTTGGATAGAATACCATCAAAGAGAATATTCGTCACCGGTTAGGATGAACATATCAAGGATAGACTCTGCAAGGGGATAAAAAACAGGATTTACAACTACCAGTTACTGGGCAGAAGATTGCAAAGAGAAGGAAACCCGTCATCGGTTAGGATGAACATATCAAGGATTAACTCTCTAGGAAACAAATAGGGATTACAACTTCCTTTTTTCTGGGTAGAATACCATCAAAGAGAGAATATATGTCACCGGTTAGGATGAACATATCAAGGATAGACTCTGAAAGGGAAGAAAATATATGTCATCGGTTAGGATGAACATATCAAGGATATACTTCCTGAGGAAACGTGAAAACGAATTCACTGCGGAGAAAAAGGGGTTAGTTTTGTCGGGCATTGGGCGAGAAGTAACAAATTGCAAACTAAGAAGAATACTACCAGTTACCGGGTAATAGACTCTTAGGGGACCAAAAATTTCTATCTAGGTAAGATCTAGAAAGAAACTGTCAATCAAGACTCAACCCGATGAGGATATAACTCAAGGGGAGGGGTTCCATCCAGATAAACAACTGGGGAGGAAGCTGAAATAATAGCCATCCACGAGAAAATAACTCAGTGGGGAAAGGAGAAAGGTTAAAGTCTTTCTACTTAAGGAGCTGACACTCTACAATTGAAGGAGGACAAACACACCAGACCTGTATGGGGATAAAGTACCACCAAAACAGAAAATAAGAATCACAAAAAATGAATCAACAGGTGTAATGATGCAATAATGAAGTTATATGAACGTATATGTATATGTATAATGATTATGCTGACAAAACGACCACAAAGGATACAAAATGCCTCTGATCTGAATCATCAATACGAATCCTAGCCAATCCACAAAAGAGGGAAACAACTGTTGGAGAAAAGAGATCAGCATCTCAAAGGCTCGACCCTAACTAGGGAAGAAAAGAGGAGATTTGCTGAGGAAATTGTTACCAATTCTGCGGGGAATTTTTAGGTCAACACCATTTCAAATGGGAGACAACCCTACAGGGAAACAAACACAAATAGCCGCTCGAAAATCAGGAGGAAACTCTGGCTGGGAACGAATCCGATGGCGACTTGCGGGGAAACCAAAGTTCTGTCGTAACTGATGCAAACTACTACAACGAAATGCCCTCACTCAGCTGGGGAACAACCATAAATTAGTTGGGGACAACGGAGAATTAACAGCTGGGGAAATCAACAAACATCGGGTGCTAATCGTGCTGCCGGGGATGAAAGAGGAATCACACCTACTGCTTGGGGAGAACCAATAATGCTCCACGCCTAGGGCTTATTGCTTTCAAACCATTGTTGATATTCCCTCTAATGAAATCGATTGCTTAAAATTAACGCTTTTATATGTTTAAGAAAAAAATATAATTTTGATTAAAATTAAATTTCAAAAAGTGATCATAATAAAATTTAAATCTATTTGGCTGAATTAAATAAGAGTAGAAACAATTGGACACAAGCTCAACTTTATTTAATAGAATGGTAGTTTGTAAATGACAAGACTCCATAGATCTTTACAAAAGTTTGAAAAATGGTAATTTACATGGAAAAGGGCTACATTGAATACAATGATCACTAATCCTTCTACCAACTCTTGATATCCGTTATGCTCTCGGCTGCAATTGGGGATCAGAATCCGACAATGTGCTCAAGAAAGTTTTTCAGAACTGAAGATCAGCGGGATGCAATTACTTGCTATAATCCCTAATTTTTTTGCATAAATTGCCCCAAGGTGGGGTACTCAATTTATCAGAATAATTTTTCTGTGTTATGTCTCTAACTTTTGTCTGGATCGCCCTTTCGGGTATTCAATCCACCGATACGCTTATTTTTGCCTAAGCCGCCCTTTCGGGTTTTCAACTTAGCGAGTTGTTCTTTTCCTTTTAGGCGAAGTATTTATTGACTACATCTGCGTTCATAGGACGAGTGAACTCTTCACCATCCATAGTTGTAAGAATCAAAGCACCGGCTGAAAAGGCTCTCTTAACAACATACAAGCCTTCATAATTAGGTGTTCATTTTCCCGTAGAATCTGGTTTGAAAGATAGGATCTTCTTGAGCACCAGGTCACCTTCTCTAAACACACGAGGTCTGACCTTCTTATCAAAAGCTTTCTTCATTATCTACTAGTATAATTGACCATGACACATGGCAGTTAACCTCTTCTCTTCAATCAAATTCAGCTAATCATACCTGGTCTGACACCATTCAGCCTCAGTCAACTTGGCTTCCATTAAGACACACAATGATGGGATCTCAACCTCTACGTGGAGCATATATTCCATATCATATACAAGAGATAAAGGGGTTGCCCCTGTTGAAGTGAGGATGGATGTACGATACCCGTGCAAAGAAAATGGGAGCATCACATGCCAATCCTTATACGTTACAACCATCTTCTAGATAATCTTATTGATGTTCTTGTTTGTAGTTTCAACATCCCCATTCATCTTAGGGCTGTAGGGAGAAGAATTATGGTGTGCAATCTTGAAGTCTTTGCAAAGAGCTTCCACCATATTGTTATTCAAGTTCGATCCATTATCAATAATGATCTTGCTTGGCACACCATAACGACATATGATCTGATTCTTGATAAACCTCAGAACAACTTGCTTGGTTACATTCGCATACCATGCTGCCTCAACCCATTTTGTGAAGTAGTCAATTGCCACCAGAATGAAATGATGTCCATTCAATGCTTTGGACTCAATCATACCAATCATATCAATTCCCCACATGGAGAAGGGCCATAGGGAGGAAATGACGTTCAACAGTGTCGGAGGAACATGAATTTTATCTGCATAATTTTGACACTTGTGGAATTTCTTCACAAACTTACAACAGTCAGATTCCATTGTCGGTCAATAGTAACCTACTCGCAACATCTTCTTTTCCATTGCATGTCCATTGGAATGAGTACCAAATGGTGCCTATCCACGTATCTGAGTAGAACCATATCGAAGTTTCTCTTGTACAAAATATCACCATTCAGGTAGAAATTGTCGGGTAATCTTCTCAAAGTCTTTTTATCTTTCAAAGATGCCCAGACGGGTAAATCTGACTTTGGAGGAAACACTTGATGTCGTAATACCATGGCTTTTCGTCTTTGATTTCTTCAACAGAAAACACATGAGCTGACATATTGTCACACCCCGATTTTGACCCTAAACCACTAATTTAATACATCTATCATAGGTTTTGCATATTTACATAGCATAACATGCATTCCATACCGCATAGTGCCTAGAATACCAGTCGAAATAATTTTTTGGAATTACAGGCAAACCGGTTGAATTAATCGCCAGATGTGCGTCAAATCAGTAGACAAATTTTTTAAAATCAAGCTTGCAAACACCTGTTTTATTAATCTACGTTTCGCGTAGTTTAATCTGGTATGCTCAATTTATTTTTCGGCTAAGTTTTCGGTCACCTTTTGACCCGCCTGAGTCTTTTAACCGGTCAAAATTTATTTCAAAATTTTAAGAAACGCTGTATTTTTTTAATAAGTATATTTTGTGTTGATCATTTTAGTGCATCTGATTTAATTTTTCGAGCGAATTTTCGCCCGACTTTTATTCGTAATTAGTCATTTTTATTTTTGTTTCTTTGTCCAAATATCCAAATTAATTAATCAGATTTCTTCTACTATTTAGTTTGAATTTGGGCTAATTGTTTGAATAAGTTTTATTATTTATTTTATTTATTTAGCATTAAAATGTTGATTTTTTTTAAAAAATAAAAGAGAAGAAGGAATCAAATAATTATCTGCATAGGATCCCCCAACAGATCTTTTTCTCCATTACCAAACAAATTGTCTCTCTCTCAAATTAGGTGGTGACAGCTAGAGGTATGGAAAAAAAGAAGAAAAAAGATCTCTCTCACGCTCTCACAACAGAACCTCTGCTGCTCATTAAGCCTTCACCAAAACTCTTACCCTCCCTAAAAAAAAGAGAGAACTTTGCTTCATTATTTATTTTTCTAATCTTCACCTATAGTTTTCTTTTCTTACACTTGACCAAACAGCTAGCAATATACACAAATCAGAGAAGTGTTTCCCTTGCTTTTTTTTCTTGGTAACGGTAATACACCAGCTTAAGTTATCTCCATTGATTTACCCTTTCATCTTCACGATAAAGCAAACAAAATAATCAAACCACCTAACCTCCATTAACCCACCATGAAACACACCGTTCTTTTCACGGTGCACCCCAACGCTCAACCTTACATCTATTTCCGACGAGCTTCCACTTCACTTTGCTGCCGGCAAAACAGAGCCAGTAATTTTCAACCATTTTAGCACCGTTTTCTATTTCAAAAAAATGTCCTGACAATAGTGCACAAACTCAGCTCTGCCGCTATACTTGCAAACCACACGGAACCGTCTATGTCACCTGAGTCATTGTCGTTTTCTTTTTTTCCGATAGATAAGAGGAAGTTGTTCATTATTTTGTGTTTTTGAGGTTTGTGTGCGGTGCATTTTCTTTGTTTTGTTAGGAGTGATGATTCAAGTTATTTCATCTTATTAATTTTTTTTTATTTTCACTGAAACATGAAATTGGTTTGGGGTAGCTTTTCATTTCCTTATACTGCATTTTTGTTTTCATTTTAGCATAAAAAGATGTTGTTGTTTTTGCTTTTTATGTGTTGCATTAGATGAGTAGAAATTAATTTTCCTTATTCTTTTTTCTTTTGATTTATTATTATAGATTTTGGAGTTTAAATGATGTGTTTTAAATAATTGGTTTTATTTATTTTGGACTGTGAATGCATTAATTTGTGTCGATTTCTCATGCAAGGTGGAGGTGCACTTTAGATTGCAATACATTTCCCTGCATGATGAAACACGTTAGCATTTATTTATTTATTTGTCTTTTTTTCATTTTTATCCCGTATTTATATATTATATATTAGCTGATGCAAGCAATGGACAACTAGTAACTCATGACTCAGTGGTTGATGCAATAGCCTGCTACCTACTGGTCATGAGTTCCATATTTGTATACACCATTTTTAGGTTTTGTTCATATTTGTTTGTTTTTCTTCCACTTTTTTGGTTCCTTTGCCCTTTATAGAAATGGATGCAACTAATTTGTGACTAATTGCTCATGACTAGGTCATGGTTTTGACCCTTGTGCAACCCACTTTCTATTTATTTCATTATTTTTACCAATTCATTTTTTTAATGTTATTTTATTTTTAATCCTTTTTATATTTTTAGTCTCATTTCCGTGACACTTGTTGACTTTAATGACTGCCTTTGATTTATTTTATTGTTTAAACATCGATTTTTAATCTATGGATTTGGCAATTCTCGTGTTATTTATCCATGATTATTTTATCGATATATTGATAGTATTTTGCCGCATTTTGATTAATCGCATATGACATTTCAATTATTGTTGATATGTGCACACCGATTTTGAGCACATTACCTAGTTGTTGTTTGCTCCTCAATTTCCACCTGTCTTGTGCGTCTTTGCGTTATGTGACCTTGATTCGCATCCTCGCATCCCGATTTTAATCCGTGCACACCGATTTTGAGCACATTACCTAGTTGTTGTTTGCTCCTCAATTTCCACCTGTCTTGTGCGTCTTTGCGTTATGTGACCTTGATTCGCATCCTCGCATCCCGATTTTAATCCGTGCACGTCCCAATTTTACTCCTTTCGATTTAATTTTTAATTGTCTTGTTAATTTAATTTGTGTTTGTTCTTTTTTTTTCACATGGCTTACTCTTGGGCTTTCTTACAATGAGATCATCCTCTTGCACCTACACTCATGCATTGCTTATTCATTGATTAGTCTGATTTAATTGTTTCATTATTTTGAATCCCCATTAGGAAAATGTACCCCCATTCCCATGGCATGTAATAATTTTATCGCTTTTCATTTCCTTATTGTTTGTTTGTTTAGCTAGTTACTAACATAAGAATAAAATCAATTTCTTTTCAAAAAGATCAAAAATAATGACTCGATCCAACGTCGAGTATTTTCTCAATAAACAAATACATCGATCTCTATTCATCCATTTCTATTTATTCTCTTTCTTTCAACCCACTTCATTCAAATCTTTCTCAATCGATCATCAAATACTTGATCCAACGTCAAGTCATTTTCACAATAAAAACTCAAAAATACTCAATTACTATTTAACACTTTTCAATAAGGATGGAAATGGGACATGGTGGATACCACGCACTCCTGAGACTAGGATTCGAGATGGATATCTCACCTATCTTAGCTCTCTTCATCATCCAAAATTGTCAATGCGGTTTCTTCAAACCCTTTCTCAATCAAATTAAAAAACACTTAATTCTTATTAAGTACTTTTGCAAATAAGATGGAAATGGATCGTGGTGGATACCACGCACTCCTGATACTAGGATTCGAGATGGATATCTCGCCCATCCAAGCTCTCTCCATCACTCAAAACACATCAAACCAATCAAACCTTTTCTCGCCGCCGTGCGATTGACCCTTAAACCCTTTCTCAAACGAAAGGTACTTTGTTTCAAGAAAATGCAAAGCAATGTTTCCCCACTTTTTTTGGGTAGTCCAACAATGTTTTCGTCGATTGACACAAAGTAGCTTTCGCTAAAATTGACCAACAAACAAACATTTTTCTATCCAGAACTACGTAAGCCTTGAGTTCTCTATTGAGATACGTAGGAGCAGGACTTGTAAATCTTGTCAGGCTCACTAATAAAAAAACTTAGGTTTAGTCCTTCGTTGAAAATCCAAAAAACATTCTTCTCTCTTCCATTCTTTATTTCCCACCTAATAACTTGAAAAGCCTAACATTTCAAACTAACACTAACGCGCACAACTAACCTAACGGTTCCCGTTGAGTACAACGGACGTGAGGGGTGCTAATACCTTCCCCTTGCGTAATCGACTCCCAAACCCTGGTTTGGTTGAGACGACCATAATCATTGTCATTCTTTCTTGGGTTTTATCGACATTTCCCCTTTTCCTTTTTAGGAATAAATAAAATTCAGTGGCGACTCTGTTCAGTCCATCATTGCGAGCATGCGATTGCGCTTCGCTAGGTCATGTCTCTCATTTTTTCCGAGGTACGACACCTATCAAGACGCATCATAGTTAAATAGAGAACTTCATTCCAATACTTCACTATGATAATTGAAGCCAATGTTACAAGAGCATCTGCCATCCGATTTTCATCTCGAGGGATATGATGAAACTCAACCTTTGTAAAGAAAGTTGAAATCCTCCTCGCATAATCTCTATATGGTATCAAACCGGGTTGATTCATCACTTATTCACCTTTGATCTGATTCACAACCAGAGATGAATCTCCATAAATATTCAAATACTTGATTCTGAGATTAATGGCCTCTTCAAGCCCCATAATGCAAGCTTCATACTCTGCCATATTATTTGTACACTTGAAAGTTAACCTAGCTGTAAATGGAAAATGAGTGCCTTGAGGAGTAATGATTACTGCCCCAATTCCATTATCATACTGATTAACAGCTTCATCAAATACCATGTCCCAACGAGAACCAGGTTCTGGCCCTTCCTCAAGCAATGGTCATCACAATCTTTCATTTTCAGGTACAAGATCTCTTCATCAGGAAAATCATACTGCACTGACTGGTAATCTTCAATCAGTTGGTGAGCCAAGTTATCAGCCAAGACACTACCTTTGATTGCTTTCTGAGATCGGTATTCGATATCATACTCTGATAACAACATCTGCCAATGGACAATCCTCCCAGTTAAAGTAGGCTTCTCAAAAATATACTTGATTAGATCCATTTTGGATATCAACCAAGTGGTATGATTCATCATATATTGACACAGACGCTTAGTAGCCCAAGCCAATGCGCAACAAGTCTTCTCAAGCATAGAATATCGAGTCTCATAATCGGTGAACTTCTTACTGAGGTAGTAAATAACATATTCTTTCTTTCCAGTCTCAACTTGTTGACCTAGAACACAACCCATACTCTCTTCAAGCACAGTCAAATACATGATCAATGGTCTTCCTTCAACAGGTGGAGACTGAATCGGAGGCTCGAGCAGATATTCCTTGATACTATCAAAAGCTTTTTTGCAATCTTCAGCCCAATCACAAGATTGATCTTTCCGAAGAAGCTTGAATATAGGCGCACATGTGGCAGTCATGTGTGAAATGAATCTCGAGATAAAATTCAAGCGGCCGAGAAAACCTCAGACTTGCTTCTCAGTTTTTGGCGCATGCATCTCTTGTATTACTTTGACCTTGGCAGGATTAACTTCAATACCCTTCTCGCTGACAATAAAGCCTAACAACTTACCAGAACGAACACCAAAAGTACACTTATTGGGATTCAAGCGGAGTTTATACTTCCTCAAACGCTGGAATAACTTCAACAAATGCTCAACATGTTCCTCTTTATTAATAGATTTAGCAATCATGTCATCGACATAGACTTCGATCTCTTTATGCATCATATCATGAAAAAGAGTAGTCATTACTCTTTGGTAAGTTGCACCGGCATTCTTTAAACCGAAAGGCATCACTCTATAACAGAATGTTCCCCAAGGTGTAATGAATGTGGTCTTCTCCATATCTTCGGTTGCCATCTTGATCTGATTATATCTGAAAAATCCGTCCATAAATGAAAAGACTTTGAACTTAGTTGTATTGTCTACCAACATATCAATGTGTGGCAGAGGGAAATCATCTTTCGGACTGGATTGATTCAAATCTCTATACTGGATTGATTCAAATCTCTGTATTGTCTACACACATACAGACTTTCCCATCCTTCTTCGGAACAGGTACAATATTGGCCACCCACTGCGGGTATTCAGCAGTTACAAGGAAATCGGCATCAATCTACTTTTGCACTTCTTCTTTAATCTTCACTGCCATACCAGGATGAGTTTTCCTTAATTTCTGCTTGACTGGCGGGCATTCTGGCTTTAACGGCAATCTATGCTCCACAATCTCAGAATACAACCCAGGCATGTCTTGATAGGACCAACCAAACATATATGAATATTCTCGGAGAAGATCAATCAACCCCTTTTTCACTTCAGGACACAGTCGAGATCCAATCTTGACTTCCTTCACATCATCCTCGGAGCCCAAGTTGACTAAATCAATATGCTCTTCGAATGGCTGAATGGCTTTTTCCTCACGCTCAAGAAGACGAGACAATTCGTCACTTACTTCTTCATCACTTCCTTCCTCAGCCTCAAACACAGGGATTCAAAATTTGGAGAAGGAGAAGGATCATTGTATTTAATGGGGTTAGGAACCAACCTGCATAATGATTTGATATTTTGATTTTAGAGAATTAAATTGTGACAAAATATTATGCAGATGGACAAATTTATTTATTTATTTATGTTTTTTGTGATTACCATTTTCAGAATAAAGCAAAAAGTAAAAATAAAACATCATAGATGTGGATGAATAGAATTATATTTTATTGATGATCAAATTTGAGATGCCTGACAATGTTCACTTCTCCCTTAGGCATAGGAGAAGGATTTTCAAAAACGAATAAAAGCTATTACGTAGATCGATGCACAATAACAGGAATGTCAACAGCAGTCCAATTGTCGCAAGCTTTTCCCTGTGTCACAAAATTGGTGCAGTCTTCGTTTTCATCACCCTCTAGTACCATAGCTAAGTGTTGTTCATTACCATGAATGAACCCTCCACTACGGAAACTGGGTCACGCATCTTTAGCTTTAATCACAGATGAACCTCGTTGGGCACCTAAACCATCTTTGCTCTTGTTATCGGAGACCTCTACCATTTGTCCCCACTGATCAGACTGACCATCTTCAACAATCTTCTGCACATCTTTGAAGAAGGACATAGGTGCCCCAACTCTTTTTTCCTTAGTAATAGACAAGGCTTGGAACGGAGTTCCAACCTCATCCTAACTTCTACATAAGAGAAAGATGACAGATGGCTGACCAACAATGCCTTCTCCCCACCAACAATAACCAGCTTACATTCTTGACAATCTTCAATTTTTTATGCAACGTTGAAGTAACAGGCTCCTGCTTCATGTATCCATGACCTTCCCAACAAATCGCTATAGGTCGGGTGGATATCCATTACTTGGAAAGTAATCTGAAAATCACTCGAACCTATCTTTACAGGAAGGTCCGCTTCACCGATCACAGTTTTGCGAGAACCGTTAAAAGCTTTGACGATCATGCCAAAATATCTCATAGGGGATCCTTGATATGACAGCCTAGAAAGAGTTTACTTCGGAAGTACATTCAATGAAGAACCGGTGTCAACCAAAACATTTGGCAGAGCGTCCTCCTTGCAATTCATCTAAATGTGCAGAGCCAAATTATGATTTCTACCCTCCTCAGGGAGTTCTTCATCACAGAAACTAAGATTGTTACAGGAAGTGATGTTAGCCACAATATGATCGAACTGATCCACCGTAGCATCATGTTCCATATAAGCTTGCTCTAGAACTTTCTGTAGTGCTTCTCTGTGCGCTTCTGAGTTCATAAGCAGAGACAACACTGAAATATTGGAGGGGGGTTGGAGCAACTGCTCAACCACATTGAATTCGATCTTCTTGATCAAACGAAGCACCTCATCATCATCGCTAGGCTTCAAACCGCTGGATTCACCAGACTGACACTTTGGAACACTAGCAGAATCTACCACATGCGCATCAACCTTCTTGCTAACAGATATATCTTCCACATTCTTCGGGAACACCGACCCAAAGACTCGACCATTGTGGGTCACCTTAGTAACATCAGCAATGCTCACAACAGAACTGGTTGTATGCAAAGGAACTTCTTGACCATTCTCTAGCATGGTAGCATTGTACCAATACGGGACAACTTTATCGAATGCATACGGGATGGGGCCCGCTAACCGTATAACCAGTAGCGATATCGATCTGTTGCTGACGTTGTTACTGTTGTTGCTGTCGTACTGGATTACTACTCTTTCAAGAGTTTTGAAAACTGGTACTATAACATTCACATTGTCATCTACATGACGGGACTGGACAATATGAATCAAACCTTCATCCATCAACCTCTGGATGTCTCTCTTTACAACCATACAACCTCTAGGATTGACACTTCAAATAGCACAACCGTCATGATCATGCTCACAATCGCTGACCAAACAAATATCCTTGTGCATCGTCACCAAGGACCTTCTAAGAAAGCATACATCAAATACCTTGAACTCCCAGGACAGTCGTCCATCATATTAATAGATGAATTCCTATGGGCAGGTAGTGGGTTAGCTTTGACGTTCAGAGCACGGTCCTCAAAGGACACCATTTCACTTTTAACCAGCTTCTGGACTTCCTACTTTAGGGGGTAGCAATTCTCGATATCATGACCGGGAGCTCCTTGGTGAAGGGCACAGTGGAGTTCCGGTTTATACCACCAGGGAAGTGGTTTAGGGATTTGAGGTGGGTTTCTTGGTTGCAACAGGCTCTTGAGAACCAACGATGGGTACAATTCTGCGCATGTCATAGGAATCGGGTCGAAAGAGACCTTCTTCTCTCAAAATTTTGTTGTTGTTGATGATTGTTTGTATTGTTTTTGTTGTAAGTGTTTGTTCGTTGTTGTGGATGTTATTGTTGATGTTGTTGGGGTTGAATTGGTGTGGACTGATTGTTAGAAAATATTGGGATCACAACTGATACTTGATGATGATCTTGACGGGGTGGTGGATTTCTTCTTACGTGAGGCCTCATTTGCCTCCCAACGGACACTACATTAGCTTTTCTCTCCTTCTTCTTAGCAAAATTGTTATCATACCTCTTACTGGTCGAAGCTTCCTCCTTAGATAATCGTCCCTCTCAGACACCTTCTTCTAGCCTCATCCCCATGTTTACCATCTCGGTAAAATCACTGGGGGCACTAGCAATCATCCTCTCATAATAAAATGAGCTCAGGGTCTTGAGAAAAATCTTGGTTATCTCCTTCTCTTCTAAAGGAGGGGTAATCTAAGCAGCAAGCTCTCTCCATCTCTGAGCATACTCCTTAAACGTCTCTTTGTCTTTTTGAGACAACGACCTCAACTAATCTCTATCTGGTTCCATATCAACATTATATTTGTACTGCTTCACAAATGCTTCGCCCAAATCATTGAATATGCGGATGCTCGCACTATCCAGTCCCATGTACCACCTCAAAGCAGCATCAGTCAAACTGTCTTGAAAATAATGGATCAACAACTGATTATTATCGGTTTGAATAGACATTTTTCTGGCGTACATCACAAGATAACTGAGTGGATAGGTATTCCCTTTGTACTTTTCAAAGTCAGGCACTTTGAACTTCACCGGGATCTTCACATTTGGAACCAAACAAAGTTCAGTAGCACTCTTACCAAACAGATCTTTACCCCTCAAAGTCTTCAACTCCTTACGCAACTCAAGGAATTGTTATTACATCTCATCCATCTTCTCATACACATCAAGGCCCTCATATGGATCAGAATGATAGATGGTGTCTTCCACGTGGGGTAGAGTATGCACAACAAGTGTTGGCACAGACATGACTGGGCTAGATGTCGGCATGGAAGCAAAAGTAGGCGCAAAACCTTCAGGCACGAAATTGGGTGGAATTCCCCATGGGAATCTGGCAGGCATGTTAGGCGCAAAGTGAGCAGCAGTTACAGGAATGGTAGAGGCAGCAACCTCGGAAATGATAGTTCTCTGAGGATGAGGAGTTGCAGGCGTTGGAGAAGACTGGCTATGAGCAGCTAGGACTGACTCCATCATGGCAGTCAGATGGGCAATCTCGTCCTTCAAATCTATGTTCTCTTACTCTAGATGCTCCATAATCTTTGAGTGATTGGCACGGGTATTGTATCAATGAGTCAGCTTGGCTGAAGCACAGAAGAAATACCAATAAGACACCTGGCGAAAGAGAAACCTGTTATACAAATGATGCATGAAATGCAATGCTTGATTGTTTTTATTTTCAAGGAACTTACAATATTATTTGCAAAATATATATAATAACAATTGTAACAATTTGATTGACCATAAAAATATCTTTTATTTATATAATTGGAAGGATTACACTGAGTACAATTTCAGAAACCAAATGAGAATACAAGAGAAAAGGAGACTAGTCATCCTAAGGATCCCTAATAATAACATCAGAAGATCTAGCTGCAGGCGCGTACTTCCTTCGAATGCATCGGATCTCGGTCTCAGCAGAAGCCTTCATCTGAGTCTTCTCGAGGACAAGCTGATCAAAAATCTTCTTCCAAGCAATGAAAGGTTGAGGCATACTAGAGGAAGATGAAACCTCTGGCTCTCTCTGTCTCTTCGTCACTCGGTCTTCAAGTAGCTCAATAAGTGCATCTTTGTCCTTAGACTCAAGCTGCAACTCCTCATGCTTTCGGCTCAAAGCATGGAAACGCTCTTCCCACATATCCTTCTCTTGCTTCATATTGGCGAGCGCGTCTTCTAACTCCTCTACATCTTGGTTAGGGAGAGTTAATGGCTCAACCACAACCATAGACATAGGTCTCTCACAATTATAGGACATCTTCAATTCCAAAGCTCTCTTCTTCACCCAAAGAGTGTAAGCTCCCAAAGCTACACAATTGCACGGACCAAGTGTAAGACCCCAATTTTGGCCCTAAGATCCCTCATGGCCCATATCATATCATATCATAACCTCAAGGATCATTGCATGCCTTTGTCCCCTCCTAGTGGGTAGGTTGCCTTGTGGGTTGATTTCTTGATCACCAAGCATGCTTTGCATTTGTATATCTTTGCCTTTCATATGTTTACTAACCAAAAAGTACAAAAAATATTGTCATTCTAACCTTGTTGCTTGCAGTTGAAGCAATCATCAGAAATTAGGTCAAAGACAGTCAACAGTCAGTCAAAGCAATGGATGGTGGCCATTCTTGCAGAATTTGGGCACCATGATCAATAATCAAGAGTTCATATAACTTGAGACATCATTTGAAGTCAAGTTCTCAAGGAATTAGGGTTTGGAATTCATCAGAAGAGGTTCAGTCAGTGCAAAACCCTAGAAAAGTCAAACTTGGTCAACTGTGGATTTAATCAGGATTTGATGGATAGAATTGATTTGAAGGAGTTCATTCATGCTTGTACAAGCCTCATATATCATGTCCAACCTCATCATGGAAGAAAATCAAGTCAAACAGAAAATTTCCCAAAATAGAAAGTGGACCTGTAATTTCAACTGCCAAAAATGGAAACTTCTTGATCTTAAACTTACATCATGATATAAGCTTCAAATGAATTTTTGCCCAACATTAAAGTTGAAGATCTTGTTCTCCCATTTTCAAAAAGTCCAAGAACTCTCAAATCCCATGTGTGGTTGTCAAGATATGATCAAATCATTTTCACCAATTTTTGAACTTCAAAGAGCCATATCTCTCAAACCATAAGGCCAAATTTGGTGGGGTTTTTTCCTACAAACCACATTTTTCATCCTCTTTCCAAAAATATAAATTTCATGCACCAAAACCCTACCAATCAAAATGGCATTTTTGAACCTTTTTCATTTAAATTCAAAGTTTGACCAAACTTTGACTTTTTGATTCTTTGACTTTTTCTTGATTTGGCCAATTGGGAAATGTTCCATATATCATTTGTGATTTGCTCCAAGCTTAAAATCATAACCATACCACCATTACACTATCATTATGGACCAAAATGCAAATTTGGCAAAATGTGCAAATGGGAGCATAAGAGTAAAAGCAAGTACAGCATTCTGGTACAGACCACAAACAGCATTTGCAAATGTCCTTCTGCAGCATTTCACAAGCCCACTCGACCAAGTATTGCACCTCCCTTGTTCACTTGTACACAATTAGCAAAATGGCCAATACTTCATTTCACACTAAACCAATTTAGCACATGGATTAAGGACCTAAAACAGAAATATATAAGCCTTGTTTCTGCACAAAACAACCCTAGTTTTTGCAGCCACCAACCAGAACACTCTCCTCTCTCTCAACTGCATTTTGGCTCGAGCAACATTTTCACCAAAAACCCTCAAAGCACATAAGAAACCCTTGCTTCCTCCATCATCTAAACATCATTTGTGAGTGTTTTTGAGCATCATTTATCAACTGGAACCTTCCCTTTCGTTCTGCATCTTCAAGCATACAACAATGGCAGTTTGTGGTTTGGACACCTTCATGCTTTGCTGAGCTAGAAAAGCTTCATCATCCATCACTACAGAGCTTAAAGGCCAACTGTTTGAGCTCGAATCAACCAATACAACCCTGTTTCACATTGTCTTCAAAAACAAGTAAGCAATTCGACCTCAATCTTTTGCCATGCCATAATGTGTTTATGAAAGGTCCTTATATGCTGGTTTCAATGCACTTTGTTTCATTTAAAATGGTGCTCTCATGATGGAGAAATATGAACTTTCATTTTCATGACCAAATGTGTTTTCCTTCGATTTGGCTTGTCTACAATGATTTAATGAAAAGTGATGATATATTTGTGATGCTTGAAGTGTGCTGATGCTAGTGGTATGCTTGATTTGGATTACTGGACATTTCGAAATTTCCATGTTTGAACATTGAATGATGAATGCTGTTGTGTTTAAACCCTAAACTCATGTCCAGAAAAATTCCCTTGGTTATGTTTGTTTTGCTGTTAGTTGATGAGGTTTCATGGCCACGATTATGTGTTAATGTTGTTGTTCATGTGGATGATGATTGATGAACATGAAGATAAGACCCTGCAGTTTTGAAACCCCATGAGCATTGTCCTGAAATCCATGTGAAACATGTTGTATGCTGTTGTTTGGTTGCAGTAGGAACATTACCAATGCCATGTTAGTTGTATGTTGTTGGAATTTCGATTTGATGATGATGTTGATGAACCAAGTTTCAAAACCATGCTGCTAAACCCTGCCATGATAAACCCTGTTATTTTTCCAGAAAACTAGCTCATGTATGTTGGTTGCTGTTTGTCTGTTGGTGCTTGAATGTTGTTTTAATGTTGATAATAACACAATGAACAAATGCTCTGCTATTAAACTTTAAGCTGCACAGAATTTTCCATGAGTCGTGTTTGAGTTTTTGTTTGTGTAATGTTGCATGAACATTGCTAAATACCTTGCTGTTTGCCATGTTTTGTTGAATTTCGACTGATGATAGCATGTGGATGATGAATGCTGCTGTTGTTTAAACCAAATACTTTGTCCATAATTATGCTATGCTGTTGTATGCTTGGTCGAGTTTTGTTCATGATGATTGCTCAAAGAACCATGCTGTGCTAAAACCCCAAGTTTCTAAAACCCTAGCAGCATTTTTCCAGAAAAACAAATGTGATTGGCTGTTGTTGTTGTTTGGCTGCGTGTGGTACTGTTCCATTGAGGAACTACCAATCACAACATTTCATTTGGTCTGCATGAAACGCAGAGTTTTGTTTAATGAAAGGGATATTCACTCAAATGCCATCGGTTGACTTTGTTTGACCATATACCATGCTATGTGTTTCATACTTTGTTCAATTATTCATCCAACTTCAACAATTCATTTTTAATTCATTTTAACTCCAAAAATTGTGGGATTTTTTGCATTAAACTCATGAATGTGTCCTCTATTTTATTGTTATTTTTAATTAATTTTCCATGGTCTGGATTTTAAATGATAAATGATTTCCCAACATGTATGCATAAATGATACATTGAGCCATTCCTTTTGTGAAATTGTCATGATACATCCAATGAGCCTGAAATTTTTTGTGGTGAAACTAGACACATTGACCTTTGTTTCCATATAGAGTTTGTGCATTTATCATTTGTGGTTTGCTAGTTATGATTTTTTGAACTAGGGTGTGACAATTTGTGTCACACCAATGATATGCAAATGTATGATTTTTTGTTCACATGTCTCCTGGCCTCCAAATGACCCCAAATTTTGCATGAATCATCTATCACATGTCTAGTTTGTGTATGAATTTTCTTGGAATTAATCTTGCTGTTTTCCATTTATTTGAGAATTTTCTTCCATGCTTAGTCATTTGTTGACTTTTTGTGATATACATTGCCAAATCTTTTGTGAAATCCTCAAATCTTATTGTATGTCCATGAAATTTCATATGTGATAACTAGACATCTCAAGCTTTGCATTGGTGTTAATCTCATTCATTTCTCTTCTGTTTTCAAATTGATATGATTTTTTTGAAGTTGACCCATGTTTGTTGACTTTCACCATGCTTACTTGAATTTGGTTTGACTTCATGATTTTATTTGACTGCCTTCCTCTCATCCAAATGCCATGAAATTTGACATGTCTACCATGATAGATGTTAGGTTTGAATGTGATTTATTTCATGATTTTTGAAGTTGTTTGAGTTGACTTTTGAAAGAGGTCTTGCTGTTGACCTATTTGTGCTCTTTCTTGCCATGCTTTGCATCCTTTTGCGTATGAAATGACAATGATGCATGATATAATTATGAATCCAATTGAGAATGCTTCTTGAATGATTAGACTTGGTTTGGGTTGACTTTTCCTTGCTGCCTTGACTTTTTCTTTCATCTTTGACCCTAGGCTAGTCCTAGTGGTCTTCTAAGCTTATGTTGAGTTCATCTGTTTCAGGTTAAGCACCAATGCCTTGAGGATCATTCAAATGTGTTTTAGTTTGATTGTTTAATGTGCTAACCTTTGTTTTGTAGGTGACTCATATGCTTGAGTCTTTGTGCCTTGCACAATTGATCCCTCTGTGGTTGACTTTTGTTTATCCATTTGCCTTTGATTTTGACTGTTGAACTGTTTGCTAATAAGTTTGACTTTTTCAGGTACTTTAGTTGCCTAAGTTCTTTGAACTTGCTTGCTTTGCTATTTAGCATTTGCTTTGAGGTATAATTACTCTTTCTTCATGTAGTCTGGAGACCCGGTATGTTATTTGACCGGGCAAACTGTCTGAAGTCCTCCTTAAGAGGCAATGCCTGTGTTTGTTTAAATTTGTCCCAAGCAGGAAAAGTCCTTCAAGTAAGGCAATTGGTGGAAGGTAGGGATAAGCAATCTATCCCCCACTACTCAGTGTGTCCTCTCCTTGCTCCCATTACATGGTTGAAGCATTGAGATAAATACCCAAGATCTAATCGAGTCAATAATGTGGAAAGAGTTCCTACTTTCTGAACTCCCACACTTTCTTTGATGCTCTCTCTGATCTGAGATAGAAGCAATGAGGCACACCCCTCATCTCCTATTCATCTGCTTCACCTTAGCCTCTCAATGGCAAGGTTAAGAGCGACTTTTACCCATTACAGTGGACTTCCAAAGTCAAACCCTCTTGTGTGAGCCCCCATTGTTTTGGCTATAGAGTGTGCTGTTTGATATTCATTGACTGATTGATTGCTTCATGTGCATTTGTTTGCCTGTATGTTATGCATTCATTATCATCATTAATTGTTCATCAATGCACCATCATCTCATTTGCTTGTGTGCTATCATTGTTGTTTGCCCATTGAGGACAATTGTAAGTCCATCCCTTTTGGCCATTGCTCCTATGACATGGAAGTGAGTATAAGACCATCACCTTGGCCACTCATCTTATCTTTGCTTGATGCATTTGATTGTATGTGAGGAAGCAACTGTAAGTCCCTGCTAGTTGGCATTTGCTTTCCTATGATCACATGTTGTTTTGCTTGTTTGTATGAGAGGATACAACTGTAAGTCCCTGCAAGTTGGCATTTGTATTCCTAGGACCATACTGTGGAGGTTAGAGTAAGCCCAGACAGATTGGCATCTGACTTCCATGTTTTGTTTTTCTTTGTATGAGAGGTTGCAATTATAAGTCCCTGTAAGTTGGCATTTGCATTCCTATGATCATATTGTTGCTTTTGTTCCTGTATGTGAGGATCCATTGTAAGTCCCTGTAACGTGGCATTGGATTTCCTAGGACCATACTGTGGAGTTAACCTAAGTCCAGACAGATTGGCAGTTAACTTCCATTTCTCATCTTTGTTTTTCTTTTGAGGAGATTAGTGTAAGTCCATTGAGTGGCATCTGATATCCCGTTTTGTTTTAGGAGATTGGTATAAGACCAGTGATTGGCATCCGATATCCGCTTTCTTGCTTGTTTGTTTATTATTATCCATTGCTATTCCAAAGGACACACTTGAATCATCTCCCATATGATCTCAAGAAGTGAACCTTCTAAGAAGTTTTACTATCCATCCTCATCCATTCATCCTCATTGTGTCCTAAACCTTTTCACACTTTACTTTCAAACTTGACATAGATATTGTGCAAACATCTTCATGTTTTCAAATTAAAAACCTGGACCCCGAGTCCTTGACTTTTTCAAACTCCATTTCATAATACTTCTTTCAAATCAATCTTAATCATACTTTGACTTCATTTTCATAATCACAATCAATTAACTTCACTCATTCACTTGTTTTGGCTCTGTCCATTGTTAATCTTTTCACATTAGCCATAGGTTTCAATTATCTTTGTGGTTGATGTAAATCTTGCCTATCCTTAGTGAGTCGACAGTAAGACTTCCGTACTGAAAACAGGGCTAACCCCTCTAGTACGTCGAAGCTATCCTCGCATGGTGGATGTTGTTTTTGGTCGAGTGTTCTCCCATTGATAATGAAAAGCCTCAGTGCTTGTGTTTAAAACTGAATCCACCAACTTTTGGAAATCTTTTAGCCGAACTACGGCGTTTTGATCCTTACCTTTGATGGAAGGTACGTAGGTAGCGGGTTCATCCGTTCAAACCCAATAAAAATTGTATATTCTTTTCTCATCCTCCCAATCATGTTTGCACAATGTTTATGTCATAACAAATAACAATTTTTACAACAAGTGTGAAAAGGGCTCCCTAGGAGTACCTAGGACGTGATGGGTGCCTAACACCTTCCCATTGCGTAATTTACCCCTTACCCAGACTCTCTGATCTTTTATTAGTTTTCTACGTGTAAAACTTCTTAGGCTTTTGTTCGCTTTTTAGCCAGTCCTTTGGATAAATAAAAGTGCGGTGGCGACTCGAAAATTTCAATGTATCTCTTAGCTTATGGTTTAATCGATAGATCATATAGCGACGAATACACCGCTACAGAAAAGTGGCGACTCTGCTGGGGAAATCTCACCAGAATCCTTGGTGGTATTGCCTACTTTTCACCCTTGTTGTGCTATATTGTTATTTATTTGTGACATATTTTTGTACAATTTGGGATCACTGTATTGATTGTAATGTGTGAATTGCTTGATATACATTGATGTTTGCTTTGGTGATCTGTGAGATGGGTTCTATACCCGAACTCGAGTGCACTCTAGGATAGGAGAATGGCATAGTCTTGTTGACTGGTGTGGAGTAGTCCTTAGCCAGTTGATTTGCGAGTCCATTCACTTGGTGGAGGTCATGTTGAACTAATAATGTCACACAAGTTATTTGTGGTTAGGCATTATTCTTTCAATCATGTGCCGCAGAAGCCAAGGACCTTAGTTTACCAAACCCATCTTGGCCTATTTTTAGGAACGTAGTGCGGAGGTCGTTCAGATGTCAGTTCTGATACGATTGTTACGCGATACTACACTCATAAGAGTTCCTCTTGAGAATATTCTTGGAATACGAGTATTCGTTCCTCCGATAATATTCGAAAGATGGAACGATGATTATGGGAACCTCTGATAGAACATGCCTGGCAGGTTTAAACCCTAGTACACTCCCTTTGGGTGGTTCTTAACCGAGACTCCATGCTCGTGACTCTCAGCAAACCCGTGATTCGTGGTTGAGTCGTTCAAACATTGTTAATATCAATGGATCCCGGATCAGGTGTAAAACCTAAAATCCACCAAAGCGGCTGGTTGATATTAAGAATGTCTGAACCGGTTCATGTACCGCTAATATCAATGGAACTTGGGTGTCGATAAGGTGAAAACCTAAATCTACCAAAATGGATGATTGATATTAGGGATACATAGAGCTTTCCCACGACCTTTGTTTGGCGTGCTTTGCTTGATCCTTGAGTGTGTTTGTTGCATTCATGCATTCACGCATTCATCCGCATTCATGACATCAGAAAAAAGAAAATTTTCAAGGAACTCAAAGGAGTTTATTTGCAAAAATTTTCAAAACATGAAAAAACCGGAAAAAAAATTTTCACCTGATATATCTGATGAGATATTCTCATGTATGATCAAAATGCTTAAAAATTTCAAAGTTTGCAAATAAAACCCTCGGGTTCCTTTGATATAAAAACAAGCATATGCATAAACACTTCATGCATCATTTGCATAAGCAGGTGTTTTGTTCCGGTCTCCCGTCCTGTGGTCTGACCCTGCGATCTTCATTTATTTTGAAGACGCACTTCGCCGGTATTATACCAGAGCCAACTCTGCCAGATTGATGGATCATCCTGAGCTAGAGGATTGTGAACTCGAGGAGGAATTTGCCAGACTAAGTGCTGTTGATGGATTTATTCCTGTTGTTGGATTTATTCCTGTTGATGGATATATTCCTGGTTAACCAATCCCGGGCTGGCGTTGGCTACTGTTCTGGGGCATGTAATGAGCAAGGTTTGTTCAAGAATGGAGGATTCATCCATGACGATCAGCCCGAAGAAGAAGCTGTTGCTATTCATTGAAGATGATGTAGAAGATTTGAACAATTTCATCATTCCTGGTGGTGTCTGCCACAATTGGGTCGCTGTGGATGTTCCTACGGTCATTCATAAGTCAGCATGATTTGTTCACCTTGTTTAAAACCCTTCTCCCATGCCAAAAGGAGAAGTGAGGACATTGTTGGCAGCATTTAATGCAATGATGTTTTCATTCAATTAATGCATTGTCAAACATTTGTTTTTCCATTTGTTTTCACTTTTTGCTTTTGCATGAAATCAGTGATCACAAAAAAAACATGAAAAAACAAAAACAACCTTTTCATCTGCATAATTGAGTTGCTTGTTTAAAATTCAAAAGCTCTTCATTATCCAGAATCATTATGCAGGGATTTCTAAACCCATTGAACATAATGATCCAACGCCATCTCCCAATCTTGAAGTCCTTGTATCTGAGGCAGAGGAAGATGATGTTGAAGGGGATTCCTGACGAGATTACCCGCCTTCTTGAGCACAAAAGGAGCTCATTCAGCTGTATCATGAGAATCAGCAATAGTCAGACTGGGGCATTACCAATGTAAAAAAAAAAAAAAAAAAAAAAAAAAAAAAAAAAAAAGAGAGAAGAGGGTGAAAAATCAAAATAAAAGCAAAAATCAGGAAAAAATTTTCAAAAAGAAAAATTATACCCTCAAGTCCCTAGTTGACTGATGCTGAATGGATTCAGAGTCGTTATGACCAACTGAATTTGGTTGAAGAGAAGCGATTGACTGCCATGTGTCATGGTCAGTTATATCAGCAGAGAATGAAGAAGGCATTCGACAAGAAGGTCAAGCCTCGTGTGTTCCGAGAAGGTGACCTTGTGCTCAAGAAAGTTTTGTCTTTCGCGCCCGATTCCAGGGGCAAGTGGACTCCAAACTACGAGGGTCCATATGTTGTTAAGAGAGCCTTTTCAGGCGGAGCTTTGATGCTTACAACAATGGATGGGGAGGATTTCACTCGTCCTGTGAATTCAGATGCAGTTAAGAGATACTTTGCCTAAAGAAAAAAAAAAGAAAGTATATGCAAATGAAAAAAAAAGAATGAAAAAAACATAATAGCTCGCTAAGTTGAAAACCCGAAAGGGCGGCTTAGGCAAAAATGAGCGTCTCGGTGGAGAACCCGCAAGGGTAATCCAGGCAAAAATTAGAGACTTGAAAAAAAGAATATTTGCATCCCGCTAGATTGAGTACCTCACCCTGGGGCAATCTAGGCAAAAATTAGGGATTTGGCAAGTAACTGCATCCCGACAAGACTTTCTGGTTCATCAGTCGTCATTTCTTCAGAAGATTCTCGATTCGTCGTCAACTAAAGCATCGGATACATCGAGATTCAAATTGGTAGAGAAAGGATCATTATGTTCAATGTAGCCCTCTTCCAATATATATCACTGATTTCAAATTTGTACAGATCTATGGAGTCTTGCCATTTGCAGGCTACCATTCCATCAAATCAATTTGAGCTTTTTATCCAATTATTTGCACTCTTATTTGTTTCAATTCAACAAATGTTTTGCATGTTTTAAATTGATAAAATGTCATTGTTTTAAACAAATCAAATTTTTCAAATTTTTTGTTTTAAACAAAGTGAACATTCACAAGATTGAAAGGATACTCAAGAATATCTCAGTGCTCTCCCGAGGGTGGCATGATTCCCAACAGGTAAGACATTCGTTCATATTCCTGGTTTGGTGGTATCTTCATTCTTCAGACCTTTGTTGAGGTTGTTCCTCAGACAGAGTTGTTGTTGGGGTTGTTCCTCAGTATAGTCGCAAGCAGAGTGTTGTTGAAGGCTCCGTTTTCTCCAGCAGCAGTTCCCCCAGCATGGGTGTTTTCCTTATAGAAGTTTCGGTGGTTGATGGTTTGTCATCCTGGTGCCCCGTTACTTTCTCCAGTGGGTCGTCTGCCCCAGACTTTATTTGTCTCCTCAGCGCAGTCATGAGTATAACTGATTGATTGATACTCCCCTCGGAGTCGCGAGTAGAGCTGTTATTGATATCCCCACCAGAGTTGCAAGTGGAGTTGTTACCGCTTTTCCCCATGCAGTGTGCCAGCAGGATTTGTCTGTTTCCTCAGCACGTTTGTTTTCTTTTAAAGACTTGGTAGGTCAGTGGTTTGATACCCGGTACCTTACCCTTTCCCCGGCAAAGTCGTCTGTGGAATTGTTGCTATCTCTCCATCAGAGTTTTTCTCTTCAGCAGAGCAGGATTTATTTTCCTACTCAGTGGTTGATTCGGGTTGACATCCCAGTATTACAACCATCTTTTCCTCAGCTTAGTCTGCAGAATGTTTGCTGTGGCAGTTTCGCCCGTTGAATACTCCTTCAATCCCGGTATGGTCGGATGATGGCTCTAACCTCCAGTGAACGGATTAATTTCCTGACTGTTTGTGATCCCCAAGTAGAGTGGCTTTATATTGCAGAATCTACTTGTTGTGATCAGTTTGCTATGTGTATTCTCCCCAAGTGGAATGATTCGTTGCAGAATATACTTGTTTGATCTGTCCTCCCTCAGTGGCTTGTTTCCAAGAGAGTAGCCGACAGTTTTCCCCAGTAGAGTTGCTTATGCAGTTACACTCTATTTGGATGATATCATTCTCCCTCGGTGGGTTGTTCCCCAGCGGAGATATGTGGATTTGCTTCTACAGCAGTTCGTGCTTATGCACCCTTTTTGTTTCTCAGTTGACACTGGGATCCCTTGCAGATACTTTGGGACTTCTCTCGTTCCCCTACAGATTTGTCTTGGTGGTTGTCTTGCCCGTTGTGACTTTCTGTACCCTGATTGGGTTGTTTCCTGATATCTATGATCCTCTGCTTCTTCAGCAGTACCTGCAGATCTTTGCTTTACAGCATGTGGATCTCTGCAGATTGACTCTCCAGCTGGTTTTTCCCCTGGAAGTATAATACCGGACGTCTGGTTCCTGAACCTGTTTGTGTTAGAATTGTCTGTTTTGTCAGCATTCATCAAACATAAATCACGCATATTCATGCACATTCATAAAACATTCAGACATTCATGTTGCATTTTTCGCCATATATCTTTTGTTTGTAGTGTCTCCTGCAACGGGTGATATAGATCTCTTTACAGATCTCCTTAAGCAGATGTCGGGTGTTTAAAATCTCTCCATATAGAGTCAACACCCCATAAGCAGAAAATGTTGTCTTTCCTTCTGCAGTTCCCCACTGAGATTTATCCTCGTGGATGACGGTTTCTTCCGTTTCCTCCCAACACATATATTGGGATGGATTTTCCTATTTGAGTTACATCCTCATTAGGACGTGTCTTGATTCAGTCTGTCTTTTCGGATCATTCCCGAATTGGCTATTTGTCAGATGTCTTGTGTTTCCCAGTGGGTTGTTCCCCAGCGGAATGTTTTTGGGCCTCTGCCTACAAACCAGCAGTTGTAAGTCCTATCTTTCCTGGCTTTCTTAACAGAATTTGTGGTTACACACCTTTTATTCTCCAGCCAGAGTTTGTGGTTTTCTACCTACTACCCGGTAGTTGTAAATCCTATTTTCCTGCTCTTCAGCAGTTGGTGGTTTGTTATAAACCCTATTTTGGTTTCCCGTGCGGATTTGTGATTTATTCTATCCCCATGCGGAGTTTTTGGTCTTCTACCTCATATTCGGTAGATGTAAACCCTAATTTTGTGGTTATCTTCATTCAATATTTGATGATGATTTTCCTTTGCTTGTATAAGTTGCTCAGATCAGCACTTATATTCTCAGCAAGTATTTTGTGGATAATTGCCGTATGCTAGCAATTTTATCCCCAGTGGGTCTTTTCACCGTATGCTAGTGATTTGTTCCCCGGATCATTGATTATTTATCAATATATCCCCAGCTAGTCCCTGTCGATAATTGCCAGATGCTTGCAAATTATCCTCAGCAGATCGCCTTTCATTTACCCTTTTGTTGGTAATGTCTGTTGCTCCTTTTGATTGGTTATCATTATGTACCTAGTTTGGTATCCCGATACCTTTCTTTTCGGTTGATTTATCCTTTATTAACCCAGTAACCGGTTGTGGATAATCTTCCATGCGAGTATATTATTCACGGTCTGCCGGTAATGAATAATATATCTCATGCACTCTTCAGTCGAAGCCTTTTGCGTTTCCCCGGTCGAGTAAGATTCGTTATTTCCCTTTGTGGAGTCGAATATTTCTTGTTGTTGGATAATTGCCGGATGCTTGCAATTTATCCCTTTGAGTTGTCTTTCGTTTACCCGGATGCTTGGTATCGATTGTCTCTCTCTTTTTGGTTAGTCACCTATTATATACCCAGTAACCGGTATCTCTGGTGTCTTTACCTTTCGAGTGTATTATTCACGGTCTGCCGGTAATGAATAATATATCTCATGCGCTCTTTAGTTGGAATCCTTTGTTGATTCTCCCCAACTGAGCAAGATTCGTATTCTTTGTAGAATCGAATAGCCATCCTTTAACCAGTTTGTGTTTCGGATGATGAGTGTCTTGGAACACACACCAATTCACGCTTTTTTGACCATCCTTTAAACAAGTCTGCTGTTCTAGCTTTCTTTCGGATGATGAGTGTTTTGGAACACACACCAATTCACGCTTTTTGCCCATCCTTTAACCAGTTTGCGTTTTGGATGATGAGTGTCTTGGAACACACACCAATTCACGTTTTTGTCCATCCTTTAAACAAGTCTGCTGTTCTAGCTTTCTTTCGGATGATGAGTGTTTTGGAACACACACCAATTCACGCTTTTTTATCCATCCTATAAACAAGTTTGCTTTCGCTCTCTTCAGGATGATGAGTGTTTTGGAACACAAACCAATTCACGTCTCCGGATCTTATCCTATAAACAACCCAGTAACCGGTTCAGGATAATTTTCCTTGCGAGTATATTATCTACGTTTTGACGGCTATAGATAATATATCTCATGCACTCTCTTGTCGAACACTTTGTTTGTTTCCCCAACTGAGTAAGATTTGTATTCTTTACAGAATCAAATGTCCATCCTATAAACAAGTTTGCTTTCGCTCACTTCAGGATGATGAGTGTTTTGGAACACACACCAATTCACGTTTTTTGTCCATCCTTTAAACAAGTTTGCTTTCGCTCACTTCAGGATGATGAGTGTTTTGGAACACACACCAATTCACGTCTTTGGTCGGTCACCTGTTACATACCTACAACCCGGTATCCTTGGTGTTCCGTCCTGAGTTTGTTACCCTTGTCCGGTAACACCTCATTTTGCTTGTTACTTCCTCAGTGAAGTTTCCCTTTTGCTTCTCCTCAGGAGTCAGCTTGTGTCTCTCCAATGGATTTATTTTCCTTTGGAATAATCTTTTCCCCAGTGTGAGTCCTTCACTCCCCAGTGAGTTCTCCTGTCTGTTTTCTGTTCTTCTAATCAGAATCGTGTTTTGTTCACGTTGTGTCAGTTTTGTTTTTCCCCAGTTTGGAGTCGTGTCTTGTTCACGCTGTGTCAGTTTTGTTTATCCCCATAGAGTCTTGTCAGAGTCTCTGTTCCTGGTGAGTGCATTACTCCGATGGATCGTCTTTTCTTCTGTGTGAATCATACTCCCCACAGAATTTGTGTCTTTTACATGCATACATTTGCATCATGAGGTCTCTTAGGGACCAAAATTTGTCTCATTACTGTTATTTAAGCCCATTCTACCGCGTCGAGATGAAGATTTCTAAACTTCACTTCTCCGGCTAGAATGACCTTAAATAGGGGCATCTGTAAGACCCCAATTTTGGCCCTAAGATCCCTCATGGCCCATATCATATCATATCATAACCTCAAGGATCATTGCATGCCTTTGTCCCCTCCTAGTGGGTAGGTTGCCTTGTGGGTTGATTTCTTGATCACCAAGCATGCTTTGCATTTGTATATCTTTGCCTTTCATATGTTTACTAACCAAAAAGTACAAAAAATATTGTCATTCTAACCTTGTTGCTTGCAGTTGAAGCAATCATCAGAAATTAGGTCAAAGACAGTCAACAGTCAGTCAAAGCAATGGATGGTGGCCATTCTTGCAGAATTTGGGCACCATGATCAATAATCAAGAGTTCATATAACTTGAGACATCATTTGAAGTCAAGTTCTCAAGGAATTAGGGTTTGGAATTCATCAGAAGAGGTTCAGTCAGTGCAAAACCCTAGAAAAGTCAAACTTGGTCAACTGTGGATTTAATCAGGATTTGATGGATAGAATTGATTTGAAGGAGTTCATTCATGCTTGTACAAGCCTCATATATCATGTCCAACCTCATCATGGAAGAAAATCAAGTCAAACAGAAAATTTCCCAAAATAGAAAGTGGACCTGTAATTTCAACTGCCAAAAATGGAAACTTCTTGATCTTAAACTTACATCATGATATAAGCTTCAAATGAATTTTTGCCCAACATGAAAGTTGAAGATCTTGTTCTCCCATTTTCAAAAAGTCCAAGAACTCTCAAATCCCATGTGTGGTTGTCAAGATATGATCAAATCATTTTCACCAATTTTTGAACTTCAAAGAGCCATATCTCTCAAACCATAAGGCCAAATTTGGTGGGGTTTTTTCCTACAAACCACATTTTTCATCCTCTTTCCAAAAATATAAATTTCATGCACCAAAACCCTACCAATCAAAATGGCATTTTTGAACCTTTTTCATTTAAATTCAAAGTTTGACCAAACTTTGACTTTTTGATTCTTTGACTTTTTCTTGATTTGGCCAATTGGGAAATGTTCCATATATCATTTGTGATTTGCTCCAAGCTTAAAATCATAACCATACCACCATTACACTATCATTATGGACCAAAATGCAAATTTGGCAAAATGTGCAAATGGGAGCATAAGAGTAAAAGCAAGTACAGCATTCTGGTACAGACCACAAACAGCATTTGCAAATGTCCTTCTGCAGCATTTCACAAGCCCACTCGACCAAGTATTGCACCTCCCTTGTTCACTTGTACACAATTAGCAAAATGGCCAATACTTCATTTCACACTAAACCAATTTAGCACATGGATTAAGGACCTAAAACAGAAATATATAAGCCTTGTTTCTGCACAAAACAACCCTAGTTTTTGCAGCCACCAACCAGAACACTCTCCTCTCTCTCAACTGCATTTTGGCTCGAGCAACATTTTCACCAAAAACCCTCAAAGCACATAAGAAACCCTTGCTTCCTCCATCATCTAAACATCATTTGTGAGTGTTTTTGAGCATCATTTATCAACTGGAACCTTCCCTTTCGTTCTGCATCTTCAAGCATACAACAATGGCAGTTTGTGGTTTGGACACCTTCATGCTTTGCTGAGCTAGAAAAGCTTCATCATCCATCACTACAGAGCTTAAAGGCCAACTGTTTGAGCTCGAATCAACCAATACAACCCTGTTTCACATTGTCTTCAAAAACAAGTAAGCAATTCGACCTCAATCTTTTGCCATGCCATAATGTGTTTATGAAAGGTCCTTATATGCTGGTTTCAATGCACTTTGTTTCATTTAAAATGGTGCTCTCATGATGGAGAAATATGAACTTTCATTTTCATGACCAAATGTGTTTTCCTTCGATTTGGCTTGTCTACAATGATTTAATGAAAAGTGATGATATATTTGTGATGCTTGAAGTGTGCTGATGCTAGTGGTATGCTTGATTTGGATTACTGGACATTTCGAAATTTCCATGTTTGAACATTGAATGATGAATGCTGTTGTGTTTAAACCCTAAACTCATGTCCAGAAAAATTCCCTTGGTTATGTTTGTTTTGCTGTTAGTTGATGAGGTTTCATGGCCACGATTATGTGTTAATGTTGTTGTTCATGTGGATGATGATTGATGAACATGAAGATAAGACCCTGCAGTTTTGAAACCCCATGAGCATTGTCCTGAAATCCATGTGAAACATGTTGTATGCTGTTGTTTGGTTGCAGTAGGAACATTACCAATGCCATGTTAGTTGTATGTTGTTGGAATTTCGATTTGATGATGATGTTGATGAACCAAGTTTCAAAACCATGCTGCTAAACCCTGCCATGATAAACCCTGTTATTTTTCCAGAAAACTAGCTCATGTATGTTGGTTGCTGTTTGTCTGTTGGTGCTTGAATGTTGTTTTAATGTTGATAATAACACAATGAACAAATGCCCTGCTATTAAACTTTAAGCTGCACAGAATTTTCCATGAGTCGTGTTTGAGTTTTTGTTTGTGTAATGTTGCATGAACATTGCTAAATACCTTGCTGTTTGCCATGTTTTGTTGAATTTCGACTGATGATAGCATGTGGATGATGAATGCTGCTGTTGTTTAAACCAAATACTTTGTCCATAATTATGCTATGCTGTTGTATGCTTGGTCGAGTTTTGTTCATGATGATTGCTCAAAGAACCATGCTGTGCTAAAACCCCAAGTTTCTAAAACCCTAGCAGCATTTTTCCAGAAAAACAAATGTGATTGGCTGTTGTTGTTGTTTGGCTGCGTGTGGTACTGTTCCATTGAGGAACTACCAATCACAACATTTCATTTGGTCTGCATGAAACGCAGAGTTTTGTTTAATGAAAGGGATATTCACTCAAATGCCATCGGTTGACTTTGTTTGACCATATACCATGCTATGTGTTTCATACTTTGTTCAATTATTCATCCAACTTCAACAATTCATTTTTAATTCATTTTAACTCCAAAAATTGTGGGATTTTTTGCATTAAACTCATGAATGTGTCCTCTATTTTATTGTTATTTTTAATTAATTTTCCATGGTCTGGATTTTAAATGATAAATGATTTCCCAACATGTATGCATAAATGATACATTGAGCCATTCCTTTTGTGAAATTGTCATGATACATCCAATGAGCCTGAAATTTTTTGTGGTGAAACTAGACACATTGACCTTTGTTTCCATATAGAGTTTGTGCATTTATCATTTGTGGTTTGCTAGTTATGATTTTTTGAACTAGGGTGTGACAATTTGTGTCACACCAATGATATGCAAATGTATGATTTTTTGTTCACATGTCTCCTGGCCTCCAAATGACCCCAAATTTTGCATGAATCATCTATCACATGTCTAGTTTGTGTATGAATTTTCTTGGAATTAATCTTGCTGTTTTCCATTTATTTGAGAATTTTCTTCCATGCTTAGTCATTTGTTGACTTTTTGTGATATACATTGCCAAATCTTTTGTGAAATCCTCAAATCTTATTGTATGTCCATGAAATTTCATATGTGATAACTAGACATCTCAAGCTTTGCATTGGTGTTAATCTCATTCATTTCTCTTCTGTTTTCAAATTGATATGATTTTTTTGAAGTTGACCCATGTTTGTTGACTTTCACCATGCTTACTTGAATTTGGTTTGACTTCATGATTTTATTTGACTGCCTTCCTCTCATCCAAATGCCATGAAATTTGACATGTCTACCATGATAGATGTTAGGTTTGAATGTGATTTATTTCATGATTTTTGAAGTTGTTTGAGTTGACTTTTGAAAGAGGTCTTGCTGTTGACCTATTTGTGCTCTTTCTTGCCATGCTTTGCATCCTTTTGCGTATGAAATGACAATGATGCATGATATAATTATGAATCCAATTGAGAATGCTTCTTGAATGATTAGACTTGGTTTGGGTTGACTTTTCCTTGCTGCCTTGACTTTTTCTTTCATCTTTGACCCTAGGCTAGTCCTAGTGGTCTTCTAAGCTTATGTTGAGTTCATCTGTTTCAGGTTAAGCACCAATGCCTTGAGGATCATTCAAATGTGTTTTAGTTTGATTGTTTAATGTGCTAACCTTTGTTTTGTAGGTGACTCATATGCTTGAGTCTTTGTGCCTTGCACAATTGATCCCTCTGTGGTTGACTTTTGTTTATCCATTTGCCTTTGATTTTGACTGTTGAACTGTTTGCTAATAAGTTTGACTTTTTCAGGTACTTTAGTTGCCTAAGTTCTTTGAACTTGCTTGCTTTGCTATTTAGCATTTGCTTTGAGGTATAATTACTCCTTCTTCATGTAGTCTGGAGACCCGGTATGTTATTTGACCGGGCAAACTGTCTGAAGTCCTCCTTAAGAGGCAATGCCTGTGTTTGTTTAAATTTGTCCCAAGCAGGAAAAGTCCTTCAAGTAAGGCAACTGGTGGAAGGTAGGGATAAGCAATCTATCCCCCACTACTCAGTGTGTCCTCTCCTTGCTCCCATTACATGGTTGAAGCATTGAGATAAATACCCAAGATCTAATCGAGTCAATAATGTGGAAAGAGTTCCTACTTTCTGAACTCCCACACTTTCTTTGATGCTCTCTCTGATCTGAGATAGAAGCAATGAGGCACACCCCTCATCTCCTATTCATCTGCTTCACCTTAGCCTCTCAATGGCAAGGTTAAGAGCGACTTTTACCCATTACAGTGGACTTCCAAAGTCAAACCCTCTTGTGTGAGCCCCCATTGTTTTGGCTATAGAGTGTGCTGTTTGATATTCATTGACTGATTGATTGCTTCATGTGCATTTGTTTGCCTGTATGTTATGCATTCATTATCATCATTAATTGTTCATCAATGCACCATCATCTCATTTGCTTGTGTGCTATCATTGTTGTTTGCCCATTGAGGACAATTGTAAGTCCATCCCTTTTGGCCATTGCTCCTATGACATGGAAGTGAGTATAAGACCATCACCTTGGCCACTCATCTTATCTTTGCTTGATGCATTTGATTGTATGTGAGGAAGCAACTGTAAGTCCCTGCTAGTTGGCATTTGCTTTCCTATGATCACATGTTGTTTTGCTTGTTTGTATGAGAGGATACAACTGTAAGTCCCTGCAAGTTGGCATTTGTATTCCTAGGACCATACTGTGGAGGTTAGAGTAAGCCCAGACAGATTGGCATCTGACTTCCATGTTTTGTTTTTCTTTGTATGAGAGGTTGCAATTATAAGTCCCTGTAAGTTGGCATTTGCATTCCTATGATCATATTGTTGCTTTTGTTCCTGTATGTGAGGATCCATTGTAAGTCCCTGTAACGTGGCATTGGATTTCCTAGGACCATACTGTGGAGTTAACCTAAGTCCAGACAGATTGGCAGTTAACTTCCATTTCTCATCTTTGTTTTTCTTTTGAGGAGATTAGTGTAAGTCCATTGAGTGGCATCTGATATCCCGTTTTGTTTTAGGAGATTGGTATAAGACCAGTGATTGGCATCCGATATCCGCTTTCTTGCTTGTTTGTTTATTATTATCCATTGCTATTCCAAAGGACACACTTGAATCATCTCCCATATGATCTCAAGAAGTGAACCTTCTAAGAAGTTTTACTATCCATCCTCATCCATTCATCCTCATTGTGTCCTAAACCTTTTCACACTTTACTTTCAAACTTGACATAGATATTGTGCAAACATCTTCATGTTTTCAAATTAAAAACCTGGACCCCGAGTCCTTGACTTTTTCAAACTCCATTTCATAATACTTCTTTCAAATCAATCTTAATCATACTTTGACTTCATTTTCATAATCACAATCAATTAACTTCACTCATTCACTTGTTTTGGCTCTGTCCATTGTTAATCTTTTCACATTAGCCATAGGTTTCAATTATCTTTGTGGTTGATGTAAATCTTGCCTATCCTTAGTGAGTCGACAGTAAGACTTCCGTACTGAAAACAGGGCTAACCCCTCTAGTACGTCGAAGCTATCCTCGCATGGTGGATGTTGTTTTTGGTCGAGTGTTCTCCCATTGATAATGAAAAGCCTCAGTGCTTGTGTTTAAAACTGAATCCACCAACTTTTGGAAATCTTTTAGCCGAACTACGGCGTTTTGATCCTTACCTTTGATGGAAGGTACGTAGGCAGCGGGTTCATCCGTTCAAACCCAATAAAAATTGTATATTCTTTTCTCATCCTCCCAATCATGTTTGCACAATGTTTATGTCATAACAAATAACAATTTTTACAACAAGTGTGAAAAGGGCTCCCTAGGAGTACCTAGGACGTGATGGGTGCCTAACACCTTCCCATTGCGTAATTTACCCCTTACCCAGACTCTCTGATCTTTTATTAGTTTTCTACGTGTAAAACTTCTTAGGCTTTTGTTCGCTTTTTAGCCAGTCCTTTGGATAAATAAAAGTGCGGTGGCGACTCGAAAATTTCAATGTATCTCTTAGCTTATGGTTTAATCGATAGATCATATAGCGACGAATACACCGCTACACCAAGCTCGGATCTTCCCTTCCTATACATATTATGCCAAGCATGCATAATCTTCTGCTTCAAATGTTGGGGATCTTTACCCTCTTGATAGAGAAGACCATCTAACAAAGTGTTATTAGGTTTGTCTCTCAAGGGGAACCCAAGTTATCGATGAGCCAAAGCAGGGTTGTAGTTAGTTCCTCCTTGTGTACCAATAAGAGGCACATTAGAGAATTCACCATAACAATTAATAATATCCAAACTGCTCAATGAAGGATCATACCAAACTATATCATTATTAGTGAGAGAGATAAGTCTCTGAGACCACCGTAGACATTGTTTGTTCTCCACAAAAGTAGGCGTCTGAGGCAAGTGCGAAATAAACCACTTGTACAGAAGAGGAACACAACAGACGATCGTTCCACCACCCTTAGAATTTCTCAAATGAAAAGATAAATACATATCACCTTACAGAGTAGGCACAAGATTCCCAATCAAGAAAATTCTAATGGTGTTAACATCAACAAAACCATCAATGTTAGGGAAAAAAGCCAAACCATAGATGAGCAACACAAAGATAGCTTCGAAAGCATCCACACTACTGGCTTGAGCAAAGGCAATAGCTTCCTTGATGAGAAACTCAGAAGTCAATCCAAACAATCCTCCTTTCTTCACCCAATGAGCTTCTATCTCAGACTTCTTCAAGTGAAGGGCTTCAGTAATAAGATGAGATTTGGGAATCTCTTCCAATCCACTAAAGGGCACTTTTTTAGAAACAGGTATTCCTAAGAGATGGGCATACTCCTCTAACATAGGCACAAGTTGATAATTAGAAAAGGTGAAGCAACAGTAGATAGGGTAATAGAACTGAACCAACACACTCAAGAGTCCTTCAACCACATCAGCAGACAAAATAGACAGAAGCTTCCCATGACGTTGTTTGAAGTCCAAGGGATCTAATACACAAGATGCTAGCTTCCTTAAATCTTTCAAGTCTGGACATCTGAAACTGTACTTCTTAGTGTTCCTTCTTCCACAATCCATGGTCTGAAAATATTTGCAAATAAGACCTCAGTTCCTTGAAATTTTCGTGTGGTGAATGTCATGATGCACATGAATGCACGAATGCAACAATCACAAATAAGGGATCACACACAAGGCACACAAACAAAGGTCAAGGGATGAATTAAGTCATTGTCAAGATCAATCATCCATTTTGGTGGATTATGGTTTACACCTTATCAACACCCAAGTTCCATTGATATTGACAAGACTTGAATGAATCAACCAAGAATCAAGGGTTTGTTGTGAGTCACGAGCATGGAGTTTGGGTAAGAACCATCCCAAAGAAGTGAACTAAGGATAAAACCTATAGATCATGTTCTAAAAAGTTCCCAGAGTCTTAATTCCATCTATCGGATATTACAGGTTAGGATGACTGACTCATCAACCCATAATATTCTCAAGAGAAACTCGTCTGAGTGTAGTATCGTGTAAAAACTGTTATCAAGTCTACACTTGAACAGTCTCTGCGCTACATCCTAAATAGGCCAAGAGGGGTTAAATGTTCTACGGTCCTCAGCTTCTTGGACCCCAAATCAGAGATAGTAATGCCTAACCACAAATAACTTGTGTGATATTCCTAACTCCAAAAGAGTCTCCACTGAGTAGATGGGTCTCAAGCCAACTTGTTAAGGACTATTCCACAGAAGTCGAACATGACTATACCATGCTTTTATCTTAATTGTACTCAAGTTCGGGTTAGAACTTATCTCGCCACTCAGAGATCACCAAGCACAACAGACAAATTATATCACACAAACAAGTATACAAACATCAAATATACAATTATATACACATAAAAAAGTTAGCTAAACCCACTGGAGACTACTCCCCAGCAGAGTCGCCACTTAATTTCGGTGGCGGTAAATTCATGACCACCAAGCTGGGGATAAGCAAGATGTCAATAAAACCAGAGTCGCCACCGCGCTTTTATTGTTTCGAAGAGAAAAGGGAAAAGTACGAACAAAACTCAAAAGATAAGAAGTTTTCAAATCAAAACTAATAAAATTCCCGAGATTACAGGTAAGGGGGTTGGTTACACAGAAGGAAGGTGTTAGCACTCAAAGTGTCCTAGGTACTCCTAGGGAGTCCTTTTTTGTGTGCATATGTGTTTTTGTATAAATGATGTTTGTAATAAGTAGAATGGGGGTATAAGAAAATAATTCATTAATTATAATTTTTTTGTTTGACAAGGCCTTCGGACTTGTGCCTACGTACCAACATAAAAATGAGGGATCAAAACCTCGTAGTTCGTGGTATCAATTTCAAAGTGGGTGCATTGCTTTTAACAAAAATTTAAGTTTAACAAAGGCATAAAATGCCTAAAAGAGTTTGAATGAGTGTTAATTCTTTTTGGCTTTTGAAATTTTAAGTCAAATATAGTTAAGTTCATTTATAAGTTTGATTAAGAAAAGAGTTTAAAAATGCAATGGCATAAGGCCAAAGTTTCTAATTTCCAAAATGGTTTAAGTTTAGAAAACAAACACAAGTAAAGAAGATTTTAAAAGGGGGAGAGATTTGAGATTAAAGAAGTGGGGAGGAGATGAAGAGACTAATCCTAAGCACAAATATTAAAGTTAAGAGTTGAAAAGATCTGACCAATGGGATACAATCCAATAGACAAGAATGTCATATAAAACTCAAATTTCCTTGGACTTTAGAATTAAGCAACAAACAATGCATACAATATCAACTTGAAGTGAAAGGCATCAAATAAAGATAGCCACATCCAAGCTTAGCAACTCCATGATCTTCTTCAAAAATTTCCCATGTATCAATGACTTCAAAGAGGGTGTGAGACATAGGTTTAAAATAACATCTTCAATATGATCATGTTACAAATGAACTCAAATGGATCTCCAATATTGTATTAGATGAATATTCACTTCACAAGCACTTGGTTTCATGAAAGTTGGCATTGGTCAAGTCCTTTACATAGGGAATGTTGTCTAAATTCTAAGTCCAATAGTCTCAGATCAAACCAGCAGTCCATACAAAATGTTTTTAGGGTTTTTGTTCTTATTATGTACATTAAAGTCAAAAGACCAAACAAACAAACAATATATCACAAAATAGGGCCCAAATGGGCAAAGTGAAAATGGCATTAAAGTAAACAAATTGAATGGTATGAATAATGGCAAATGAAATAAAAGCTTAAAATTAAAGTGCATAAAAGTAAATGACTTGAAATTAAATGTTAATTGTTAGTTGATTAGAAGTTAGTATTGTTTTTGCTTTTGTTTTGTTTAAGTCATTCTTTGGAAAACACTCAACCCACTTATCACAAGCATGGATCCTTGAACCAAGACATCTTCAAAAGGAAGAAAAAAAGGCCAAGTTCCCACACAATACCATGAAAGAGGGGAGACTTACAATCTCATTAAATAGAATGCTATGCCTTTTTGTGTCACAAATTTAGTGCTATGTTAAGCAATCGTAATTGGACTTATGTAGAAGTCACAACTATTTGAGATCGGCCAATAGAATTTTGGTGTTAATGCATGTTAGAGACATAGTATAATGGATTATGCTCATGAAATATACCACACACAAAAAGAATATGCAAAGAGGTGGACCTAATCTCATTCATACTCATGTTGATTTTGCAATCAATTAGTCTTAGGATATATAGATATCATAGGTGCATTACATGGATGAATAAAGAAGGGGAATGAGATGAAGAGGGGGGGGGGGGGGGAATGGATTTCAACACAAATTGGTCAAAGGAGGACTTTTACCAAATTAAGATCATTCATTCATTTTGGGAAATGGAATGTACATTCCATCAATCCCCTAAATCCAATGATCTTAACCTAACAAAGTCAAATCAACCTTGACCAAGGCCCAACAACACAAGTCAAACTCACAAAGTCAATTAAAATGGCTCTACACAATTTATTTGACATTTAAACAATTAAAAATAATCAAAATATGCATTAAATTAAATTATGGTTGGTCAATTTCCTAAAACCTCATCAAAACACCAAAGAAATGGTCATGAGATTTATCATAGGTCAAACAAAGTCAAAGGACCTTGGAGAAAAAATTTCATAATTTTTGGAAACTTAAAAGTATTTTTAAACAATTAAAAATATTCACAAAAGTCGATTAAATCATGAAAAATATTAATAATGATCCAAAAAATAATTTTAATTCAAAAAATGAAAGAGGAATTTATTTAAAAAAAATTGGTGAAACTCACATATTTTTTGGATCAATACTAAAATTAATATGAATTAATGAAAATAAAGGAAATAAAATGAAATTCAAATATTCAGAAAAACGTGGACCACTTGATCTCCCTCATTAATTGAGGTGGCATATCAAGTGGATCCAAATGCGTGTTCCACCATGTACACGAGGCAGCGCGCCATACAAATGGTATTTAAAACTAACGCTCGTGATTAAAACATAATGGAATAATCATGTGGCTTTGGACAGTCCAGCTCATCACCGATGCAAAACATCGGTCATCTTCTAAGGCGACCTTGGCAGAACTGGTTCACTCATCACCATCACAAAAATGAAAAAGCAGGACATGATTTTAAAGTAAAAATGGCACTAATCACGAATCTGACCTTAATTCATCCTAACTCTAAGTATATTGAGAGATACATGGAGTTGAAATTTGAGGTACATGAACTGAGTTACTTCGATTTGACCTTAAAGCAACTCAATATTCTTGCCTACATTGGTAGGACTTCAGACAACCAAGGATCCAAAAGAATTAAAGAGAATTGAGAGATAATCGAAGAGAAGAAAAAATCTGGAAAATACCTTCAATGTGTAAAACCCCAATTTTGACTCTAAGATCCCTCATGCAATCTCATCATATGCATTAGCATTGGGATCATACTTTGGCATCCTCCTTACCCCTTTTTCATTGGGTTTGTTTTGGGAGAGATCACCAAGCATCTTGTGATTGTATCATACTTGTATATTATCATTTCACTAACCAAAATACCAAAAATATGTCTTTGTATTTGCCTAACTCTTTTGTAGGTAGGGCATGATCACCATTGATCTATCAAGTTCACATCTAGGGTTTGAGACCCTCATGGCTAAGAGAACAACCAAGGAATGATCCACAATGTCTCCAAGCATCATATATGAGTCCCAATGATCTCTACATGTTATTTTGATCAAGCATTCTTCAAAAGTTTGGAGTTGGTTTTCCTTAGAAACCTTAGTTTGTCTAGGTATTTTGAGTAACTTCTTCAATAAGCTTCTTCACCAATTGATCAAATTTCTCAAGGGGCACTTTAAAATTCATCATCTTATACATATATGATCTACCATGAGCCTAAAAAGTCAAGAGAATTGCAAGTTACCAAGTTGGTTGATAGTGGTTGACCAGATGAATTCATCTGATCAAAACTGGGTCTCCCTAGACCATATCTCCTACAATTTTCATCATATGAAAATTCTTCCAAGATAAAAGTTACTATAAATGACATTGCAAACAACTTTCATGTTTAGGTCTAGGTCTAATGTTTCTTGGAAGGTCATTTTCCATGTTGAAACATTATAGGTCATTTTGTCTAAACCCTAAGTTAAAAGTCAACTTCCGAAGGCCATAACATGCTCAATTTTTATGAGATGAAATATTTCCAAGTTGAAAAATCAAATTCAAGATGTATACTTCAACTTTGATGTTTGTAGTGAGAGATAAATCAACTTTTATGAGCATGTGATATGAGGATACATTATAGGTCATTTTGGACCAATACCATTGAACAAGTGATTTTCCTCAATTTCAAAAATTCATAAATCTCTCATTATAAATCCAAATTATGTAAAATTTGTGATCATTTTTAAGGTATTTTAAAGATCTAAAACTTTGATGAAGGCACTTTTCTCATTTGGACCTCATATAAAAAGTTTAGTAAGGTGGAACATTGCAGTATATGACTTGACACTTAGAAAAAATTTCAACATGTTGAAATTTCCAAAGTTCCACCTCAAAGTTCACCATTATCCAAGTTCCAAATGGAAAAGTGTTTAACATAAGAGTTGTTCCTCTTGATCTAAGCTTTCCAAAGAGTCCTAATTCATTCATTTTGGATGAGGTTTGCTAGGGTTGTGCATGGTGTTAACAGGCCTGCATCAATTGGTAAAATCAAAACTTCAAATGATAATTTCACATTGCCTTGCCAATCAAGCTCGATTTAGACCTCATTGCAATTGGTTTTTGACCTTAGTGCATTGCTTCATGGGCTTGTATACGCCCATGTAAGTTTAAACATGACATTTCCAAATTTGGAAGAAATTTCAAGTGTGCAAATAACACTTGAATTTTCTATAAATAGAGACCCTCTGAGCTCATTTCAAAGGATCCTGGTGCGCCAGCTTTGCCTCCACTCTTCAAACCCTCACAATTCAAAGGAAAACCTGATAATTTTCACTTGAAAATTGAGTTTGAATCTCACTATTTGGAGATTCAAAAATCCAGGATCCAAAGCTTCTTATCATTCCTAATCCACTTCTACAAGCTATTGGAGCAAGATCAAACAAGAATTGAAGCAAGAGAGATCAAGTTCTACACAACATTGAAGGTATTTTCCAGTTATTTTCTTCTCTTCGATTCTCACTCAATTCTCATCAATTCTCTTGGATCTTTGGTTGTCTGAAGTCCTCTCAATGTAGGCAAGAAGATTGAGTTTCTTTGGGGTCAAATCGAAGCAACTCAGTTGACACACCTCAAAATTCAACTCCTCGTATCTTTCTATATATTTGGAGTTAGTTAAAATTGAGGTTAGATTCGTGCTCTACGCCATTTTTTCTTTCAGATCATGTCCTTCTTTTTCATTTATGTCATGGTAATGATTGGACCAGTCCGACCAAGGTCGCTTGAGAAGACGACCGGCGCTTTGCTCCGACAATGATGTGGCGTGGTCCGGAACCATTGATCCAGTTTAAAATGATTTAATCACAAGTGTTGGTTTGGATGACAAGTTGTGTGGCGCGCTGACTAAGTTCCATCATGGAACGCGCGTTTGTGTCCACTTGATCTGCCACATCAATTAATGAGGGAGATCAAGTGGTCCACGTTTTTTGGTATTTTCTGATTTTCATTTTATTCCTTTGATTTTCATTAATTCATATTAATTTTAATATTGATCCAAAAAATATGAGAGTTTCACCAAAAAAAAAAAATCCTCTTTCATATTTTGAATTAAAATTATTTTTTGGATCATTATTAATATTTTTCATGATTTAATTGATTTTGTGAATATTTTTAATTGTTTAAAAATACTTTTAAGTTTCCAAAAATTCTGAATTTTTTTCTCCAAGGTCCTTTGACCTTGTTTAACCTATGATAAATCTCATGGCCATTTCTTTGGT
This sequence comes from Lathyrus oleraceus, assembly GCF_024323335.1. NCBI lineage: Eukaryota > Viridiplantae > Streptophyta > Magnoliopsida > Fabales > Fabaceae > Lathyrus > Lathyrus oleraceus. The sequence continues at coordinate 155,933,021 of NC_066585.1, forward strand.
GTTTTGATGAGGTTTTAGGAAATTGACCAACCATATTTAATTTAATGCATTATTTTTAATATTTTTAAATTGAATAAATACCAAATAATTGTGTTGAGCCATTTTGATTGACTTTGTAAGTTTGACTTGTGTTATTGGGCTTTGGTCAAGGTTGATTTGACTTTGCTAGGTTAAGATCATTGGATTTAGGGAATTGATGGAATGTACATTTCATCTCCCAAAATGAATGAATGATCTTAATTTGGTAAAAGTCCTCCTTTGTTCAATTTAAGTTTGATCTATCTTCCCTCCCTCTTCATCTCATTCCCCTTCTTTATGCATTCATGTCATGGACCTATGATATCTCTACATCCTAAGGCTAGTTGATTGCAAAATCAACATAAGTATGGATGAGATTAGGCCACCATTTTTTCATATTCTTTTTGTGTGTGGTATGTTTCATGAGCATAGTCCATTATACTATGTCTCTAACATGCATTAACACCAAAATTCTATTGTCCGACCTCAAATAGTTGTGACTTCTGCATAAGTCCAATTACGATTGCTTAAATAGCGCTAAATTTTGACACAAAAGGCATAACATTCTAGTTAGTGAGATTGTAAGTCTCCCCTCTTTCATCCTATTGTGTGGAAACTTGGCCTTTTTTCCTTCCTTTGGAAGATGTCTTGGTTCAAGGATCCATGCTTGTGATAAGTGGGTTGAGTGTTCTCCAAAGAATGACTTAAAAATAAAAAATAAAAGCAAAAGCAATACTAACTTCTAACTCATTAACAACTAACATTTAATTTTAAGTCATTTACTTTAATGCACTTTATTTTTTTAAGCCTTATTCATTTTGCCATTATTCATATCATTCTAATTGTTTATGATAATGTCATTTTTACTTTGTCCACTTCGACCATATTTGTGTGATATTTTTTTTTTATGTATGTTGTGTTTGGTTGTTTGGTCTTTGACCATTAATGTACATAATAAGAACAAAAACCCTAAAAAAACATCTTGTGTGGACTGTTGGTTTGATCTGAGACAATTGGACTTATAATTTAGGCAACACTTCATATGCAAAGGACTTGGCAAATGCCAATTTTCATGTAACCAAGTGCTTGTAATTTGAAACTTCATGTGATACATCATTAAAGATCCATTTGAGTTCATCTGTAACATGATCATTGTGAAGCTATTATTTTAAACCTGTGACTTTTGGCATTGTGGAATTCATCTGCTACATGGGCAAATTTGAAGAAGATCATGGAGTTGCTAAGCTTGGATGTGGCAACCTTTATTTGATGCCTTGCTCTTCAAGTTGATATTGTATGCATTGTTTGTTGCTTGATTCTGAAGTCCAAGGGAATTTGGGTTTCTATATGACATTTTTGTCTATTGGATTGCAACCCATTGGTCAGATTTTTTCAACTCTTAACTTTTAAATTTATTCTTAGGATTAAAACCTTCATCTCCTCCCCATTTCTTTAATTTCAAAATCTCTTCCTCCTTTAAAAAAAATTCTTTGATTGTGCTTGTTTTTTCAAACTTTGGTCTTAAGCCATTGCATTTTCAAACTTCTTTTCTTAATCAAACTTGTAAATAAACTTAACTATACTTGACTTAAAATTTTGAAAAGAAGCCAAAAAAGAACTAGCTCATTCAAACCATTTTTAGGCCTTTGTGCCTTTCAAACTTTATTTTTGATTAAAATCAATGCATTCACTTTGAAATTTCTACCACAAACTACGAGGTTTTGATCCCTCGTTTTTATGTTGGTACGTAGGCACAAGTCCGAAGGTCTTGTCCAACACAAAAATATAATTAATGAATTCTTTTCTCATCCCCTCATTCTATTTGCTTGCAAACATAATTTGTACAAAATACATATGCACACAAAAAAGGGCTCCCTGGGAGTACCTAGGACACTTTGGGTACTAACACCTTCTCTCTGTGTAACCAAACCCCTTACCTGTAATCTCTGGAATTTTATTAGTTTTGATTTGAAAACTTCTTATTTTTGGGTTTTGTTCGTACTTTTCCCTTTTCCCTTGGAAACAATAAAAGCGCGGTGGCGACTCTGATTTTATTGATGTCTTGTTTACCCATAGCTCGATGATCATGAATTTACCGCTACACAATGTTTGCAGAACTCGATTGCTCTTGCTTTGATTCTTGCTTGATCTCACTCAGGAAGCTTGCAGAAGTGGTTTAGAATTGAACAAAAGCTTTGGATCCCTGGAGTTTTGAATCTAAAAACAGTGAGATTCAAACTCAATTTTCAAAGAAAATTCTCAGGTTTCTCCTTTCAAATGTGAGGGTTTGAGGTATTGGAGCAAAACTGGTGCACAAGGGTCCCTAATTCTGATGCTAGAGGCCTCTATTTATAGCTGCAGCTTGTGATATTTGCACCTTCAAATTCAATTTCCAAATGATGATGCAAATGTGTAGAACTGTTTGAAGTCACTCAATCAGGTCCATAATCAAGTGTAAATGTGTCTGAAAGTGAATTGGAATGAAAGGCAAATGTGTAGAGCTGTTTGAAGTTTGATCTTTGCCAAATGATGATGCCATGTTCAAGCCATGTTCAAGCCATGTCCAGACCACTCAAACCTTGTCCAAAATGGATGAAATTGGACTCTTTAGAAATGTTAGATCAAGAGGAACAACTCTTATGTTGAACACTTTTCCATTTTAAGATTGTATCATGATGAATTTTGAGGTGGAAGTTTGGAAATTTTAACATATCAAAAAAAATTCTAAGTGTCAAGCCATATGTTCACTTATTCCACCTTGGCTAACTTTTTTTGTGAGCTTCAAATGAGAAAAGTGTCTTCATCAAAGTTGCATCTCTTTCAAAATCCTTAAAAATGGTCACAAATTGGTCCTAATTTGGATTTTAGATGAATGAGTTATGCATTTTTGAAGTTGAGGAAAATCACTTGTTCAATGGTATTAGTCCAAAATGACCTATAATGTATCCTTATATCACGTGCTCATAAAAGTTGAATTAGCTCTTCCTACAAACATAAACGTTAAAGTAGACATCTTTAATTTGATTTTGCAACTTGGAAATATTTCACCTCATAAAAATTGAGCAAGTTATGGCCTTGGGAAGTTGACCTCCAAATTAGGGTTTAGACAAAATGACCTATAATCTTTCACTATAAAAAATAACTTTCCAAGGAAAACTAGCTCTAGACCTCAACATGAAAGTTGTTTGGAATGTCATTTAGAGTAACATTTCTCTTGAAATCATTTTCATATGATAAACATTGTAGGAGATAGCGTCTAGGGGACCCCAGATGAATTCCTCTAGTTAACCACCATCAACCAACTTGCTAACTTGCAATTCTCTTGACTTTTGGGACTCATACGAGACCATAGGTACTCATACATGATGCCTAGAGCCATTATGGATCATTTCATGGTTGAGTTCTTAGCAATGAGGGTCTTAAACCCTAGATGTGAACTTGATAGATCAAAGGTGATCATGTGCCCTACCTACAAAAGAGTTAGACAAATGCAAAGACATTTTTTTTGTATTTTAGTTAGTAAATGATAAAATAACAAGTATGATAAAATCACATAGTGCTTAGTGATCTCTTCCAATACAAACCCAATAAGGGGTAAGGAGGATGCCAAGGTATGATCCCAATGTTAATGCATATGATGAGGTAGCATGAGGGGTCTTAGGGTCAAAATTGGGGTCTTACAGCATAGCAGGTCCAAAATAAGTGGCAGCAGCTGGAATGGTAGAGGTGGCAACCTCTAAAATCACAGTCCTCTGAGGAGGAGGAGGAGGAGTTGCAGGAGTTGGAGAAGATTGGCTTTGAGCAGCTAATACTAACTCCATCATGGCAGTCAGGCGAGGGATCTCGTCCTTCAAGTCTCTGCTCTCTTGCTCTAAATGTTCCATGATTCTTGAGCGATTGGCGCGGGTATTGTGTCAATGAGTCAGCTTGGATGAAGCACAGAAGAAATACCAATAAGACATCTGGCGAAAGAGAAACCTTCTGTGCAAATGATGCATGAAATGCAATGCTTGATTTTTTTTATTTTTCAAGGAACTTACTGTTTCATTTGCAAATATATAAATAATAACAATTGCACAATTTGATTGACCATAAAATCTCTTTTATTTATATAATTGGAAGGATAACACTTAGTACAATTTCAGAAACCAAAGTACAAAATACAAGAGAAAAGGAGACTAGTCATCCTAAGGATCCCTAACAACAGCATCAGAATATCTGGTTGCAGGCGTGTACTTCCTTCGGATGTGTCAAATCTCAGACTAAAAAGAAGTCTTCATCTGAGTCTTCTCGAGGATAGGCTGATCCACAATCTTCTTCCAAACAATGGAAGGTTGAGGCATACTAAAGGAAGATGAAACCTCTGGTTCTCTCTGTGTCTTCATTACTCGGTCTTCGTGAAACTCAATAAGTGCGTCTTTATCCTTAGACTCAAGCTGCAACTCCTCATGCTTTCTGCTCAAAGTATGCAATCGTTCTTCCCACATATCCTTCTCTTGTTTCATCTTGGCGAGTGCGTCTTCCAACTCCTCTACATCTTGGTTAAGGAGAGTTGATGGCTTGGCCACAACCATAGACATAGGTCTCTCACGAGCATACGGCATCTTCAATTCTAAAGCTCTCTTCTTCATCCAAATAATGTAAGCTTCCAAAGCTATACAGTTGCACGGACCAAGCTTGGATCTTCCTTTCCTGTGCACATTATGCCAAGCTTGCACAATCTTCTACTTCAAATGTTGGGGATCTTTACCCTCTTGATAGAAAAGACCTTCTAAATGAGTGTTATTAGGTTTGTCTCTCAAGGGGAACCTAAGTTGATGACGAGCCAAAGCATGGTTGTAGTCGATTCCTCCTTGTGTACCAATGAGAGGCACATTAGAGAATTCACCACAACAATCAATAATCTTCAAGCTACTCAATGAAGAGCCATTCCAAACTATATCATCATTAGTGAGAGACATGAGTCTCTGAGACCACCGTAGACATTGTTTGTTCTCCACAAAAGCAGGTGTCTGAGGCAAGTGCGAAATAAACCACTTATATAAAAGAGGAATACAGCACACAATCAGTCCACCACCTTTAGAATTCCTTAGATGCAAAGAGAACTACATATCACCCAACAATGTAGGCACATGATTCCTAATCATGAAGATTCTAATGGCGTTAACATCAATAAAAATGTCAATGTTAGGGAACAAAGCCAACCCATAGATGAGCAATACAAAGATAGCTTCAAAAGCATCTACACTACCGGCTTGAGAAAAGGCAGTAGCTTCCTTGATGAGGAACTCAGAAGTCAATCCAAACAATCCTCGTTTCTTCACCCAATGAACCTCTATCTCAGACTTCTTCAAGTGAAGAGCTTCAGTAATAAGATGCGATCTAGGAATCTCTTCCAATCCACTAAAGGGCAATTTGCTAGAAACAGGTATTCCCAAGAGATGGGCATACTCCTCCAACGTAGGCACAAGCTGATAATCAGGAAAGTGAAGCAACGGTCGAGAGGGTTATTAAACTTAACCAACACACTCAGAAATCCTTCAACCACATCAGCAGACAAGATGGACAAAAGCTTCCCATGGCGTTTCTTGAAGTCCAAGGGATCTAATACAAAATATGCTAGCTTCCTTAACTCTTTCAAATCCGGACATCTGAAACTGTACTTCTTAGTGTTCCTTCGTCCACAATCCATGGTCATAAAATATTTGCAAATAAGACCTCAGTTCCTTTAAATTTTCATGTGATGAATGTTATGATGCGCATGAATGCATGAATGCATCAATCACAAATAATGAATCACACACAAGGCAAACAATTAAAGGTCAAAGGATGAATCAAGTCATTGTCAAGATCAATCATCCATTTTGGTGGATTATGGTTTTCACCTTATCAACACCTAAGTTCCATTGATATTGACAAGACTTGATTGAATCAACCAAGAATCAAGGGTTTGTTGTAAGTCACGAGCATGAAGTCTGGGCAAGAACCATCCCAAAGGAGTGAACTAAGGATAAAAACTTGTAGATCATGTTCTAAAAGTTCCCATAGTCTTAATTCAATCTATCAGATATTACAGGTTAGGATGACTGACTCATCAACCCATAATATTCTCAAGAGAAACTCGTCTGAGTGTAGTATCTCATAACAACTATTATCAAGTCTACACTTGAACACTCTCCACACTACGTCTTAAATAGGCCAAGAGGGGTTAAATGTTCTACGGTCCTTAGCTTCTCGGACCCCAAATCAGAGATAATAATTCCTAACCACAAATGACTTATGTGACATTCCTAACTCCAAAAGGGTCTCCACTGAGTAGATGGGTCTCAAGCCATCTTGTTAAGGACTACTCCACACAAGTCAAACGTGACTATACCATCCTCATATCTCAATTGCACTCAAGTTCGGGTTAGAACTTATCTCACCACCCAGAGATCACCAAGCACAACAAGCAGATTATATCACACAAACAAATATACATACATCAAATATACAATTAGATACACACAAAAAATTAGGCTAAACACACTGGAGACTACTCCCTAGTAGAGTCGCCACTTAATTTTTGTAGCGGTAAATTCATGACTATCAGGCTATGGATAAGTTAGACGTCAATAAAACCAGAGTCGTCACCGCGCTTTTATTGTTTCCAAGGAAAAAGGGAAAAGTATGAACAAAACCCAAAAATAAGAAGTTTTCAAATTAAAACTAATAATATTCCATAGATTACAGGTAAGGGGGTTGGTTACACAGAGGGAAGGTGTTAGCACCCAGAGTGTCCTAGGTACTCCTAGGGAGCCGTTTTTTGTGTGAATGTGTTTTTGTATAAAATGATGTTTGCCATAAATAGAGTGGAGGGATGAGAAAAGAATTTATTAATTATATTTTTGTGTTTGAAAAGACCTTCGGACTTGTGCCTACGTACCAACATAAAATGAGGGATCAAAACCTCGTTGTTCATGGTATAAATTTCAAAGTGAATGAGTTGCTTTTAACAAAATTTTAAGTTTAAAAAAGGCACCAAAGGCCTAAAAGGTTTGAATGAGTTTTAGTTCTTTTTGTGTTTTCAAAATTTTAAGTCAAGTATAGTTAAGTTCATTTACAAGTTTGCTTAAGAAAGTGAGTTTGAAAATGCAATGGCATAAGGCCGAAGTTTCTAATTTGCAATATGGTCAAAGTTTAGAAATCACAAACAAAGAAGATTTTAAACTGAGGGAGAGATTTGAAATTAAATAAATGGGGAGGAGATGAAGAGACTAATCCTAAGCACAAATTTAAAAGTTGACAGTTGAAAAGATCTGACTAATGGGCTGCAATCCAATAGACAAAAATGTCATATAGAAACCCAAAATTCTCTTGGACTTTAGAATCAAGAAATATCAAAACACAAATATAAAGATGAAGAGCAAGGCATCAAATAAAGATAGCCACATCCAAGCTTAGCAACTTCATGATCATCTTCAAATTCCCCATATATCAAATGATTTCAAAGATATGCATAAGACACAAGTTCAAAATAACAACTTCAATATGATCATGTTGCATATGAACTTGTAAGACCCTAATTTTGACCCTAAGATCCCTCATGCAATTTCATCATAAGCATTAGCATTGGGATCATACCTTGGCATCCTCCTTACTCCTCTTTCATTGGGTTTGTTTTGGGAGAGATCACCAAGTACCATGTGATTGTATCATACTTATATATAATCATTTTACTAACCAAAATACCAAAAATATGTCTTTGTATTTGCCTAACTCTTTTGTAGGTAAGGCATGATCCCATTGATTTATCAAGTTCATATCTAGGGTTTGAGACCCTCATGAAAAAGAGCACAATCATGAATTGATCCGAGAATGGTTATGAGTATCATATATGAGTCCCAATGACCTCTACATGTTATATTGATCAAGTATTCTTCAAGAGTTTGAGGGTGATTTCCCTTGGAAACCCTACTTTGACTGGGTATCTTGAGTAACTTCTCCAACAAGCTATCTCATTAATTGATCAAATTTCTCAAGGGACACTTCAAAATTCATTATCTTATGCATACATGATCTACCATGAGCCAAGAAAGTCCAAATAATTGAAGGTTAGCAAGTTGGTTGATGGTGGTTGCCCAAATGAATTCATCTGATCAAAACTGGGTCTCCCTAGACCCTATCTCCTACAATTTTCACCATATGAAAATGATTCCAAGAGAAACGTTACTCTAAATAACATTCCAAACAACTTTCATGTTGATACCTAGAGCTATTTTTTCTTGGAAAATCATTTTCTATGTTGAAACATTATAGGTCATTTTGTCTAAACCCTAATTTGAAAGTCAAATTCCCAAGGCCATAACTTGCTCAATTTTTATGATATGAAAGATTTCCAAGTTGCACAATAAAATTCAAGGTGTCTACTTCAACTTTTATGTTTGGAGTGAGAACAAATTCAACTTTTATGAGCATGTGATATGAGGATACATTATAGGTCACTTTGGACCTATATCATTGAATAAGTGATTATTCCAAACTTCAAAAATGCATAACTCTATCATTTCAAATCCAAATGACATGAAATTGGTGACCATTTTGAAGGTATTTGAAATATCTACAACATTTATGAAGACACTTTTCTCATTTGAAGCTCACAAAAACAAGTTAGGAAAGGTGGAATATTGAGATATATGGCTTGACACTTAGAAAAATTTCCAAACTTCCACCTCAAAATTATCCATGATCCAAGCTCCAAATGAAAAAGTGTTGAACATGAAAGTTGTTCCTCTTGATCTAACCTTTCCAAAAAGTCCAATTTCATCCATTTTTGGACAAGATTTGCTAGGGATGCGCACGGCTGGAGCATTGCATCATCAATTGGCAAAGATCAAACTTTAAGCTTCCATGTACATTTTCCTTGCATTCCAATTTGATTTCAGACTTGTTCACACTCAATTATGGACCAAATGGAATGATCTCATGGGCCTGTACACGTCCATGCACACATGCATCACTCATTGCCAATTTAGGAAACTCATTTGGAAGGTGCAAATATCACATGATCCAGCTATAAATAGAGCTCCATATGCTCAGAATTGAGGACCCCTTCGCGCCAGCTTTGATCCCAAACACCAAACCCTTCCATTTGAGAGGATAATCCTGAGAATTTCCTTTGGAAATTGAGTTTGAATCTCACTGTTTTGAGATTCAAAACTCCAGGGATCTAAGACCTTTTGTGCATTCTAATCTACTTCTGCAAGCATCCTGAGCAAGATCAAGCACGAGCCAAAGCAAGAACAAGTGAATCCAGACCTACATTGAAGGTATTTTCCAGAAAATTTCATCTCTTTGATTCTTTCTCAATTCCACTCAATTCCCTTGGATCCTTGGTTGTCTGAAGTCCTACCAATGTAGGCAAGAAGATTGAGTTGCTTAGAGGTCAAATCGAAGCAACCCAATTGACACACCTCAAAATTCAACTCCCCGTATCTTTCTATATATGTGGAGTTAATTAAAATTGAGGTCAAATTCGTGCTCTACGCTATTTTTTCTTTCAGATCATGTCCTCCCTTTTCATTTATGATGTGATAATGAATGGACCAGTCCGGCCAAGGTCGCATGAGAAGACGACCGGCGCTTTGCTCCGGCAATGATGTGGCACGGTCCAGAGCCATTAGATGAATTCAAAATGTTTTAATCATGAGCGTACATATTGATTACCAAGCGTGTGGATGTTTGACTCAGGCGCATCATGGAACGCGCGCGCTCAACCACTTGATATGCCACCTCAATTAATGAGGCAGATCAAGTGGTCCACGTTTTTTGATTTTTTTATTTTAATTTTTATTCCTTTGATTTTCATTAATTCATATTAATTTTAATATTGATCCAAAAAAATATGAGAGTTTCACCAAAAAAATTCAAATAATTTCCTCTTTCATATTCTGAATTAAAATTATTTTTTGGATCATTATTAATATTTTTCATGATTTAATTGATTTTGAATTTGTTTTTAATTGTTTAAAAATACTTTTAAGTCTTTAAAAATTCTGAATTTTTTTCTCCAAGGTCCTTTGACCTTGTTTGACCTATGATAAATCTCATGGTCATTTCTTTGGTGTTTGGATGAGGTTTTAGGAATTTGACAAACCATATTTAATTTAAATACCTTATTTTAGTATTTTTAATTTAAATAAATGCCAAATAATTTTGTTGACCAATTGTGATGACTTGTTTGAGTTTGACTCTTGTTGTTGGGCCTTGGTCAAGGTTGATTTGACTTTGTCAAGTTAATATCATTGGATTTAGGGGATTGATGGAATGTACATTCCATCTCCCAAAATGAATGAATGATATTAATTTGGTAAAAGTCCTCCTTTGACCAATTTGAGGGTTGATTCATTCCCCTCCCTCTTCATCTCATTCCCCTTCTTTATGCATCCATTTCATTTGGCCTATGATATCTCAAAGTCCTAAGGCTAGTTGATTGAAAAATCAACATAAATATAGATGAGATTAGGTCACTTCTTTTGACTGGGAGTTCAACCTCTCCAATCACAGTTTTGCGAGACCCATCAAAAGCCTTCACCACCACTCCACTCTGCCTCATGGGAGGCCCTTGATATGACAATCTAGCAAGAGTGGATTTTGGCAACACATTCAGTGATGATCCAGTGTCTACCAGCACATTAGACATGGCATCATCCTTGCAGCTCATAGATATATATAGTGCCAAATTGTGGTATCTTCCCTCCTCAAGGAGATCAGCATCACAAAAACTCAATTTGTTACAAGCAGTAATGTTTGCAACAATACTATCAAATTATTCTATTGTGACATCATGATCTACATACGCCACATCCAACACCTTTTGCAGAGCTTCACGGTGTGGTTCTGAATTCATCAACAAAGATATCACAGAGATCTTTGATGGCGTCTGTAGAAGTTGATCTACAACGTTGTATTCACTCCTTTTGATGAGCCTCAGCATCTCATCATAATCTTCTTTCACAGTGCCACTCTGGCCAGCAGAGACAGGAGTTCTTACAACGGAGGCAGGTTTATTGGCAACAAGTGCCAGATTCGGAGCATTAACAGCATTCCCAACCGGGCGTTCAACATAATCATCAACATCAACCCTTCGGCCATCAGCTTGGGGTTTCGGCAGAGCCGAGAAAACACGACCGCTACGGGTCAGGCCGCTGACATCGGCAATATTAACAACAGAAGTAGAGGGCAGGGGCACCTCCTTCCCATCCTCCAATGCCACAACATTGTAGCAATAGGGGACCGCTTTATCAGAAGAGTATGGCATAGGGCCAGCTGGTTTAATGATCAAAGAGGGAGAAGCCTTCTGCTTGCTGCCATCATACCTGATGACAACAGGCTCAGGGATCCGAAATACCGGAGATATCATATTGACTTCATCATCATCATCAACATCTTGATTCTGAAGTATCTCAATTACTCCTTCATCCAGCATTTCTTGGATGTCTTTACGGACTTGGCGATATCCCCTTTGATTGACAGTGCAAACTCGGCATCTGTCATGGTCGTGCTCGTAATGACTGTACTCACACAACAGTCTGTGCATCTGGACCAATGATTGACGAATATGGCTAACATATTTGACCTTATATTTACCAGGGCAGCCTTGGACCATGTTGACAGAGGATTTCCCATGCTCGGGCAATGGGTTCTTCTTCACATTGGGACCTACGTCCTCGAAACATAAGATACCACATCTCAAAAGGTCTTGAACCTTGGTCTTCAGCGGGTAACAGTTCTCCACGTCATGTCCGGGGGCACCGGAATGATAAACACAGTGTAGCTCGGGCTTATACCACCACTGAGGGTTGGTAGGTATAGCCGGTGGGTCTCGTGGAGTAATCAACTTCCTCTCTATCAAAAAGGGATACAATTCTGCATAGGTCATAGGAATAGGATCAAAGGTGACCCTCTTCCTCTCATAGCCTGTACTGGCCTGATTGTTGTTTCGAGGCTGGTAGGCCTGCTATTGAGGACGGTGTTGTTGTTGTTGATATTGTTGATGTTGCTGTTGCTGGTTCTCTCTAAAAACATGTGCTATGTGAGCCACCTGATGTTGATTACTGACAGGGCGGACAGTTTTCCTCTTCACAGAGGGTCTTCTGTTGACATGGGAAGACAGAGCATGTGTCTCCCCCTCCTTCTTCTTTGCAAAGCTCCCATACCTCTTTGCTGAAGAGCCTTCATCCCGGGTCAAACGTCATTCATGGACTCCCTCCTCCAGTCTCATTCCCATATTCACCATCTCGGTGAAGTCTGAAGGAGCACTGGCTATCATCCTCTCATAGTAGAATGAACTCAAGGTCTTCAAACAGATCTTGGTCATCTCCTTCTCCTCGAGGGGTGGCACTATCTGAGTTGTCAACTCGCGCCATCTATGGGCGTATTCTTTAAAAGTTTCCTTCTCTTTCTGGGACATCTCCCTCAATTGGTCCCTATCAGGAGCCATATCCACATTATATTTGTATTTCTTGACAAAGGCCTCGCCAAGATCATTGAAAGAGCGGATGTTTGAACTCTCCAAACCCATGTACCACCGGAGAGCAGCACCAGACAAACTGTCCTAGAAGTAGTGGATAAGAAGCTGATCGTTATCAGTTTGTGTTGACATCTTGCGATCATACATCACAAGATGGCTGAGAGGGCATGTGTTCCCCTTATACTTCTCAAAGTCGGGTACTTTGAATTTAATAGGGATTTTAACATTGAGCACAAGGCACAACTCAGCAGCACTCTTACCAAAGAGGTCCTTACCCCTCAAAGTCTTCAATTCCTTGTGCAGCTCAAGGAATTGGTCTTTCATTTCATCCATCTTTTCATAAACATTTGGGCCCTCAGATGGCTCAGAATAGTAGATGGTGTCCTCAACTCTTGGTAAGGTGTGCACAACGGGAGGTGGCACAGAAAGGACCGGACTAGATGCCGGCAAAGAAGCGAGAGTAGGAGCAAAACTCTCTGGCACAAAGTTAGCGGGCATTCCCCACGGGAACCTGGCTGGCATAGACGGCGCAAAATGGGCTGTTGCAGCAGGCACAGTAGACATTGCAACCTCAGATATGACAGTCCTCTGGGGAGGAGTTGAAGGCGTCGGAGACGACTGGCTCTGGGCGGCCAAGAATGACTCCATCAAGGCAGTCAATCTTACCACTTCCTCCTTCAGTTCACGGTTCTCTTGCTCTAGATGATCCATCAGTCTTGAAGCGTTGGCTCGAGTGTAATACCGGTGAGTCAGCTTGTCTTCAAAATAAATGAAGAACACAGAGTTAGACCATAGAACAAGAAGCCTGGAGCAAAACCTGCTTATGCACATGATGCATGCAATGCTTGTGCATATGATTGGTTTTTATTTATCAAAGGAACTTTAGAGTCCTATTTGCAAATATTTGAAAATATTAATTATTTAGACATATATGGAAATATCACATCAATAATATCTGGAAAATATTTTTACACGAAAGAAGTACAGTCTTGGTAACCAAATACAATACAAGAGAGAAGGAAAATGAACATCCTACGGACCCCTAGAAGCAATCATCTAAAGCTCTGGAGACTGGAAGATAAGCTGCACGAAGCCTCTTCACCTCCCTCTCATAAGCTGCCTCCATATCTGCCTTCTCTTTGGCGAGTCGATCGTACTTCCTCTTCCAAAACATGGAAGACTGAGGAAGAAGAGAAGTCAACGCATCATCGGGCTCATCAATAACCTGGTGCTCAAGAAACTCTATCAAAACATCATTCTCTCTAATTTGCTGAAGCAACTCCTCTCGTTCACGCATCTAGGCACGTGAACGATCTTCGTCTCTCAACTCCTCTACTCCTTGGTCAGGGAGGATTTAAGGCCCAACCACAACCATAGGTGTAGGTCTTGGATAGTCATAAGGCATGAGGTATTCGGAAGCTCTCCTCCTAACCCAAGAGGTATAGGGTTCCAAAGCAATACAGTTCTTCGGACCCAGCTCCTTCCTTCCCTTCTTATGGATCTTGCGCCAAGTGTGGACCATCCTGCCCTTCAAGCCTTGGGGATATTTACCCTCCTGGAAGAACACACCCTCTAACAGAATGTTATTAGGTTTATCCTTTAGGGGGAACCCAAGTTGACGACGTGCCAAAATAGGGTTGTAGTTAATCCTACCACACATACCAAGAAGAGGCACATTGGAGAATTCACCACAAGAGTCGATAATCTGCACACCATCATGTACACGATTGTACCAAAATATATCATCATTAGTGAGAGACATAAGTCTCGTGGACCACCATAGACATCCTTTGTTCTCCTTGAAGGCGACTGTCTGCGGCAAGTGCGAAATAAACCACTTGTATAGCAAAGGCAAACAGCACACAATGGTACCACCACCCTTTGCATTCCTCATATGCAAAGAGAAGTATGTGTCACCCACCAAAGTCGGAACGGGATTAAGATTAGAGAAAATCCTAATAGCATTCACATCCACAAACTTGTCGATGTTGGGGAATAACACTAGCCCATAGATGAGAAGTACAAATATGGCCTCAAAGGCGTCCTCACTCATGGCCTTCCCATACATAGTAGCTTGAGCGATGAGGAACTCAGAAGGAAGACCTTGAATTCCACCTTTGGTAGTCATATGAGCACCAACCAGAGATTCATCTATATGCAACATATCAGCTATCTCTTGAGAAGTAGGAACCCTCTATAAGCCACTGAACGACAACTGGTCTAGGATAGGTATACCCACAAGATAGGCATACTCCTCAAGCGTGGGCAAAAGCTGGAAATCCGGAAATATGAAGCAACGGTACAAGGGATCATAGAACTGCACCAATACACTCATCAAACCCTCGTCCACCTGAGTAGCTAGAATAGATAGAATCTTCCCATAACGAGCCTTGAAACCCAAGGGATCTAGTACATAGGATATCAAATTCCTTAGCTCTTTCAAGTCGGGTTGTCTGAAACTGTACTTCTTTGTATTCCTTCTTTGCCTATCCATGTCTGAAAATTTGTAAATAGACCTCTTAAGTTCCTTGAAAATTTTCTCATTATTGATGATAAGGATGCAAATGGGTGCATGAATGCATGGGTGCAACAATCACACTCAAGGATCAAGCAAAGCACACCACACAAAGGTCATGGGATGGATCATGTCATCCTTAATATCAATCATCCATTTTGGTGGATTATGGTTTACACCTTATCAACACCCAAGTTCCATTGATATTAAGGATACACAAGAACGGATTAACCATGAATCAAGGGTTTGTTGCAAATCACGAGCATGGAGTCTCGGTTAAGAACCACCCAAAGGGAGTGTACTAAGGTTTAAACCTGCCAAACATGTTCTACAAGAGGTTCCCATAGTCATCATCCCATCTTTCGGATATTATCGGATAAACGACTACTTGTATTCCAAAAATATTCTCAAGAGAGACTCTTATGAGTGTAGTATCGCGTAACAATCGTATCAAATCTTACACTTGAACGACCTTCGCACTACGTCCTAAAAATAGGCCAAGATGGGCTTGGTAAACTAAGGTCCTTGGCTTCTAAGGTCTATATTGGAAAGAGTACTGTCTAACCACGACTACTCGTGTGACATTATTGATCCCAACATGACCTCCACCAAGTGAATGGGCTTGCAAGTTAACTTGCTAAGGAATAACTCCACACAAGTCAACAAGACTATGCCATTCTCCTATCCTAAGTGCACTTGAGTTCGGGTATAGAACTCATCTCACAAAGGTCACCAAGCATACAAGGAATTAATATTCAAGCAATTCAATCATTACATACAATACAGTAATCCCAAATTGCACAAAAACATGTCATAAAATAATATACAATACAATACAACAAATATGAAAAGTAGGAAAAACCCACTAGGCAAATGTCCCCAGCAGAGTCGCCACTTTTCTGTAGCGGGGTATTCGTTACCATTAGACATATTGACTAAATCCAAGGTAAACCATACAAGTCGAGTCGCCACCGCACTTCTATTTATCCAAAGGAATGGTTAGAAAGCGAACAAAAACCTAATAGTTTTATCGAGTCAAAAACTAGTAAAAATGTCAGAGATCGGGGTAAGGGGGTTCGTTATGCAATGGGAAGGTGTTAAGCACCCAAAACATCCTAGGTACTCCTAGGGAGCCCTTTTCACACTTGTTGTAAGGTTGGTATTTTGTGAAAAATTTGTTTGTGCAAACATGATTGAAGAGATGAGAGAAGAATATACAAGTTATTTACAATTTGTGTTTGGATGGATAAACCCATTCCCTACGTACCATCTTAAAAAAGATTAGGATCAAAACCTCGTAGTTCGGGGTAAAAATCTCAAAACAAGTTGGTGAATTGATTGGTCCAAAAGCCTTAAGGTCTTTTGCTATCCAAGGGAGAAAACTCAACCTAAAACCACAAATCCACCATGTGAGGATAGCTTCAACATGCTAGTGAGGGTTAACCCTATAATAAGCATGGAAGACTCATTGTCCATCACTAAGGATATAGGTGAGTATTATATCTACCTCAAGGATAACTCAAACCTAATAGCTAAAGGTTATGAAAAGTTTTTGATAAGAAGCGGACATTGAAACCATAAAAAAAGTATTTGAATGGGTTATATTTACCAATGAAAAGTATTTACAAAATATGGTCAAAGTTGACTTAAAGATTCAATTCAAAATAAGTGTTATGAAAAGAAAGTTTGAAAATCAAAAGCATAATGCTTAGGTTTCTAATGTTTGAAAACAAATGTTAAATGTTTGCATAAAAGTTTTGGCTTGGGTTAGAGTGGAGGGAAGAAGAAGAATGGCTAAAGTCCTAATCATACAAGAGATGAAGGATAAGAAACAAGACCACAAATGGAGTTCCTCTCTTGAGATCATATTGATGATCCAAGTAGCTCCCGTCCTTTGGAATATGCAAGCAAATAAGTAAAAGCTCAAGCAATCAAATCAATCAAACAAGCTCTTAGAAGATCCCTAATGGCTCTTGTATCTTTCTCTTTGAAGCACATGACAATGGTTCTTCATTTTTGCTCAAATAGGATTCCCTAGCACAAAAGCACACACATCAAAAAGTTCCATGAAGTAAATCAAGAATGGACAAGAGTGAGTTCAGAAATTTGGTCCTTCTAATCCATCTTCAACATTAAGGCCTTTTTACTCCAATTTTGCATAGGGAATGTCCTAGAATCTAAGTCCATTTGTCCATTTTTGCATTTGGTCCACAACAATCAAAACAAAACACAAGCACAATAATATATACACAATTATGTGCTCAAGTGAGCAAAAGGCAAGTTGCATTAACATAAACATGTGCTCAAATGAGCAAAGGGCAAAAGCAAATGAATAATATGTACAAGAATGGTAAATTGCATAAACGTAAAGAGCAAGAATTAAATGTTAATGGTTAATGGTTAGTGTTAGAGTCAGTGTGCCATAAGGCAATTTAGCGCTATGTTAAGCAATCGTAATTGGACTTATGTAGAAGTCACAACTATCTGAGGTCGGTCAATAATAATGTAGGCAACAACACAAGTTGAAGATTTTGATTAGTGAATCAAACTCCTACAACTTGCCATGCCAAAAAGAAGATGAGAAATGATCTTGTATTGATTTAGGTTCTTTGCTTGATTAGGAAGCAACCTATCCTTAATGCAAAACCATTCACTTGATCCATGATCAAGTTGAATTAGATTTGAATCAAGGAAGGTTAAACCTCCCATGTATCAAGGCTAACCACCAACCTTTAACTCATTGATCAAAAAAAGAAAAAAAAAAGAAAGAGAAGAAGAAGATGAATATTAAAGTGCATTAATGGAAATGGAATGTAACAATCAACAAGCAATGACCAAAGATATGGAAGATCAAGGTCAAACAATAGTAAACAGAAGCAAAATGAAGATTAGAAGTCAAGAAACAAATAAAATATTTTTGGTATTTTCCAATATTAAAATAAAACTTCAATTAAAATAATAAAGAAAGGTCAAACTTCAAACTCACTTCAAATCAACTTTGAAAAGTCCAAGTGAATTATCCCAAGTTCAACAAGGTCAAACAAAGTTTGACAAAAAAATTCAGCGTTTTTAGAAGTCAGAAACTATTTTTATTCAATTAAAAATGCATAAAAATAACCTAATTGAATTAAAATCTCAAATAAATATGAAATCAATTAATAAATTGATGAGAATATTTTTCATAGATCTATCATCATTCAAAGAGGTTGGAAAAATATTTTTTTTATTTTTTGAATATCAAAAACTATTTTAAATGAATTAAAAATAACCAGAAAAGAGAAAATTCCTAAAAAATATCCAATGATAAAATAAAAAATATTAAAAATCATTTTTAGAAACTAGAAATTAAAAGGAGAAAAATGCAATTGGTCTCATATTTTTTGGACCAATAATGAAGGAGATATGAATTTTTAAAATGAAATGGAATTAAAAGAAATAAAAGAAAATAGAAATCAGAAGTTAAAATGATGGAAAAATGTGGAGCGTCTGATGCACTTTCATTAATTGACGTGGATCATCACGTGGCCAGGAAGCGCACGTTCACCATATACACGAGTGAACTGAATCATATAGTGCCTATGGAAAAGTCATAACAATGAATGGATAGGATCTGATCTGGAAAATGAAACGGATGGTTCAGATTCATTCTGGAGATTGGACGGTGACCAGAGAAAAAAAAGTTAACCAAATGCCACGATCTTGGTACCAATCGAAAGCTAGGATGATGTACATCACCCCTGTACCAACCAAATCCACTCTAGATCACACAACAATAACAAGAAACAACCAGTATATGAGCAGATTCGAAGAAAATAAAAATTGAAGTGAACCTCTGATTTGCAGAGTTTGGAGTCACAACTTCTTGCTATGGATGCTTGCAGTTTGTTCTTTGGATTAAAGGGAAGAAGGCTAAGGAACTTTAGATCCAGAAAACAACTAATGAAATTGAATTCTAGATCTGAAAAATTGAGAAAAAATTGGTGAGTTCCTTTTGAGTGAGGTTGAGGGATCAATTGTGCCGCATTTGGGGCGCCTTTAGGTTGCTGAAATGAGAGGCATGAGCATTGTATTTATAGCCAAAGCAAGCTGATATGCATGAACATTCCATTGCATGAATGGAAAGGGCCTCCATGCACGGGCCTGTACAGGTGCATGGAGGGCCCAATTCCACTTGGATTTAGCAGCTGAACAATGATAGATGCAAATTGGACGTGCAAATGGTACAGGTTTAGCTCATGCAATGCAAATTAATTGATTCTCCAAAATTGCACCAATGTGTTCATGTCTTCGAAAATGCCATGTCCAAACTTGAAACACCACCTCATAAGTAATGGTTGGAAAGATTTTTGCATGAGGATCATTTGTTATGTTGATCAAAACTCCATTTGAAACTTGGAAATTGATGAAAAGTGGTCATGAAGTGTAGGGTGCAAAACATGTACAAGCCCTTTTGTTTCAATGATGCAAGCTCCAAATGACAAAATCTTCAACATCAAAGTTGTATATCTTTTCAAGTAAATCAATTTGGACTTATATTGTGTATCATTTGGATTTTTGATGAAGAAGTTATGGGCACTTGAAGTTGGACTTTTTCATATTTCAATGCTT
The DNA here is from genome assembly GCF_024323335.1 of Lathyrus oleraceus. Lineage (NCBI taxonomy): Eukaryota > Viridiplantae > Streptophyta > Magnoliopsida > Fabales > Fabaceae > Lathyrus > Lathyrus oleraceus. The sequence goes on from NC_066585.1 coordinate 155,952,673, forward strand.
TTGGTCCAAAGTGACCTATAATGTTTTGTTCAACATAAAATTTGAATTAGACATCTTAAGCTTTCTAATTCATTTGATCCCACATAAAAATCATGAAAAATGAATGAGTTATGTCCTTGGGAAGTTGACCCAAAATTAGGGTTTCAGTCAAAATGACCTATAATGTTTTGAAATGTATGATGACCTTTCAAGCTTCAAATCAATTTTTGATGAACATGAAAGTTGTTCATATGGTTCTTAAGAACATTTTTTCTCTTGGGGTCATCTCCATTTGACAAACACATAAAACGTTAGGTCTCAGTGTACTTCAAAATAGTCAGATGAATTGATTGATCTACTTCTCAAGTCCAAACCTCATATCTTGATGAATTGATGATTGAGGGCAATCAAATAAGTTCAAATATGCATGAAATGATGAATTAAAGAACTTCCCTTGATTGCATTTGATCATGGTTTGAGGTTGCTTCATGAGCAAGGCACAGTTGATACACAGATGAATTAGGGTTTCCTTGGGAAACAAACCTCAAGCCCCTTGATTTGCTTTGATCAAAATGATGAATTGAGATACTTGGGAGGCATATTTGATGGATGAGAGCTTTGGTAACCATTTCCATGCTTGCTTTCATCTTCTCTTGGCCATATCAATGCATATAGGATCTCCTAGAAGCTTTGGACCTTATGACTGCTCAAGCTACAAACAAAAGATGTTAGTGACATATTTTTGTGCTTTTGGTTAGTAAATAAGATGAGAAAAGCAATAATATACAATTCAAGCATGCTTGGTGATCTCAAACCAACTCTCAAGAGATCCCACCCATAGGTAAGGAGCCAAGATGCTATGATCCTTGAGGCAAATGCAATGTGCAATGATATGATGCCATGAGGGATCTTAAGGGAAAAATTAGGGTCTTACAGTATTGTATGGAAACTTGGCCTTTTTTCCTTCCTTTGGAAGATGTCTTGGCTCAAGGATTCATGCTTGTGATAAGTGGGTTGAGTTTTCTCCAAAGAATGTCTTAAAATGAAAAGCAAAAGCAAAACAATACCAACTTCTAACCCACTAACAACTAACTTTTAATTTCAAACCATTTACTTTATTGTCATTTAATTCTAGCTTTTATTCATTTGCCATTGTTCATATCATTCTAATTGTTTATGTTAATGCAACTTTCAATTTGTCTACTTGGACCATATGGTGTGATATTTCTTGTTTGTATATACTTTGCTTGTTTATGTGGTCTTTGACCATTAATGTACATAACAACAACAAAAAAAATCCTAAAAAGCTTTTGTGTGGACTGTTGGCTTGATTTTGGACAAATGGACTTTGAACTTAGGTAACATTCCTATGCTAAAGTACTTGACCATTGCCAACTTTCTATGAAACCAAGTGCTTGCAATGTGAAACTTCATCTGATACATCATTCAAGATCCTTCTGAGTTCATCTGCAACATGATCATTGTGTAGCTGTTATTTTGAACCTGTGACTTGTGGAATTCATCTTCTACATGGGCTAAATTTAAAGAAGATCATGGAGTGGCTAAAGCTTGGATATGTCTATCTTTATTTGATGCCTTCACCCTTAAAGATAATATAATTGTGCATTTGTGTGTTGCTTGATTCTAAATGTCCAAGGAAATTCTGGGTTTCTATTGACATTCTTGTCTATTGGATTGCTACCCATTTGGTCAGATCTTTTCAACTCTGAACTTTTAATTTTGTGCATAGGATTAGTCCCTTCATCTTTTCCCCATTTCTTTAATTTCAAAATCTCTCCCTCCCTTTTCAAAATCTTCTTTTTTTGAACTTATTTTGTTCTAAACTTTGATCACTTTGCAAAAAGGTAGAAACTTTGTCCTTATGCCATTGGATTTTCAAACTTCTCTTCCTTAAATCAAACTTGTAAATAAACTTAACTATACTTGACTTAAACTTTCAAAAAGCCAAAAAGAACTAACTCATTCAAACCATTTTTAGGCCTTTGTGCCTTTTAAACTTAATTTTCTTAAAACCAACGCATCCACTTTGAAATTTGTATCACAAACTACGAGGTTTTGATCCCTCATTTTTATGTTGGTACGTAGGCACAAGTCTGAAGGTCTTGTCAAACACAAAAATATAATTAATGAATTCTTTTCTCATTCCCCCATTCTATTTGTTTGTGAACATCATCTTTGTACCAAATACATATGCATACAAAAAGGGCTCTCTAGGAGTACCTAGGACACTTTGGGTGCTAACACCTTCCCTCTGTGTAACCAACCCCCATACCAGTAATCTCTGACATTTTATTAGTTTTGATTTGAAAACTTCTTACTTCTGGGTTTTGTTCGTACTTTTTCCATTTTCCCTTGGAAACATTAAAAGCGCGGTGGCGACTCTAGTTATTTGATGTCTAGGTTATCTGTAGCTTGATGATCATGAATTTAGCGCTACAGAAATTAAGTGGCGGTTCTGCTCGGGAGTAGTCTCCATTGGGTTTAGCCTACTTTTTGTGTGTATATATTTGTATATATGTGATGTTTGTATATATGTATGTGTGATATAATCTGCTTGTTATGCTTGGTGATCTCTGAGTGGTGAGATAAGTTCTAACCCGAACTTGAGTGCAATTAAGATAGGAGGATGGTATAGTTATGTTCGACTTGTGTGGAGTAGTCCTTAACAAGTTGGCTTGAGATCCATCTGCTCAGTGGAGACTCTTTTAGATTTGGAAATGTCACACAAGTATTTATGGTTAAGCATTACTATCTCTGATTAGGGTCCGAGAAGCTGAGGACCGTAGAACATTTACCCCCTCTTGGCCTATTTAGGACGTAGTGCGGAAATTGTTCAAGTGTAGACTTGATAACAGTTGTTACACGATACTACACTCAGACGAGTTTCTCTTGAGAATACTATGGGTCGATGAGTCAGTCATCTTAACCTGTAACATCCGATAGATGGAATTAAGACTCTGGGAACTTTTTAGAACATGATCTACGGGTTTTATCCTTAGTTCACTCCTTTGGGATGGTTCTTACCCAGACTTCATGCTCGGGACTTACAACAAACCCTTGATTCTTGGTTGATACAATCAAGTCTTGTCAATATTAATGGAACTTGGGTGTTGATAAGGTGTAAACCATAATCCACCAAAATGGATGATTGATCTTGACAATGATTTGGTTCATCCCTTGACCTTTGTTTTCCTTGTGTGTGATCCCTTATTTGTGATTGTTGCATTCATGCATTCATGCGCATCATAACATTCATCACACGAAAATTTCAAGGAACTAAGGTGTCATTTGCAAATATTTTCAGACCATGGATTGTGGATGAAGGAACACTAAGAAGTACAGTTTCATATGTCCAGATTTGAAAGAGTTAAGGAAGCTAGCATCTTTTGTATTATATCCCTTGGATTTTAAACAACGTCATAGAAAGCTTTTGTCCATCTTGTCTGCCGATGTGGTTCAAGGACTTTTGAGTGTATTGGTGTAGTTCTATGATCCTCTCTACCGTTGTTTCACTTTCCCAGATTTTCAGCTTGTGCCTACATTGGAGGAGTATTCTCATCTTTTGGGGATACCTATTTCTAGTAGAGTGCCTTTTAGTGGATTGGAAGAGATTCCCAGATCTCATATTATTGCTGAAGCTCTTCACTTGAAGAAGTCTGAGATAGAGGCTCATTGGGTGAAAAAAGGAGGATTATTTGGGTTGCCATCTGATTTCCTCATCAAGGAAGCTACTGCCTTTGCTCAAGTCGGTAGTATGGATGCTTTTGAAGCTATCTTTGTGTTGCTCATTTATGGATTAGCTTTTTTCCCTAACATTGACTGTTTTGTTGATGTTAACACCATTAGACTTTTCTTGATTGGGAATCCTGTGCCTACTTTGTTGGGTGATATGTATTTCTCTTTGCATCTAAGGAATTCTAAGGGTGGTGGAACTATCATCTGTTGCATTCCTCTTCTATATAAGTGGTTTATTTCGCACTTGCCTCAGACACCTGCTTTTGTGGAGAACAAACAATGTCTAAGGTGGTCTCAGAGACTTATGTCTCTCACTAATGATGATATAGTTTGGTATGATCCGTCTTTAAGCAGTTTGGAGATCATTAATAGTTATGGTGAATTCTCTAACGTGCCTCTCATTGGTACACAAGGAGGAATTAACTACAACCCTGCTTTGGCTCAGTGTCAACTTGGGTTCCCCTTGAGAGACAAACCTAATAACACTTTGTTAGAAGGTCTTTTCTATAAAGAGGGTAAAGATCCCCAACATTTGAAGCAGAAGATTATGCATGCTTGGCATAATGTACATAGGAAAGGAAGATCCGAGCTTGGTCTGGGAAATTGTGTAGCTTTGGAAGCTTACACTATTTGGGTGAAGAAGAGAGCTTTGGAGTTAAATATGTCTTATCCTTGTGAAATACCTATGTCTATGGTTGTGGTTGAGCCATTAACTCTCCCTAACCAAGATGTGGAGGAGTTGGAAGACGCACTCGTCAAGATGAAGCAAGAGAAGGATATGTGGGAAGAGTGTTTCCGTGCTTTGAGCAAGAAGCATGAAGAGTTGCAGTTGCAGTCTAAGGACAAAGATGCACTCATTGAGCTACTTGAAGACCGAGTAATGAAGAGACAGAGAGAGCTAGAGGTTTCATCTTCTAGCATGCCTCAGCCTTCCATTGCTTGGAAGAAGATTGTTGACCATCTTATGCTCGATAAGACTCAGATGAAGGCTTCTTTTGAGACCGAGATCTGTCACATTCGAAGGAATTACGCGCCTTCAGCCAGATCTTCTGACGTTGTTAGGGATCCTTAGGATGACTAGTCTCCTTTTCTCTTGTATTTGTCATTTGGTTTGTGAAATTGTACTCAGTGTAATCCTTCCAATTATATAAATGAAAGGATATTTTTGGTCATATAAAAATTATTGCAATTGTTGATATATATGTTTGCAAATGATATAGTAAGTTCCTTGAAAATAAAAATAAATAATCAAGCATTTCATTTCATGCATCATTTGGATAAGAAGGTTTCTCTTTTGCCAGATGTCTCATTGGTGTTTCTTCTGTGCTTTAGCCAAGCTGACTCACTGGTACAACACTCGTGCCAATCATCTAAAAATTATGGAGCATCTAGAGCAAGAGAACAGAGAGTTAAAGGACGAGATCGCCCGCTTGGCTGCCATGATGGAGTCAGTTCTTGCTGCTCAGAGTCAATCTTCTCCAACGCCTGCAACTCCTCCTCCGAGGACAGTTATTTCAGAGGTGGCTACCTCCACTATGCCTGTTGCTACCGCTCATTTTGCACCCACTATGCCTGTCGGATTCCCGTGGGGAATGTCGTCCAACTTTATGCCTGAAGGCTTTGCGCCTACTTTTGCTTCGATGTCGGCATCTAGCCCGATCATGTCCTTGCCACCTCCCATTGTGCACACCTTACATCGTGTACAGGACACCATTTTTCACTCTGATCCGTCTGAGGGTCCGGATGTCTACGAGAAAATGGATGAAACGAAGGATCAGTTTCTTGAGCTGTGTAAGGAATTGACGACATTGAGGGGTAAGGATTTGTTTGGAAAAAGTGCTGATGAGTTGTGTTTAGTGCCCAACGTCAAGATCCTGGTGAAGTTCAAAGTGCCTGACTTTGAAAAATATAAGGGGAATACTTGTCCATTCAGTCATCTAGTGATGTATGCTCTCAAGATGTCTACTCAGACCGATAATGATCAACTGTTGATCCATTATTTCCAGGACAGTTTGACCGGTGTTGCGCTCCGTTGGTATATAGGGTTGGATAGTGCAAGCATTCACACTTTCAATGACCTAGGAGAGGCTTTTGTCAAGCAGTATAAGTACAACGTGGACATGGCGCCTGATAGAGACCAGCTGAGGTCTATGTCTCAGAAGGATAAAGAGACATTTAAAGAGTATGCGCAGAGATGGAGGGAATTGGCTATCCATATCACTCCTCCTTTGGAGGAAAAAGAGATGACAAAGATCTTTCTAAAAACTATGAGTTCATTTTATTATGAACGAATGATTGCTAGTGCCCCCAGTGACTTTACCAAGATGGTAAACATGGGGATGAGGCTTGAAGAAGTAGTCCGAGAAGGACGTTTGTCGAAATATGAGGCATCAATAAGTAAGAGGTATGGCAGTAGTTTCAGCAAGAAGAAGGACAATCAAACTAATGCAATAAGCAGTGGGAGACAGAGGAGGCCTCAGATCATAAGGAATCCAACATCCCATCAACATCACCACCAAGTATCTTCTGTTATCCTGGTATTTTCTAATCAACAATCAACACCAGTTCAACAACTACAACGTCAACAACAACAACCGCAACAACAAACAAACACCTACAACAACAACAATACTACCAACAATCATCATCAATAAAACTTTTAGAGGAAGAATGTCTCTTTTGACCCGATTCCTATGTCTTATGCAGAACTCTACCCGTCTTTGGTTCTCAAGAACCTGATCCAACCGAGAAACCCATTGCAGATTCCAGAACCACTTCCATGGTGGTATAAGCCTGAGCTCTGTTGTGCTTTTCATCAAGGAGAACTCGGACATGATATTGAGAACTGCTACCCACTCAAATATGAGGTTCATAAGCTGATGAATAGTATGGTGTCCTTCGAGGACCGTGCGCCGAATGTGAAAGCAAATCCTTTGCCCGCTCATGGGAACTCTTTTGCGAATATGGTGGATGGTTGTCCTGGAGAGTTTAAAGTTTTTGATGTGCATTTCATCAGATGGTCCTTGGTGCAGATGCATAAGGATGTTTGTTTGGCAAGTGATTGCGAGCATGACCATGATGGTTGTGTTGTTTGTAGTGTTAACCCAAGGGGTTGTGAAGTTGTGTAAAGGGACATCCAGCGATTGATGGATGAAGGTGTCGCATCCGCGAAAAACAACCGGCGGGAAAAAACAAAACAAACAGAGCCGCCACCGTGCGTTATTTATCCCAAAGGAGGGAAAGGAAACGCTCGAAGTAAACCTGGAAAGGAATGGTCTTACGACCGGAGATTACAAGGTACGGGAGTCGGTTACGCAAGGGGAAGGTATTAGCACCCCTCAAGTCCGTCGTACTCGACGGGATCCACGCTCAAGAGAATAGAAAAAGGTTGCTAAATAAATGCTCAAATAATGCACACACACTGGAATAAAACACAAATGGAAGAAGAGGGGAACGGACTCGGCAGGATATCGCATCCTGGGCCTACGTAGTTTGTCAGAAACAAACATCAGAGTCGACGTAGTTCGGGGAAATGGGAACGGGCTCGCTAGGATATCGCATCCTATGCCTACGTATCTCATCTGGAATGAGAATCAGAGCTACCGTAGTTCGGCTAACGCACGCCGAAACAAAATACAAGACAAAGACGCTGAGACGTCAAAGCAAACACACAACTGGAATCGGAATGCCAATCGCTGGTCTTACATCCAATTCCACAAATAAACAAACACAAGCGGGAAACCGAATGCCAATCGCTGGGCTTACATCAGACTCCACAAACAAACAAACACAAACGGGAAACCGAATGCCAATCGTTGGGCTTATATCAGACTCCAAACACACACAGAAAGGTTAAACAAACAGGCTAATAGAGAGTCTGGTACTCGAGCCTACTAGCTGTCAAGCAAACACCAAGAAGACGCTGAGACGTTGTCGCATTACGCAAAAAACAGGCAGGAAAACGAAACAACAGAGTCGCCACCGTGCGTTATTTATCCCAAAAGAGGGCAAGGAAACGCTCGAAGTATACCTGGAAAAGACATGGTCTCGCGACCGGAGAAAGATGGGATCGGGAGTCGGTTATGCGAAGGGAAGGTATTAGCACCCCTACGCATCCGTCGTACTCGACGGGATCCACGCACAAAAGAAAGGATAAGGTTGCTAAACACTGCTCAAACAAACTGCACACACAGGCTGAAAGGAGACACAGAAAGACAAAAGAAACTAACTCGGCAGGATATCGCATCCTGGGCCTACGTAGTCTGTCAGGCACAGACATCAGAGTCGACGTAGTTCGGGACAGGGGGAAACGTGCTCGCTAGGATATCGCATCCTATGCATACGTAACTTCTCTGACTGGAGAAGAATCAGAGCACTCGTAGCTCGGCTAACGCACGCCAAACAAAACCACACGGGAAACCGACTTCCAATCGCTGGACTTACGTCAGACTCCACACAAACAGGCAAACATGGAAACCGAATGCCAATCGCTGGACTTACATCAGACTCCGAACCAACAAACACACACTGGAAACCAACTGCCAATCGCTGGACTTACGTCAGACTCCAACAAACAAACAAGACACAGGAAACCAACTGCCAATCGCTGGACTTATGCCGGACTCCAACACAACACAAAGGGGTTGAAAAAGAAAAAGGGTGCCCGGAGAGATCAGCTCATCTCCTGCCTACGTACCTCATCTAGTATGAGGATCAGGGCGACGTAGTTCCCCTACGCAGGGAAAAAGGACTAGCCTAACCAGATACAAAGGGAGACACAAACTACTAGGGAGACTACGACTCGAGCCTAGAAGTTATCATGCATACGATCCCTATGTTAAGGTTTCTATCTAACTTGCACAGGGAGCAAGCTATCCTAAACAGCACAAGCAAAGACATACAAGCACAAAAAGCAAGCACACACACTATATGCAAACAATTGGGCTCATACAAGGTTAGGCTGTGAAACACAAGCCAACTGGAATCGGGTGTAGTTAGCTCTTAACCCTAACATTGAGAGTTAGGGTGAAGCAGATGAAATGGGAAGTGAAGGTAAGACCTCACAGCTCTTATCCCTGGCCTGGGAGAGCTTCAGACAAATGAAAGTGTGGGAGTTCAGAAAGTTGGAACACTTCTCCACATATGACTAACACAACAAAGATCTTGGGTTATTATCCACAGTGCATCAACACAAGGTGTGTGAGCAAAGTGGATGACACACTGAATAGAAGGAGATGGATTGAACATCTCTTTTATCTGCCAATTGCCTCTAAAGAGGACTTTTCCTGCTTGGCACAAAGATAAACAAACACAAGCATTGCCTCTTAAGGAGGGCTTCAGACAGGTGCCTGCCCACATAACAGGACAGGTCTTCCAGACTACATGAAGTCAGAGAGTTATACCTCAATGGTTAAGCAACCAAGCAAAGCAAAAGCAAGTTCAAAAGAACTCAAAGCAACTTAGGTACCTGAAAAAATCTAACCCAATCAGTATACAATTCAAACAATCAAACAGACAACGGTCAATCACACAGACAAACAAAGCATCAAGCACCAATGTGCAAGCCACAAGCCAATGGGCACAACACAAATAACTTGGCATCACCCTACAAAACAACATAAGGTTAGCCAACATCCATCAACTAATCAATCCAAATGAGTGAACCACTTCAACCATGGTAATGTGCTTCTTAACCTGAAATCCACAATCCAAACAGTGAGTCCAAACCACTAGGTCCAAGCCTAGGGTCAAAAGCAGGTCAAACATTCAAAACAGAACATGAAATTTAACATGAATCAACTTCATTCAATTAAGAACACATTCCAAAAGGTCCCATTTCAATATCATTAACCAAAAGCATTTCATGAACCAAACATGGTAAGGTATGCAAATTGTGACCACATTGTGACATCAGAAGAAATAAATGCACATTAAATCAAAAATGATTCAAATATTCTTGGCAAAATTCAAGAGTAAATAGGACATACAACATGATCATCACACAAAAAAATAGAGGCATTGGTCATCATTAGGCATGGCAATCACATAGCATAAGTCAAGACAAGCACAAGACAAGCACATGTGTGACACCAAATGTCACACCAAGTTAGCATAGGCATAAAACAGAGATGGATTATGGTAAAAACCTCAAAACAAAGCCAAAACAACACTCAACATGTCTAGAAATAGTGTGCAAAATTTCACATTCATTGGATAAGGAACAAGCATTTCATGATCAAATGAAATTCAAGGCAATTTTAAAGCTCAAATGTGACCAACCAGAATGGAAAATCTCAATTAAATCAGAAATGATCCCAAAATTCCAATAAAAATCATGAGCAATCACAACATCTATAGCATGCATCATACAAAAAATCAAGGCAATTGGATATCATTTGGCATGGCAAACACATCATTCAAATTGAACATCACAAGGTGTGACACAAATTGTCACACCTAACTTAGCACATTCATAAAACAGCAATGGTAATTGATAAAAATACCAAATCAACGCCAAAATGTCAAGCAATGAGTCTAGTTATAGCATACAAAATTTCATAAGAATTGGATCAAAAACCAGCATTTCACAAATGATATGGCAAAGCAAGGTCAAGAATGCATACATGTTCAAGTCTCCTAGCACAAAAAATTATCCAGCCGTGCACAATTTATGGGAAAATGATCAAAAAATAATAGACAGAAAATGCAACACAATGCAAAAAATCTCATAATTTTTGGATGATTTTTCAAATTAATATGAATTTTGTAAGATGAAGAAAAATTAAAAAATGAGATGTGAAGCATGTATATGAAATAGGAGGGAAATGGAAAATCATGAAAAGCATTTGAAATATTGGCATGGCGCGGAATCGAATGGGGAACGAAATCAAATATTGGCGCTAGGCTTAAGTGAAACACGGCGTTTCACTTATGTGCTGGCAGGTCAACCCATGCAGTCAACCAAACTGACCAATCAGAAGCTAGCATGGCAAGCTGCATGCACCAATCAGAACGCAAGCCCTAACAAACACATGCAAACACAGCAAAGCGTGGCCTAAGGGATTGAAATCGTTGCCTAAAATCAAATCATCATCTTCTTCATCACGCGTTCATGAACAGTAACACCATCTCAAGAACATCAAGAACTTTTGTTCCAGAATTTAAAATTAAGCATATCATTATGTAGATCCTTCATCATACATCACAAATCCATAAACAACTAAACCTAATTCCACATGTTAAGAGAGAATCGAGCACATGAACATTCATACACAAAACTTTAATCAACCCTAACTCACTCAATAATGCATGGAATTTCATGATTCAAAGCTCAGCATCACCAGCAAACTTAGATCTACAACAATAGCATAATGAATTTGAGAAATAGAGAGATCGATTTGGAACCTCTTGATGAGCAGAACTGTTGTTAGCTTGATTTAAGGCTTGTAATGGCTTTAATGTTCCTCTAGAATGCTTGTGCAAGTGATTGGAAGAGAACTTGAGACTCAATTATGCACGAATCTACCAGAAATTCAAATCACCATTGTTGCTTCACACTTCAAGAATGCTTTGATGCAGCTCTGTTTTCTTCAAATCCACGTGCCAATCTCCTCAATAATACTTCAGGATCCAAAATCAAGCAAGAGAAATGGATGTTGTTTGAAGAAATTTGAAGAAAATTTTGAGAGAGAATTTTGAGAAATTTTCTAGATCTGAAAAAATGGTTGTTGTTTTTTTTGAAACAGTTAGGGTTTTTTGTTATATATGTCCCACTAATCACTCTTTTAATCATGCTTAAGCCATTGGTAAGTGGAATTAGAAAAATGAGGTGTAAGTGTAAATTTGGTTTTTCACCCTCATGCATGGGATGCATGTGAATAGTGCACGAAATTTCCATTCAATTTCACTCAAAATGTTGTTTTGGAGCCAATGGTGGTGGTGAAATGTTCAAATGATGCACAAAATTTGAATTACATAATTTCCCTCCAAAAATCAAGTGTATGACCAAATGCTCATGTGATGATAATTTGTGCAATGCAATGCATGATTTGGAAACTAGAGGTCAAAATAAGAACAATGCAAAAAGAGCCATCCAATTTGGAGTTTTGGTTTGAAAGTTATGCACATTTGAAGTCTAAACCACACTTTGCCATGTTTTGATCATATATCGTTAACCACACATGAGAAATTGATGATCTTGGACTTTTTGGAAATGGGAGAGAAAGATCTACAACTTTCATGCTCAACAAAATTTCATTTGAAGCTTTCTTGATGATGTAATCTTGAGTTGAAGTTGGTCAAAAACCCTTCCATTTTTGGAAACTTTCAAATTACAGGTCACCTGCTATTTTTGGAAAGTCTTGATCTGACTTCAAAGTCTTCAATGTTGATGTTTGAAATGTCAAATGATACTTGTTTACACATGAATGAGGCATCTCTACTCATTTCCCACCTTCAAATCCATAGTTGAACTGACAGTTGACTTCTGTTGACTTTCTAGGGTTTTAGATGATTTGCATATGGACTGATGAGTTTTGAGCTTTCAATACTTGGCCAAACCACTTCAAAATGATCCTTGAATCATGTGAACCCATTGTACCAACCCTAGGGCTTTGATTCCATAGAAAATGCACTTGTTGCCTTGCACAGTTGAATCTTCTGACCAGTCTTGCCTGATGACTTGATGGACTAGTCAATGAACAATACAATGTTAATGACCTAAAATGGAAATGTATATACAAAATGGGAGGTGCAAATTTGAGGTGCTACATCTGCCCCTATTCAATCAACTGGGAACCTGAACGGATGAGAGCAACGGCTGTCAGACCTTCAGGGTAAACAGGGATTGAATACCAAAGAACCGTAGAAATTTGCACTCCGCGGGATATGATACAGGATATTTGTAACAACAACCCGACAAGACGTTTACCGACGACTCTTGGGGATTTTGATTTTTATCGAAGGAAAGAAACAGCCAAACACCAACGGACGAATGGGAAAAACTTGATGTTTATCGACACCAACGGAGAGGTGACCAGACATCAACGGATGACTGGGAAGACTCGACCAGACGTCAACGGACGAACGGGAGAAGCTCGACATTTATCGACACCAACGGAGAGGTGAACAGACATCAACGGATGACTGGGAAAGACTCGACCAGACGTCAACGGACGAACGGGAGAAGCTCGACGTTTATCGACGCCAACGGAGAGGTGAAACACTTCACTAGGGAAGGAAAACAAATACTTGCAACCGGAAACCAGATAGGACGTTTACCGAAGACTCTACTGGGGATCTCTGGTTGGGGAACTACCAGACATTTACCGATGACTGGGGAAAACTCGATGTTTACCGACATCGAAAGATGATGTTTACCGACATCAAAGAAAGGCGACCAGACATTTACCGATGACTGGAGAATAGTATGTGCAACCAGACGTCAACGGACGACCAGGCAAAAACTCAACGTTTATCGACACCAACGGAGAGGTGAACTCCTGGGAAAAAGCTGATCACAACCAAACGTCAGCGGACGATTGGGAAAAACTCATCGTTTATCGACACCAACGGAGAGGCGACCAGACATCAATGGATGACCTGTGGGGAAGGTACAACTATACGTCAACGGACAAATAGGAAAAACTCAACGTTTATCGACACCAACAGAGAGGTGAACACTTTACTAGGGAAGGAGGAGATGTTACGAACATCGAAAGATGATGTTTACCGACATCAACAAAGGGCCGAACAGACATTTACCGATGACTGGGGTGAGACTCGATGTTTACCGACACCGAAACAATGGTGTTTACCGACACCAAAGAAAGAACACAAGCGGACATGACACTTACCGGTATCACAGGGACGACATCTACATATGTCAGGACAAGTCTAAACACTTGTTGGGGATCTCACTGGGGAGAATCAAGCTTTCCTTTCATGGACGGGTGAGGAAATAAACCTCTCTGGGGAATATCAATCCTGAATGCTGTCAGGAGCAACTGTAGCAAACATGCCGTACAGATGTTGAACAATGATCCGCCTCTGCGGGGGATATGGTCCAATTAGGTTTAACACATGAATGCATATGTTTGAATTTTTCTATGGCGTAATGCTCCACATCGAATGGAAATGCTACGCGATTTGAGGATGCAATGATCACTACATGCAAAAATGCAAAATGATGAACTCCTGCCGGGGAGCCAACTGATCAGATACTCCAACTCTGTGGGGAGACTCTGTCTGAGGAATACTCTGCGGGGAGTAGCACCGACTTCTCACTCATGCTGGAGAATAGAGCTGCTGCTGGGGAAAGAAAAGATCCCACCGGGAACAGACTTCAATGGACCCAATCCACTCGGGGACTCTGCTAGGGACACAACCAATGCGACTTACTGGGGACGACCCATCCAATCCACAGGTAGGACAAACACTGCTGGAGATAATTTTCAACGAACATGATCCACTCGAGGAACCTGTTGGGGAAAACCATCAACACAACCCTTTGCTAGGAAGATCCGCTAGGGGAAAACCTTCACAACCCTGCTGGGGACAGGCCTACACCACTCTGCTAAGGAAAAGCATAACTCTGTTGGGGAAATAATATCTCGGACCACGCTGGGGATAGACATCCACAACCCTGCCGGGGACAAGCGTTCACGACTACGCTGAGGATAATAGTACTTCAAACCAGACTGCTGGGAAATAAGACTACTCACTGACTCCGCTGGGGATACAACAACCTTCCAACTCAGTGAGGACTAACAATCTTCTAACTCAGTGGGGAACTGCCAGCTTTCAGACCAGCTGGGGACAAACCCACTCTCAGGCCTGCTGGAACTTAATAATCCTTAGCTCTGCTGGGGATAGAAGGCATTATCCACAGACGTCTCTGCAGGGGATAAGAATAGTCCTGATAGCTTTCAGACTTGCTTGGGGAAACAGCCTCAGTTTGACTGAGGAATTCCTGATATTGAGTATGCTGGGGAGACAAGTCTCGAACTTGCTTTAACTGCTGGGGAAGATCCCCATCCCACACCACGGGACAGTGCTGACAACATCCTGAAAATCACTGATGACAACCTGCAAAACAGCACGACAGATATGCCCCCAGGGGGTTGCATGGACAAGATACGCTCAAGTGTACTCAACATTCAAAATGATTTTCAAATGTTTTTATCTTTCTGCACGTTATTGTTTAGCCTTCATGTTTTAGATATGCAATGTTTATCAAAAATTCGGACGTTTTTGCAAATAAAACAGTAAAATAAAAACAAAAGAGCAATTTATCTGAATAACGACTTTTTATTGATTGAAAATGGGCCTGAAAAGGCGAATACATCGGGAAGCAATTCCTAGAAAGAGGTAATTGCGCACAAAAGGAAAAAATCTATCATAATGGCAATGTGGACACGGCATCCATTATTTCCCAATTCTGTTATAACTCACAGATCATCAGTTTTCCTCCCAACTCCTTGCTTTTTGAGAAGAATGACTGAACCGATCATACCCTTCGAGATGGCTGACGACGAAGCGCGATGAAGTACAGATAACTCAAATTGTAGTCTTCGCTTTAATCCCTCTTTTGCCTGGATCGCCTTTTCGGTTTTTCAATCCACCGGGATACCCATTTTTGCCTAAGTCGCCCTTGCGGGTTCTCGACTTACCGGGTGTACAAATTCTTTTCATTTTTTTATCCCTAACTTTTGCCCGAACCTTTTCTCTTTTCTTTTTGGTTCGCCGGGATGCCCCTTTTTTGCCTGGACTCTTTTATTCTTTCTGTCCAGCGGGTCAATTTATGCGAAGTATTTTTTGACTACATCTGAGTTAACAGGGGACGGGAAATCTTCACCATCCATAGTTGTAAGCATCAAGGCTCCACCAGAGAAAACCTTCTTAACAACATATGGACCTTCATAATTAGGAGTCCATTTGCCCCTGTTATCTGTACCGGGAGGAAGGATCCTCTTCAAAACTAGATCACCAATCTGATAGCTTCGAGGACGCACTTTCTGATCAAAGGCTCTCTTCATCCTTCTCTGATACAACTGCCCATGGCACACGGCTGCTAATCGTCTCTCTTCGATAAGGCTCAACTCGTTAAACCTTGTTCGAATCCACTCAGCTTCGTCTAGCTTGACATCCAACAGGACTCTCAGAGAAGGAATCTCCACTTCAACAGGTAGGACTGCTTCCATACCATATACAAGGGAGTAAGGGGTGGCCCCGGTCGACGTACGTACTGAGGTACGGTACCCATGCAAAGCGAAAGGCAGCATCTCATGTCAATCCTTGTACGTCACGACCATTTTCTGCACAATCTTCTTAATATTCTTGTTTGCCGCCTCTACAGCACCATTCATCTTCGGTCTGTAAGGAGAAGAATTGTGATGTTCAATCTTGAAATCTTTACAAAGCTCTTTCATCATCTTGTTATTGAGATTCGAACCATTATCAGTGATGATTCTTTCAGGAACTCCATAACGACAGATTATTTCCTTCTTGATGAACCGGGCAACCACTTGTTTGGTAACATTAGCATAGGAGGCTGCTTCCACCCATTTGGTGAAGTAATCAATCGCAACCAGGATGAAGCGGTGTCCATTCGAAGCAGTAGGCTCAATCTTCCCAATCATATCAATGCCCCACATGGCAAACGGCCAAGGCGAATTCATGACATTCAGAGGGCTTGGTGGTACATGCACCTTATCAGCATAGATTTGACACTTATGGCATTTCCGAGCGTATTTGAAACAATCGGATTCCATAGTCATCCAGTAATAACCGGCTCTCAACAACTTCTCAGACATTGCATGACCACCAGCATGGGTACCAAAAGATCCTTCATGCACTTCTTGCATCAACATGTCTGCTTCGTGTCTATCCACGCATCTGAGCAGAACCATGTCAAAGTTCCTCTTGTACAACACATCATCCTGATTCAAATAAAAGCTTCCAGCTAGCCTTCTCAGGGTTTTCTTGTCATTCGTCGACGCACCTTCAAGATACTCCTGGCTCTTGAGGAAGTTCTTGATATCAAAGTACCATGGCTTCTCATCAACAACAGACTCGGCTGCAAACACATACGCAGGCCTCTCGAGTCAATTCACCGCAACATGTGGCATATGATTCCACCAATGAACTTTGATCATAGAAGACAAAGTAGCCAAGGCATCAGCCATCTGATTCTCATCCCAGGGGACATGATACAGCTTCACCTTCTTGAAGAACATCAGTATCCTTCTAGTGTAATCTCTATACGGAATCAAATGCGGTTGATTAGTATTCCAATCTCCATTGACCTGATTAATCACTAGAGCGGAATCTCCATAAATGTCAAGAGTTTTGATCCTCAGATCGATGGCTTCTTCTATCCCCATGATATAAGCCTCGTACTCAGCCTCGTTGTTGGTGACGTCAAAAGTCAGTCTGGAAGAAAAAGGTATATGAGCCCCTTTTGGATTGATAAGCACTGCCCCAACACCGTTGCCATTCACATTCACAGCCCCATCAAACATCAGTGTCCACTTGTCATCAGGATCCGGTCCTTCCTCGACAAGAGGCTCTTCACAATCTTTCATCTTCAGATACATGATGTCTTCATCAGGGAATTCAAACATCATCGGCTGATAATCATCAATCGGTTGCTCGGCAAGGTAGTCTGACAGAATACTACCTTTGATGGCCTTCTGCGACGTGTACTGAATATCATATTCTGTTAAGATCATCTGCCAACGGGCAACACGTCCGGTGAGAGCCAGCTTCTCAGAGATGTACTTCACTGGATCCATCTTAGAAATCAATAAGGTAGTATGGTTCAACATATACTGCCTCAGTCGGCGAGCAGCCCAGGCCAAAGCACAACAAGTTTTCTCAAGCTGTGAATATTTGATTTCACAGTCGGTAAACTTTTTGCTAAGGTAGTATATGGCATGCTCTTTTCGACCAAACTCATCATGCTGTCCCAATACACACCCCATCGAGTTCTCAGTCACTGATAGGTACATTATCGGCGGTCTCCCAGGAACTGGAGGTATAAGGATTGGAGGTTTCTGTAAATACTCTTTTATCTTGTCAAAAGCTTTCTGACAGTCATCATTCCACCTGATTGCTTGATTCTTTCTTAGCAACTTGAATATTGGTTCACACGTGGCAGTTAGGTGAGATACAAACCGTGCAATGTAGTTCAATCTCCCTAAAAACCCACGAACCTGCTTTTCTATTTTCGGTTCAGGCATCTCTTGAATAGCTTTGACTTTTGCTGGATCAACCTCAATCCCTTTCTCACTGACAATGAAACCCAACAGCTTCCCGGATCTCACACCAAACGTACACTTGTTTGGATTCAGCCTCAGTTTGAACTTTCTCAATCTGTCAAACAACTTCTGCATATTAACCAGGTGCTCCTCTTCTATCTGCGACTTCGCAATCATATCATCCACATACACTTCAATCTCTTTGTGCATCATGTCATGAAAGAGAGTCGTCATAGCCCTCTGATAGGTAGCACCGGCATTCTTCAGCCCAAATGGAATCACCTTATAGCAGAACGTGCCCCAAGGTGTAATGAATGTCGTCTTTTCCATGTCTTCTGGCGCCATCTTAATCTGATTATAACCAGAAAAACCATCCATGAAAGAGAAAACCGAGGATTGAGTCGTATTATCAACCAATACATCAATATGAGGTAATGGGAAGTCATCTTTCGGACTTGCTCTGTTTAAATCTCGGTAATCGACACACATCCTGACTTTGCCATCCTTCTTCGGCACGGGAACGATGTTGGCCACCCACGGGGGATAAGTCGTTACTGACAGAAAACCCGCATCAAACTGCTTCTGAACCTCTTCCTTAATCTTAACAGCCATGTCAGGACTCGTTCTCCGAAGCTTCTGCTTGACTGAAGGACAATCTTCTCTGAGAGGTAGCCTATGTACCATAATATCGGTATCCAACCCAGGCATATCTTGATACGACCAGGCGAATATCTCCACATACTCTCTCAGCATCTCAATCAACCTGCTCTTGACATCTTCCTTCAAAGCAGCCCCGATCTTAATATCTTTTCTGGCGTCCTCAGTACCAAGATTAACAATCTCCAACTCCTCCTGATGAGGTTGGATGACCATTTCCTCCTGCTTCAACAATCTGACCAATTCCTTGGGGAGTTCACAGTCTTCCTCACTCTCCTCTTCAGCTTGGTAGATGGGATTATTGAAATCATACTGAGCCATAACAGAACTGTTCATAGTGGATTCCGTGAGATCACTTATGCATGTTTAATGCTTTGTTTTAGAAAAAGAGTTCAAGAAAGTCACAAAAACAAAAACATTGCCATTTTTATTTTTGAAAAATGAAAACAAAAATAGAAAGACAGGGATCACAAAATTGTTTGCAAAACGTCCTTTATTAATGATATCATTGAAAAACATGATGAGGCCCTACAATGAACCACTACGCCTTGGGCAGAACGTAGGGTTTTGTGCAAAATGAAAAAACAAAAGAAAATTACTCTGTTTGAAGAGTAACTTGGACCACATCTTCTGCTGTCCAGTTGTTGATCGACTCCCCTGGTGCACACGGGCGAACCCAATTGTCCAGATCACAATCACTGTCACCGTCTTCACTACTGGTTGCAAAGGCATCCCCGTGATTCATCAGCCCAGCGCTGGTAAAGGTACTCGGACCTGTCTGCACACCCTGCTTCGCCTGCAGAGGTTGATAGCCAATACCGAACTTATCTTCTTTGATAGGCAAATCCACCATCCTGCCCCAGCCTTCCGCTCTGCCAGAGTTGACGACCTCCACTGCCTGTTTATACGATGCAATTGAGGCACTTGGCTTCTTCTGCTCAGCAAAAGCCACCCTCTCAAGAGCAACGGTCTCAAATGCCTGGCATAAAGTTTCATGGATCTCGCCATCCACCTCTACATACTTGAAAGAGGATAGGTGACTCACCAGAATATCTTCTTCACCGCACACAGTCACAATCTGACCGTTCCAGACATACTTCAGCTTCTGATGGAGAGTTGACGAAACTGCCCCGGCTGCGTGAATCCAAGGACGCCCCAATAAGCAATTATATGCTGGTTGGATGTCAATCACGTAGAAGACAATATTGAACACCTCCGGGCCAATCTTCACCGGCAAGGTGACTTCACCAAAAACAGACCGTTTGGATCCGTCAAGTGCACGCACAATCAGATCGCTCGGAGTGAGGATAACCCCTTCAACATCAATCTTACTCAGGATCTTCTTGGGCAACACATTCAAAGAAGAGCCAGTGTCCACCAACACATGTGACAACACCGCACCCTTGCACTCCATGGTAATATGCAAGGCCTTGTTATGGTTACGACCCTCAGGCGTCAAGTCCAAGTATGTGAACCCCACACCATGCCTGGTACTGACATTGGCAATCACCCCCTCCAACTGGTTGACAGAGATCTCCTGAGGCACGTAAGCCAGATTCAGCATCTTCAACAAGGCGTTACGATGTGCCTCAGAGCACAGAAGCAATGAGAGTATAGAAATTTTAGACGGAGTCTGATTCAGCTTATCTACAATCTTGTAGTCACTCTTCTTGATTATCTTCATGAACTCCTCCACGTCTTTCTCGAATGACCCCTCAGGCGCCTCCTTCTGAGCTGGTTCTTCATCAACCACTGCTTGTTTACCTTTCGCCTTGGCGAGAGCCTCGGCATTATTGTCCCTCAACGGTTGCGGAGCAAACAGGCGACCGCTTCTGGTAAAACCTCCTGGTCCCCCAACATTGTCCACAACTGGACTTGCAATCACAGAAGTTCTATTAGGCACACCAATAGTCACTGGAGACTGAGTCATCGGCCTGATCCGGCTTTCAGCCCTTCGATTGCTGCGGTAAGCGTTGTCATATTTCCATGGCACAACCCTACTATCAACAGCCCTTCTACCCGAAGCAACAATAGTAGTTGGAGCACTGACGATTACAAGAGCGGAAATGGTAACAGGAGTACCACTAGTTGCAGGCGCACCAACAGTCCTCTGGCCACGTCCCTCGGACGGTTTGAAGTAGATAGTGACGGTTGACACCACCCCACGATCTCTAACAGCCCGAACAAACTGTAAACAGCCCTCATCAATCAAATTCTGAATACCAGCCTTCAACTATTTACAACCATTTTCTGACTCTGCACAGTCTACACAGCCCTCACAACAACCCGGGAATACTTCCCCTTTCAGCAAACGGTCCTTTACAACCAACAGCGATGTCTGAACATCCTCCACACTGACCACCAAGTCTTCAGCTTCTCCGCCTTCAACATTGTTTACCCTATGTGCACCATGCTGAGGCATAGGGTTGTTTACAACATTCGGCACAGGAGCAAAATTGATAGTTTTAGCGTCAATTAGGTCCTGGACCTTATGATGAAAAGCCCGGAAGTTTTCAATATGGTGTCCCGGTGCACCAGAGTGGAAATCACAACGCACGTTGGCATCATACCCAGGTGGTATCTTTGTCAACGGAGCCATTGTACGCAACTCCATGAATCCTAGTTTGAGCAACTCAGGCAGCAACTCAGCATAGGTCATCGGTAGCGGATCAAAACGTCGATCAGGCATCCTCTGTCTAGGCTGATATGGACGTTGTTGTTGTTGTTGTTGTGGCGGTTGTTGAACTCTCTGTTGTTG
Source organism: Lathyrus oleraceus (assembly GCF_024323335.1). Taxonomy (NCBI): domain Eukaryota; kingdom Viridiplantae; phylum Streptophyta; class Magnoliopsida; order Fabales; family Fabaceae; genus Lathyrus; species Lathyrus oleraceus. Next base: position 155,974,081 of record NC_066585.1, read on the forward strand.
TTGACGAGGTTGAGGCGCCGGAATGGTTACAGCAGCAACCTGGCGATACTGATTTCTGTTTACATTTCTTCTATGTTGTACCGCATTGGTTTCACCCTCTCTCCTGCGAGGTGCCCCAGCAAATGGTTTCTTGGAAGATGAGGAACCAGCATCATGAATCTTCCCAGCTTTAATCAAGCTCTCTGTCCTCTCCCCACAGATCACAACATCTGAAAAACTACCAAATGGGCAACTCCCCATTCGGTCCATGAATACACCCTGTGAAGTACCGATGAACATGTCAGTCAACTCCCTTTCCAGCATAGGGGGTTGTACTCGTGCAACCAACTCACGCCACCTCTGGGCGTACTCCTTGAAGCTTTCACCAGATTTTTGACAAAGACTCTGCAACTGAGTCCGGCTCGGCGCCATGTCCATATTATGTTTGTACTGCCTCAAGAAGGCCTCACCCAGATCCCTCCAACATCGGATAGAATCTCTCTTAAGCTCCATGTACCAATCCAAGGAAGCCCCAGACAAGCTATCCTGGAAAAAATACATCCACATTTTCTCGTCATCTGTATAAGCAGAGATCTTCCTGTAGTAGGCCTGCACATGGGTGCGAGGACAAGAAGTACCGTTGTATTTATCGAATGAGGGCGCCTTGAATTTATAAGGCATCCTCAAACCTTCCACCAGTCCCATGTTAGTCACATCAAAACCCAGGGAGTTCTGACATTCCATAGCTCTGATTTTCTCATCTAGGGCATCGACTTTCCGATCCCTCTCTTCAACTCTTCCAACATCATCGTCTTCACTGAGCAATGTGAACATATCCTCCTGCCTGTCAACCAGCGGAGCAGGATGGCGAATCGGAGCCCAGGTAGCTCTGGCATTAACAGTCTCTGCAGCAAGAGGCTGTCTGTTGATTTTGATACCCCTTAATTCATCCCCTACGGCGTAATCATTGGCGGGAGCAGCAGCAGCAACATTTTCATGAACTGGTACACCCACTGGTGAAGCACGGTTGGACGGCGGAATCACGGCTTCCTGTCTCTGGGATAAGGCACGCAGCTCCTCTTGCCCCTGAACAACCCCTTGCATCATTGTCATAAACTGGGCCATGTTAGCCCTCATCTCAGCCAATTCTGCTTGAACCTGGTCCATGCTTCTCTGTTGATTCAATCTGGTTGAGTAGCGGTGCGGTCGTTGATCAGCTATCCTGCCTGACACAGGAACCAGAGTGAGAAGTCACGAACAAGAACACCTATTATGTAACATGATATGTGTATGATGCTAATGATGCGTATGATGCACATGATATGTTCATTTCTTAGGCATTCAAAGAGCCTAATTCATCTTCAAGAAATGGCAACCTGCAGCAACGAACAACAAAGAACCAACATACACAAGATAGTGAGCACAAGGTAAAACATCAACAGCCTAATCTATAGATATGAGCAACAAGGATCATACAACAAAGTCAACAAAGATCCAAATAATCGGAGTACAACAACGAATCCCATCCAACAAGCTTAGAGGTGATTCTCAACATAAACAACAGAGATACAAGCTAAGACAAATGGCTTCCAGGAATGAGAGTCTTCAAGTACTGACACTGGTCTATCAACAGGTCACACTCTGAACATTCTGGCAAAGGAGTGAGCTTCTCCTTCAGTTGTCTTCTGAGCTCCACAACTTCTCCTCCAAGTTGGCTCTCTGATGCATGTCTCAAGTCAACTTCCTTCTTCAACTGGATGTCTTTGTCTCTGAGTTGCTTCTCCAAGTCTCTTATCTTCTTCTGATAACTGGCCTCAGCTCTCTGCAATCTCAAGCACTCACGGTGTTCTGCATTCAACAAGTTCTCCATCTCTTCGTAAGATCTCTTCTTGCTCTTCACTCTAGCAACATCTTCACCTTGCATGTCTCTGAGTTGATGAGCCAAGTTCAACCTATCAGCTTTGGCTTTGTAGAGCTCCATCTGGGTATCTTGCTCCTTCTCTTTCAACCGGCGATTCTCCATCAAGGCTTGCTTGTACTGCTCAGTGGGTACACTCTCAGCAAGGATCAAAGGTGGTTGCTCTTGCAAAGGCTTCATCCTATCATAGAGCAGCAACAAAGTCCCAACTCTCTTCTTGACCCAATCAGTGTAGTCAGGCATAGCAATGGCAAACTTCTTCCCTAGGACAGCTCCATCCTTGACACCAATGGTCTTCCAAGCTCTTCCCACTCGCTCCAAACTAACAGGGTCACTCCGCTTCTCAAAATACACACTCTCAGCTATCTCAGCATCAAGTGGTCTTCCATTCATCACGAACCCCACCTGGCGAAGAGAAAGAACCGGGTTGTAATTGATGCAACCATTAGTCCCCACAAGTGGCAAATTACGAAACTCTCCACAACTCATAATGACATTACGCACATCCATCCGGTAAGATTGCCACCTGATATCATATGAGGTAAGAGACATAACCCTCGGAGTCCACTTATGAGTGCACTGAGCATCCACAAAAGGTCCACTGACTGGCAGGAGAGACAAGAACCATCTGAGCAAAAGTGAGAGACAGCATCTGATAGCTCCACCCTTACCATGCCTACTGTGAATAGCATAGTAAGTGTCAGCTAACAAGGTAGGAACTGGGTTTCCTCCAAGAAAGATAGTGACTGCAGCAAAGTCCACAAAGTTGGGCATACTCGGGAACAAGACAATCCCATAAATCAAGACAGCTAACTGAGCATGAAAAGCTTCCCAATTTCCCCTCTTTGCTTCTTCTCTAGCCATCTTCAACAGAAACTTCAAAGGCAAACCCACAACATCCCCACTGGACTTCCAATTATCACCCACTTCTTTGATACCCAAATGGAGAGCTCTGGCAACAACTCTGAAGTCAACCTCCTTAGGCACCTCCAAGAAAGGAACCTGATATCGGATCGGGACATTCAACAGAATGGAGTACTCCTCAAGAGTAGGCGCCAACTGATAATCCTGAAAGTTGAAGCAACGAAGCTCTGGGTCGTAGAACTGTAGAAGAGTCTGCAACAGCACTAGATCTACTACCGTCTTCAACAGTGTTAACAAGTCCCCATACTGATCAACAAACCCCTTCTGGTTACCACTGGTCACAAGGTTGCTCAACTCTATCAAAGATGTCAAAGGCTCACGATGAAAGCTGTAGGAACAAGTCTTCCGCTTCAACTCTGGACCAGTTGCCATCTCTATCAATGAATCGAACTCCTGAATGAACCTGAGAAATGATATGCATGCAGAGATTAGCTTTTTTCTTTTTTTTCTTCATTTCTTTTTTTCAATTCTTTTTTTTATTGCGTTTTTTTTTTTAAAATAAACATGCTATGATGCAAATGATGCAGACAAGACTGGCTGTGTATCTCGGAACACAGGATCAAAGCATCGACTTGAACTCGGAACCACAAAATCATCTGAGACCCCAAAAATCATCTGAGACCCAACAATTCTGAACCAAGTCACCAACAGGATCACAAGTCACCAACAAGTCACCGACAAGTCACCAACTGTACCTATAATAATGATCATTCCCTCCCCACTCACGGGTGTCATCTAGGCCAGGGTAAGGTCGAGAGAAACGCAGCATAAATAACCCTTTCATAGAATATCATCATATACACACCCGAAGTATGTAACGATAATACCCCATCAGAGTCTGAACTGCTCGTGATATCAATGTTCCGCTAAGTGGCGCAATACCACTCGCTTCCCATGAATCACTCTATTCCTAGGTGTCCTAGATTTCACTCATAGCTTGGGTATTGGGCCTTTTACCTCAAGTGACTCCCACCCCAACAGAGAGACAACACAGCACAGCCAGATGAACAGATGAATGCAAACATAAATGCAAACAATAAATGCAAACATAAATGCAAACAATAAATAAATGAATGCAATAAATGAAACAGCGAAAGCAACCAAACCCTATCCTAGAGAGCGCTAGGAGAGACTCGCTTAGGGCATATGGACCAGCAAGAGGTCAACTTCTCTATTTCCCCAGCAGAGTCGCCAGCTGTCGCATTACGCGAAAAACCGGCGGGAAAACAAAACAACAGAGCCGCCACCGTGCGTTATTTATCCCAAAAGAGGGCAAGGAAACGCTCGAAGTAAACCTGGAAAAGACATGGTCTCGCGACCGGAGAAAGATGGGATCGGGAGTCGGTTATGCGAAGGGAAGGTATTAGCACCCCTACGCATCCGTCGTACTCGACGGGATCCACGCACAAAAGAAAGGATAAGGTTGCTAAACACTGCTCAAACAAACTGCACACACAGGCTGAAAGGAGACACAGAAAGACAAAAGAAACTAACTCGGCAGGATATCGCATCCTGGGCCTACGTAGTCTGTCAGGCACAGACATCAGAGTCGACGTAGTTCGGGACAGGGGGAAACGTGCTCGCTAGGATATCGCATCCTATGCATACATAACTTCTCTGACTGGAGAAGAATCAGAGCACTCGTAGCTCGGCTAACGCACGCCAAACAAAACCACACGGGAAACCGACTTCCAATCGCTGGACTTACGTCAGACTCCACACAAACAGGCAAACATGGAAACCGAATGCCAATCGCTGGACTTACATCAGACTCCGAACCAACAAACACACACTGGAAACCAACTGCCAATCGCTGGACTTACGTCAGACTCCAACAAACAAACAAGACACAGGAAACCAACTGCCAATCGCTGGACTTATGCCGGACTCCAGCACAACACAAAGGAGTTGAAAAAGAAAAAGGGTGCCCGGAGAGATCAGCTCATCTCCTGCCTACGTACCTCATCTGGTATGAGGATCAGGGCGACGTAGTTCCCCTACGCAGGGAAAAAGGACTAGCCTAACCAGATACAAAGGGAGACACAAACTACTAGGGAGACTACGACTCGAGCCTAGAAGTTATCATGCATACGATCCCTATGTTAAGGTTTCTATCTAACTTGCACAGGGAGCAAGCTATCCTAAACAGCACAAGCAAAGACATAAAAACACAAAAAGCAAGCACACACACTATATGCAAACAATTGGGCTCATACAAGGTTAGGCTGTGAAACACAAGCCAACTGGAATCGGGTGTAGTTAGCTCTTAACCCTAACATTGAGAGTTAGGGTGAAGCAGATGAAATGGGAAGTGAAGGTAAGACCTCACAGCTCTTATCCCTGGCCTGGGAGAGCTTCAGACAAATGAAAGTGTGGGAGTTCAGAAAGTTGGAACTCTTCTCCACATATGACTAACACAACAAAGATCTTGGGTTATTATCCACAGTGCATCAACACAAGGTGTGTGAGTAAAGTGGATGACACACTGAATAGCAGGAGATGGATTGCACATCTCTTTTATCTGCCAATTGCCTCTAAAGAGGACTTTTCCTGCTTGGCACAAAGATAAACAAACACAAGCATTGCCTCTTAAGGAGGGCTTCAGACAGGTGCCTGCCCACATAACAGGACAGGTCTTCCAGACTACATGAAGTCAGAGATTTATACCTCAATGGTTAAGCAACCAAGCAAAGAAAAACCAAGTTCAAAAGAACTCAAAGCAACTTAGGTACCTGAAAAAATCTAACCCAATCAGTATACAATTCAAACAAGCAAACAGACAACGGTCAATCACACAGACAAATAAAGCATCAAGCACCAATGTGCAAGCCACAAGCCAATGGGCACAACACAAATAACTTGGCATCACCCTACAAAACAACATAAGGTTAGCCAACATCCATCAACTAATCAATCCAAATGAGTGAACCACTTCAACCATGGTAATGTGCTTCTTAACCTGAAATCCACAATCCAAACAGTGAGTCCAAACCACTAGGTCCAAGCCTAGGGTCAAAAGCAGGTCAAACATTCAAAACAGAACATGAAATTTAACATGAATCAACTTCATTCAATTAAGAACACATTCCAAAAGGTCCCATTTCAATATCATTAACCAAAAGCATTTCATGAACCAAACATGGCAAGGTATGCAAATTGTGACCACATTGTGACATCAGAAGAAATAAATGCACATTAAATCAAAAATGATTCAATTTTTCTTGGCAAAATTCAAGAGTAAACAGGACATATAACATGATCATCACACAAAAAAATAGAGTCATTGGTCATCATTAGGCATGGCAATCACATAGCATAAGTCAAGACAAGCACAAGACAAGCACATGTGTGACACCAAATGTCACACCAAGTTAGCATAGGCATAAAACAGAGATGGATTATGGTAAAAACCTCAAACCAAAGCCAAAACAACACTCAACATGTCTAGAAATAGTGTGCAAAATTTCAAATTCATTGGATAAGGAACAAGCATTTCATGATCAAATGCAATTCAAGGCAATTTTAAAGCTCAAATGTGACCAACCAGAATGAAAAATCTCAATTAAATCAGAAATGACCCCAAAATTTCCAACAAAAATCATGAGCAATCACAACATCTATGGCATGCATCATACAAAAAATCAAGGCAATTGGATATCATTTGGCATGGCAAACACATCATTCAAATTGAACATCACAAGGTGTGACACAAATTCTCACACCTAACTTAGCACATTCATAAAACAGCAATGGTAATTGATAAAAATATCAAATCAACACCAAAATGTCAAGCAATGAGTCTAGTTATAGCATGCAAAATTTCATAAGCATTGGATCAAAAACCAGCATTTCACAAATGATATGGCAAAGCAAGGTCAAGAATGCATACATGTTCAAGTCTCCTAGCACAAAAAATTATCCAGCCGTGCACAATTTATGGAAAAATGATCAAAAAATAATAGACAGAAATTACAACACAATGCAAAAAATCTCATAATTTTTGGATGATTTTTCAAATTAATATGAATTTTGTAAGATGAAGAAAAATTAAAAAATGAGATGTGAAGCATGGCAAGCTGGCAGGTCAACCCATGCAGTCAACCAAACTGACCAATCAGAAGCTAGCATGGCAAGCTGCATGCACCAATCAGAACGCAAGCCCTAACAAACACATGCAAACACAGCAAAGCGTGGCCTAAGGGATTGAAACCGTTGCCTAAAACCAAATCATCATCTTCTTCATCACGCGTTCATGAACAGTAACACCATCTCAAGAACATCAAGAACTTTTGTTCCAGAATTTAAAATTAAGCATATCATTATGTAGATCCTTCATCATACATCACAAATCCATAAACAACTAAACCTAATTCCACATGTTAAGAGAGAATCGAGCACATGAACATTCATACATAAAACTTTAATCAACCCTAACTCACTCAATAATGCATGGAATTTCATGATTCAAAGCTCAGCATCACCAACAAACTTAGATCTACAACAATAGCATAATGAATTTGAGAAATAGAGAGATCGATTTGGAACCTCTTGATAAGCAGAACTGTTGTTAGCTTGATTCAAGGCTTGTAATGGCTTTAATGTTCCTCTAGAATGCTTGTGCAAGTGATTGGAAGAGAACTTGAGACTCAATTATGCACGAATCTACCAGAAATTCAAATCACCATTGTTGCTTCACACTTCAAGAATGCTTTGATGCAGCTCTGTTTTCTTCAAATCCACGTGCCAATCTCCTCATTAATACTTCAGGATCCCAAATCAAGCAAGAGAAATGGATGTTGTTTGAAGAAATTTGAAGAAAATTTTGAGAGAGAATTTTGAGAAATTTTCTAGATCTGAAAAAATGGTTGTTGTTTTTTTTGAAACAGTTAGGGTTTTTTGTTATATATGTCCCACTAATCACTCTTTTAATCATGCTTAAGCCATTGGTAAGTGGAATTAGCAAAATGTGGTGTAAGTGTAAATTTGGTTTTTTCACCCTCATGCATGGGATGCATGTGAATAGTGCACGAAATTTCCATTCAATTTCACTCAAAATGCTGTTTTGGAGCCAATGGTGGTGGTGAAATGTTCAAATGATGCACAAAATTTGAATTACATAATTTCCCTCCAAAAATCAAGTGTATGACCAAATGCTCATGTGATGATAATTTGTGCAATGCAATGCATGATTTGGAAACTAGAGGTCAAAATAAGAACAATGCAAAAAGAGCCATCCAATTTGGAGTTTTGGTTTGAGAGTTATGCACATTTGAAGTCTAAACCACACTTTGCCATGTTTTGATCATATCTCCTTAACCACACATGAGAAATTGATGATCTTGGACTTTTTGGAAATGGGAGAGAAAGATCTACAACTTTCATGCTCAACAATATTTCATTTGAAGCTTTCTTGATGATGTAATCTTGAGTTGAAGTTGGTCAAAAACCCTTCCATTTTTGGAAACTTTCAAATTACAGGTCACCTGCTATTTTTGGAAAGTCTTGATCTGACTTCAAACTCTTCAATGTTGATGTTTGAAATGTCAAATGAGACTTGTTTACACATGAATGAGGCATCTCTACTCATTTCCCACCTTCAAATCCATAGTTGAACTGACAGTTGACTTCTGTTGACTTTCTAGGGTTTTAGATGATTTGCATATGGACTGATGAGTTTTGAGCTTTCAATACTTGGCCAAACCACTTCAAAATGATCCTTGAATCATGTGAACTCATTGTACCAACCCTAGGGCTTTGATTCCATAGAAAATGCACTTGTTTCCTTGCACAGTTGAATCTTCTGACCAGTCTTGCCTGATGGCTTGATGGACTATGCAATGAACAATACAATGTTAATGACCTAAAATGAAAATGTATATACAAAATGGGAGGTGCAAATTTGAGGTGCTACAGACGTCAGGAGGAACGAAGGAGATTGAACACACAGACTAAAAGGGAGTCGGGAACTCGGACCTCATAGCTGTCAAGCAAAACACACGCAAAAAAGAAAAGAGCCCGGAGAGATATCGCACGATCTCCTGCCTACGTACCTCATCTGGTATGAGGATCAGGGCGACGTAGTTCCCCTTAACAGGGGAGAAATTTCTATCCTAACCAGATACTGGGAAATGACAAACTAGAAGGGAGACTGACTCGAGCCTAATAGTTATCATGTAATCCACAATAGTCCTAGGTTGAGGTTTCTAACAAGAGTTTGACTCACACAGGCAGTGAGTCAACTCAAGTCTATCTCTACGTACGTCAACTTCCTCAAAAGTTGATCATATGACTCCTACCGAAAGGAGATGAGAAGCAAAACAGATAAAAATCAAAAGCAAATAGCACACACTATACACAACCAATGGGGCTCAAGCAAGGTTGGGCTTTCGTCAAGGGGTCATATCAACCTTGACAAACAAGCCAACTGGAAATGGGTGTTTTGAGCTCTTAACCCTAACATTGAGAGTTAGGGTGAAGCAGATGAAATGGGAATGAGGGGTGTGCCTCATAGCTCTTATCCCTGGCATGGGAGAGCTTCAATCAATGAAAGTTTGGGAGTCCAGAATGAAGGAACTCTTCTCCACATGACTGACACAACAAGATCTTGGGTTCTTATTCAAAGTGCATCAACATATGGTGTGAGCAGGATGAATGACACAACTGAATAGCAGGGGATGGATTGCACATCCCTTCTATCTGCCAATGCCTCTTCACTTAGGAGGTCTTTATATGTACAAGGCACAAAGATAAACAACCACAAACATTGCCTCTTAAGGAGGGCTTCAAACAGGTGCCTGCCAACATAACATGACAGGTCTTCCAGACTATATGAAGAATAGGGATTATACCTAAGTGGTATGCCAACCACAAGCAAAGCAAAGCAAAGTTCAAATGAACTTAAAGCAACTTAGGTACCTTTGTAAACAACTAAACAAATCAGTACAATATTCAGACAAACAGACAACAGTCAACAACAAACAGACAATCCCAATGTACAACATATAAGCCATAAGGCAAACTCAAGTGAATTATCCTCAACCTACAAAACAACCAAATGTTAGCAATCAATAGCAAATATCAACATTCAAATGATGAAGCAACATCAACCATGGAGATTAGGTGCTTGGTCCTGAAATTCAAAGCTCACATGTAAGTACAAACCACTAGGTCAAAGCCTAGGGTCAAAGGTGAAGAAAAAAATCCAAAACAGGAGCCAATATTCAACACAATGCAACTTCAAACACATATTAACATGTCCTAAAAAGGACCAAAGCAAAACCATCAAGCAAAGCATTTCATGTGCAAGGGAAGTCAAAGACAATTTCAAAGCTCACATTTGGACATTGAGAATGAAAATTCCAAATCAAAACAGAAATGATTCAAATAATTCTGGAAAACTTTATGAGCATTCAACACATCCAATACAATCATCATACAAAAAACCAGAATCAACAGAGATTATTTGATGTGGAAATGAAATTGCACAAGTTGATCATCAAATTGTGTGACACAAATTGTCACACCATGCAAACATGTGTATAAAACAGAAATGGCAAATGATAAAAATTCACAATCAATCCTCAAACATCCATCAACATGTCAAGAACAATCATGCAAAATTTCATGGCATTTGGATCAATATCAAGCATTTCATGATAAGATGAATGGAGCAAGGTCTCAAATGTACACATGTTCAATTATCCTAACACAATTTAAATTCCAACCATGTAAAATTTCAGAAATTAACATCATAAAATTCTAGACATTTCAAGGATCAAGTAGCAAAAAACCTGGAATTATTTGGATCATTCTACAATTAGTTATGATTTTTTGAAGTTGGATAAAAAAATTGAATTAAAATGAAGCATATACATGAAAAGGGAGGGAAATGAATAAATGTGAAGCAATTTGAAAAAGTGGCGCTAGCAGGAATCGAAGGGTGTACACACTTATTCCAAAACTACGTTGTTTTGCCAAACCCTAGCCAGCATGCGCAGGCGGACGCTACGTGGACGCTACGGGCGGAAACCACCGTCTTCTTCATGAAGACGGTGGTGGCTACTGTTCACGAAAAAAAATCCAGAATTTTACAAACTATATATCGTTGGAAAGCTCTTTCAATGTAGAATTCAAATATCATATTATCTAAGCCTAAATCTCCATGGATTTTCTGAATCGAAGCAAAGAAGTTTCTAGATCTAAACTTGAAATCCACATATCTTCTTCATTTTTCATCCAAATTCGAATATATTTATATCAGAATTCTCACCACAACAAGATCTACAAGATTATGTACATAAAAACAGGAATTAAGAGGTTCGAATTTTTGACCTCTTGAAGATCCAACAATGGCAGTGGCAGATCCAAGGCTTGGCAAGCGTGTAAATCCACTCCTATATCACTGTTATGAATCCTGAAGTTGAAATTGAGGCCTGGAGATGCTTAGATCTTGCTCAAATTTGAAACTCCATCTTCATCTTCATGAACTTGCCATGCTTGATTTCCACACGAATCCTTCAAAACAAAGCTGGATCTGCACTAAATCAAGATCATAGAACCAGAATATGGAAGAAAAACTCAATGTTATGTGGAAGAATTTTGAATTTTGGTTGAGAGAAAATTTTGGAGGGAAAAAATTCTAGATCTAGAAATGATGAATAATGAGCAATTCTGTTATGATTAGCTATTTATATGACATGTTAATCCATTTGCTAATCATGTTTAGGCTTGGTTAATGAAATTTAGTGAGAAAAGAGGTGTTATGCAAAAATTGGTTTTTTCACCCCATGCATGCAATCCCACGTGAACAATAGCAATGGCCATGCAATTTCACTTAAAATCCTCTCATGAACATGTTGGAATGGTTAAAAAGTCCACATGATGCACCAATTTTGAATTCATGATTTTCCCTCCAAAAATCACATGAATGAGCAAATGATTATGTGAAGAAATTTCATGCAATATGATGAATGATTTGGAAAGTTCATGTCATGAGAAGAATTTGGAAAAAAGGAGCACTCAATTTGGAGTTATGAGTCAAAAGTTATGGCCTTTTGAAGTTCCATGCACACTTGGCAATGATTTGATCATATCTCCTCAACCATTCATCATAAATTCATGATCTTGGATTTTTTGGAAATGGGAGAGAGAGATATTCAACTTTCATGTTGGACAAAACTTCATTTGAAGCTTCTTTGATGATGTAAGATCAAGTTGAATTTGAACCAAAACCTTTCCATTTTTGGCAACTTTCAATTACAGGCCACTTTCCATTTTTGGAAAGTTTTGATCTGGCCTCAAATCCTTCAAGATATGCATTTGTAATGATGAATAAGCCTCTTTTGAACATGAATGAGATGTTGAAACTCATTCCTCCACCTCCTAGCCCTCAGTTGACTTTCTGTTGACTTTTATGGGCCCCTGATGACATGGCAATGCTCTGATCAGCTTTGAGCCTCTAACACTTGAGGAATTTGCTTCAAAATGAACCTTGGCTCATATAAGATCAATAGTATGATCATGTGATCCCCCTCTCCATATAATACCTCATCTCCTTGAAAATCACTGATTGGAAGAATGCAACTGATTAGGGTTGACTAGAGGTCAAAACCCTAATCTAGAGGCATCTGAGCAAGCACAATGAAACCCTTTGAGGATGACATAACCATGATGATGATGATGTACCCTTGCAAATCAAGATAATGCTCAACCTCCTTGGAGAACCAAGAAAACTCTAATTGAAGCACAAACCCTCAGATGGTTGGTGATCAATTCAATAAGACCCTCAGGCTTGAACTATACAACTTCTCCATCTCTGACAAGACCTTAGAGGATGACTTGCTTATTTCACTTGATATGCAATATGCAAATGCCTAATGTCCTAAAACATGAAATGCAATATGCTAAACTAGTCCCAAGAAGAGGAGGGCAAATTTTGAGGTGTTACAGAGGCATGATTCAAATTGTTCAATCCCGTCATGTAGATGATGATGTAAATGTCATAGTGCCCACTTTCAAGCAGCCAGAGAGATTGGTAATCCAGTACGACAGCAGCAATAGTAACAATGTCAGCAATAGATCAGTATCATCGTTGGTAATATGGTTAGCGGGCCTAGTCCCGTATTCATCTGATAAAGTTGTTTCGTATCAGTATAATGCTACTATGATAGAGGGTGGTCAAGAGGTTCTATTTCCTACGACTAGCTCTGTGGTGAGCATTGCTGATGTTACTAAGGTGACCCACAGTGGTCGTGTGTTTGGTCGGTGTTCCCAAAGGATAAGGAAGAATCAGTTGTGAGTAAGAAGGTGGAAGTGCATGTTGAAGATCCAATTGGTGTTTCAAAGGGTAAGTCTGGTGAATCCAGCAATTTGAAAGCTAACGATGATGATGAGGTACTTTGTTTGATCAAGAGAAGTGAGTTCAATATGGTGGAGCAGCTGCTCCAAACCCCCTAAAAAATCTCAGTGTTGTCTCTGCTCATGAATTCTGAAGCGCACAGAGAAGCACTGCAGAGAGTTCTAGAACAAGCTTTTGTAGAACATGATATTATAGTGGACCGATTCAATCATATCGTGGCTAATATCACTTCTTGCAACAATCTTAGCTTCTGTGATGAAAAACTCCCTGAGGATGGAAGAAATCATAATCTGGCTTTGCACATTTCTATGAATTACAAAGAGGATGCTTTGTCAAATGTGCTTGTCGACACTGGGTCGTCACTGAATATGCTACCAAAGTCAACTTTGTCAAAGCTATCATACCAAGGAGCGCCTATGAGGTATAGTGGAGTAATCATCAAGGCCTTTGACGGTTCGCGCAAGACAGTTATTGGTGAAGTGGACCTTCTAGTTAAGATAGGTCCGAGTGATTTTCAAATTACTTTTCAAGTAATGGATATCCACCCGGCCTACAATTTCTTGTTGGGAAGGCCATGGATTCATGAGGCCGGAGTTGTTACCTCCACATTGCACCAAAAACTCACATTTGTGAAGAATGGCAAGCTCGTGATTATTGGTGGAGAGAAGGCGTTGTTGGTTAGCCATTTGTCATATTTCTCTTACGTTGAAGCTGAGGATGAGGTTGGAACTCCATTCCAGGCCTTATCTATTGCTGCTGAAAAGAGAATTGGGGAACCTATGTCCTCATTGAAAGATGCTAAGAAGATTGTGGAAGAAGGAAATGTTGATCAGTGGGGGTGCATGGTAGAGGTCTCCGACAACAAAGGCAGAACCGGTTTGGGGTTCCAGAAAGGTTCATCAACTGCAAGGACTGAAGATATGCAACTTAGCTTCCGTAGCGGAGGGTTCATTCATGGTAATGGACAACACTTAGCTGCTGTGCTAGAGGATGACAAAGAGGAAGACTACACCAATTTTGTGACGCATGGAAAGGCTTGCGACAATTGGACTATTGTTGATGTTCCTGTTATTTTGCATCGATCTAAGTGTCATACCCTGATTTTGACCCTGAAATTTTTTCCCGTCAATCATTCGTTTGCATTCTTTTCTTTTCACGACCAGTCCATGTTTGTCTTTTGGGCCTTGCTTTTTTATTTTGGTATAAAATGATTAATCTCCCTAGCCATGCAAGATTGAAAACCTCTTTCATTTGTTAGGATCAAGTGAACCTCATGTTTCATCTTTTGTTCCAATTTCATCGAGGTGATTATTCTTTCTTTTTTTCGTTTGTCTTGTTACTAGTTTTCACCCCCCTTTCAAATAAGTTATGTGTCAAGTGCAAAACATTTTATTTTGGGTCATCATTCATATTCATTTTCTCATTCATTCATAATTCAAAGAAATTCCATACATATTTCTTCATTCACATTTATATTCTCCATTTCACATTCAAAATTCTACATTTCATATTCAAAATTTTCATTCATATTTCTTCATTACATTGAAAAATTTTCCATTCATATCCAAGAATTTCCACATACTCATTCATAGTTCGATTACTTCGTTCATTCATTCAATCATAATCATCCATGTACATGTCATATGAATAACTTATAATCAAAAAGCATTTCATCACATGAATACATGAAGTTTCTAAGATACAAAGAGAGATCTTTGTCTTGCTACAAGAAACACCAATTTTCATTCATGTCAAATGTCATATTCGTTGCAAATCATAAGATTATCCAAAAACATACATAATTTACAAAGAGCACGGTTGCATCAACGACAAGTTGAAAGAATAAAGCGTCAGAAGTCACAAGCAAGAAGAGACGACGATGTTGGGCCTCAAGTTCAAACCGAATCTCTAGTTGCCATTTCAAAATTCCATGGTTCTCGTCTTGCTTCAGCTCCAACGCCTTCACCGTTTCAACAATCTGGGCCCACTTCAGTTAGTGAAGGCAATAAATAAGTCTTTGAGAAGCCCAGTAAAGTGTCTAGGTCATTTTCAGGAGCAACTGTTGTTGCTGCAATTGTTGAAGCTGAGACCAATCTTGAAATGGATGCTCAAGATAATAAAGACGACTTGAAAATAAAGCTGAAGGGGATACTTCATGACAAAAATGATGTGTTCAACTCAAAAGATGGTCACGAGGACAAGATTAAGTTGGGAGAACCTGGCTGGAAGGAGAGGTATTATGAAGAAAAAATTTCTGCTCAAACTCTGGAGGAACTTGATGCCATGCGAAAAGATGTTGTCTTCAAATACACAGAAGGTCTATGTTGGGTGATGCATTATTATTATGAAGGTGTTTGTTATTGGCCATGGTTTTATCCCTATCATTATGCCCCTTTTGCCTCTGATCTCAAGGACCTTGGTGGGCTTGATATTAACTTTGAGTTGGGTACTCCATTCAAACCATTTGATCATCTTCTTGGAGTTTTTCCTGCTGCAAGTTCTCATGCTCTGCCCGAGTCATATAGGAAACTTATGACTGATCCCAATGAAAGTGATGGAATGAATGGATACATATCCTTATGTGCTGGAGAACCTTGCCCTCCCATATTCAGGTCCCCTATTGTAGGCATGGAATACATCATGGATAATCATGTTATATCTGCACTCTATAGACTTCCAGACATGCATGAACATATAACCTGACCACCACATGGAAAAAAAATCCAGAAAAGATTGTGACGCCTGGGGTATACAACCTAAACCTGTTTAGAAGAAAGTCACTGCAAAACCAAAGCATGTGGATGTAATTGATATAATAAGTTCTGAAGAAGAGAGCAATAAAGAAAAGTTTGTGCATAACAAAAAGGGAGGAGAAGTTAATTCCAGGAAGAAATCATCACGCACTCTTACTTCTGTTCTAACAGCTAGAAGCAAGGTTGCATGTGGTTTGACTAACAAACCTAAGGAGATTGTTGACATCGATGTTGTTGATGCTAACAATGAACTTGTTGTTGTTGACTATCTCGATGACATTTACAAGTTCTACAAGTTAGTTAAGAATGAGAGTCGTCCTCATGATTACACGAACTCACTCCAAAACTACTAAAAACTAATTCCAAATAATATGCCAAATCATCCCCATGACCAAACCATGCTTTGCTCCATGATAACCATTATCTGTTGAAGCCAACAAACCATGCGTCCCGCAACCATGTAAACAAAGTCAGTGCAATCATCATCATAACCTTATTTCCACATGATATTGCATAGCATATCATCCAACTTGCAGTGGCGAAATGCTGCGGCATTAACAGGATCATTGGATAAACCTCACGGCATGACGAACATTTGTAACCAAGAAAAAAGACAAACCATTGTAGCCTACCTCATGATAACACCATAACCTCATTTAAATCCCTCAATAATTCCTAGCTAATGAAGAAATTTGCTAGCAACACGAACAATTAGGACAGAACTGTATCTGAAATGCAGCGCATTGATGAGATTATTGTTATTGAAGCACAACACAAGACTGAGGTGGTGATATCGGAAACACATGGCAATGATGAAATGGTCATGTCTGAGGCACATCCCAACAGTGAAGTTGTATTATCGGACTCACAGCAGAGCAATGAGAGTGTCATGCACGAAGCAGGGATCATCCATGATGCACTTGTGTCTGGCACACAGCCTAACAAGTAGGAAGTTATGTCTGACACACAACCCAACAATGAGACTGTAATGCACGAAGCACAAATCAGCAATGATGTGGTTGCATCTGAAGCTCGGCCTGAGAATGAGTTAACGAATTCAACAATGTATCCCAATAATCAGATCTCCCATCAAGAAATTCTTCTTGATAATCATCAGTTTGCTAATCTCCATGTGATCCCTGAAGATCAACTGCCTCAACCTAAGTCATTGCCTAATACTGAATCGCCGCATAGCTCTGAACCAGTGGCAGACAGTCACGACACATATGTCAAACAAGTATCCCATAACCACTTGCAAGAGTATGATACATTGCCGAATAACCATCTGGGCCATCATGAGGCACTGGCCAACCATAAGTTGCCTATCTCTGAAACACTTCCCCATGATCAGCTAGCCAATTCCCAAATGATGACTCACTATGACCTGGAAAATAGTGAAACATTTCACAGTAATCAGATCAGTTCTCAAGCACATTATGAGATAGTCAATGCTAACGATTTTCCCAGCTATGAAATAGTAAATGCTGAAACTCCACCAAACAATGAAGAACATACCCCAGAGGCACAGCCGAACAAGAGGAGAGAAGAGGCGTGAAATCTGGGATTTGTTTCCTAGGCCCCTACATCATCCTATTTCCATCGATTTTAGTTCCCCGATCAAGCTCCCGCTACGAGTTTGATTGATGCTTCGTTTGCTCCATCATTTTGTGCTACTTCGCCTTCGAGTCTATCCGACCACCATTTTTGAACCTGGAAGCAAAAGAGATCATTATGTTAATGCCAAGATTGTGACAAGATGAACCACCAAGCACGACAAAGTCCTGAAATATAATAAAAGTGCTAAAGAGCAACGTAAATCATGTGATATCTGCAGACGGTTTGAGAATATGTTAAATCCTATCCTAGTCTGTTCTGGTTGCAAGGGTTGTGGTGCACTCTGTTTGCTATCGTAGTGTGAAAGAAACAACAGGTCCATGGTTTTGTGAGCTGTGTGAAGACTTGTCCAAAAGTTCTGGGGCATTTGCTATAAATAGCTGGAAGAAGCCTTATTTTATTGCAGAATGTTCTCTCTGTGGCGGTACTAACGGTGCTTTTAGGAAATCTTCTGATGGTCAATGGGTTCATGCCTTCTGTTCTGAGTGGATTTTTGAGTCTACATTCAGAAGAGGACAAATAGATGCAATTGAAGGAATGGAGACTGTGCGAAAAGAGTTGACTTTGTTGCATCTGCCACCGCAGACATGGTGTTTGTATGAAGTGTTTTTATGGCCATTGCCTGACCACATTCCATCCATCATGTGCTAGAAGTACTGGTTTGTTCATGATTGTGAGGACTGCTGGGGGCAAGATGCAACACAAGGCTTACTGTGAAAAGTATAGTTTGGAGCAGAAAACAAAGGCTGAAATGCCAAAGCAGGAGTATTATGAATATTTTGGTCCAGATTATGCCCTTCATGTTGCCCCAAGTAACATGGAAAACAAAATACTCGACTTTTACTCGATAGTATCCGATCTAAGCTACTTGAGAATCTCTCAAAGCTGCAGCATGCTCCCAGTGTTAAACTTCAGGAAACACCACAAGTACCTGAAAACCAACAGAGTTCAAAGAGAATGAGAGAAAATAAGCCATGACAATAAGATTTTTTTCATTTCATATTTACCACAGTAAAGCCAAACTAGCAGTGAATAACCATTTACCGGCAGTGAAAATACGCAGCAACAAGAGCCAAGCAAATATTTTACAAGGGAAAGTACAAGGTACAACTTATCTTTTCAGAGGAAGCATCAAAATGGGGTAGACAACAGAGCAGCGCAAGGAAGCACTCCCAGTTCCAATACTCTTTTGATCTCAGTGGTCAATTCCAAACCCTAGCAGGATGAATATAAAAGGGAGAACTTTCTCCTCATTGAGGGGCGGCCGATACTGTTCAAAAGACAAAAAATCAGATAGAAAAGAGAAAGAAAGGAAAACCTTAACAAAACTCTACATAAATCAAAATTCAAAAGAACCTAGAGTCTGCATTTTGGAGAGAATATCAAAGTTTCATCTCGACGCCTCCTTGGACGAAGCCTTTACCAACAACGGAGTACACAAGCGAACACACTACAATGGTGACCTCTCCAGTCGCCGTTAACCTCATTGTGACCGGTAAGTCTCTCTTTGTACCTCGCCTTGATTGATTTAGAGAACCCGAGTTCGGTCTATCATTTGGACTATCGTTTAGATGAGAGTAGTTGTCGTTTCGGTTTCTATGTGTTTTTTCGTTCTCATCGATCAAGCTCCTCCAGCTTCATCCTTGTTGGTCGTTGTTCTGAGTTTACGGTTGTTTTCTCAAGCTGGAAAGTTTTGCTCCTCTGTGAAAAATTTGGATCTTTCTTGAAGGAGGGAGACGAGTATTTTCGTTGTTATTACTTTTATTTTATTTTATTTTCAAGTTCGTCATAATTAAGTTTTAAAGGTTTTCGTTTGTTGGAAACAACACCTGTGACGGTTTGCTATACCCAAGGCCTTTGGCTGCTCGTTCCTTGTGCTTTCCATTAAAAGTTGTCGGTCACCATTCTTGAATGCCTACAGTTGGCATTATGGTGGAACTTTTCGTTTTCCTTTTTGCATTTTTATTTGGCCATAGCTTAACAGCTGATGGCTCTTGGTCGGGTGGGCGTGGAGTTTCTTCATTCCCACCTAGGTAGTGGGTTCGATATCCATATGCAGCATTTTGTTTCTTTTAGCATTCAAATTTCTCATGTTTATGTCTTAACCTAATTTCTCCTATACTTATTTTTTAATGTTTACCCTTTTATTTATTTTAATTGACAAAGCGTCGATTTTAATTTATGGATTCAACAACTCTCATGTTGTTTATCTATAATTATTTTATCGAGATATCAATAGAATTTCTCTGTGTTATGATTAATCGCATATGACATTTCAATTATTGTCAATATGTGCAAACCGTCTTTGAGCACATTATCTAGGTTTCTTGTTTGCTTTTCAATTTCCATCTTTGTGTACGTTCTTGCGTTATGTGACTTTGATTCGCATCCTCGCATCCCAATTTTTATCCGTGCACATTGTCGCATTACGCGAAAAACCGGCGGGAAAAGAAGAAACAACAGAGCCGCCACCGTGCGTTATTTATCCCAAAAGAGGAAAAGGAAACGCTCGAAGTAAACCTGGGAAAAGACGTGGTCTCGCGACCAAAGAGAATGGGATCGGGAGTCGGTTATGCGAAGGGAAGGTATTAGCACCCCTACGCATCCGTCGTACTCGACGGGATCCACGCACAATAGGAAGGAAAATGGTTGCTAAAAAACACTGCTCACACACACACACTGGCTGAAGGAGACACAAGAAAACAGACTGAAACTGACTCGGCAGGATATCGCATCCTGGGCCTACTTAGTCTATCAAGCATAGACATCAGAGTCAAAGTAGTTCGGACCGGGGAAACAACACATGCTCGCTAGGATGTCGCATCCTATGCATACGTATCTCCTTTGGACGAAGGAGAATCAGAGCATTCGTAGCTCGGCTAACACGCACACAAACAAACACAGGCAAAGGCAAACGGGGAGCCTGAATGCCAATCACTGGGCTTACATCAGCATCCGAACCAAAACACACACAAGGAGGCAAACATGGAGCCCGACAACCAATTGATGGAATTACGTCGGCATCCGAACCCACAACACACTCAAAAGGGCAAACATGGAGCCCGAATGCCAATCACTGGACTTACATCAGCATCCGAACCAAACAAAACCCACCCTGGAACCCGAACGCCACTCGATGGACTTACATCAGCTTCCAAGCACACAACAAGAAGAAGGGTCTCGATTGCAACTAGGGCAAGAGAAAGGGAAGGTCTCAATCGCAACGAGGGCGAGAGAAAAGAATTAGCGTTAGTTGTTAGTCAAACTCGACAAGACATCGCATCTCGTGCCTACGTATCTCACCTGAACGTGAGAATCAGAGTTGCCGTAGTTCGGCTAAACTATTCCTGTTGGTTTGTGTTTTTTAAGTGGACGACGTCACTACGCAATCTACCGGATGCTCGACCTTTGGAGACTTACTCACCTGTAGTAGAAGGAGTTGACGTATCCTTAAGAGGGGATAATGTTTATTTGTGTTTTAGGAAAGCTCAAGCAAGAAAGGAAGTCCTATACGAAGGAACCGTGCTACCTTAATTGTCATGCAAACGAGACTACGCGGAGTCTAGCAAACCTAGGGGATACAATCACACCACACAAACATATACAGCATGAAATAAACACACCAACAAGGGGCTCAAACATCAAGGCTAGGCTTTAGTCGAGGGGTCATATCAACCTCAACAAACAAGCCTCTGTATCGAGGTCAGGTTAGCTCTTAACCTTGCCATTGAGGGGCTAAGGTGAAGCTAGATGAAAGGTGATGAGGGGCGTGCCTCATTGCTTCTATCTCTGGTCAGAGAGAGCATCAGACAAGGGAGCGTGGGTCCAGAATGGGGGGACCCTTCTACGCTCAGGACATAGACTCGACTGTACAATGTACAAGATCTTGGGCTTGGATCTCAATGCTACAACCATGTAATGGGAGCAAGGAGAAGACTCACAGAATAGTGGGGGATAGATTGCTTATCCCTACCTTCCACCAATTGCCTCAAATGAGGACTTTCCCTGCTTAGGACAAACATAAACATACACAAGCATTGCCTCTTAAGGAGGGCTTCAGACAATTTGCCCGGCTCGGTAACAGCCGGGTCTCCAGACTACATGAAGTTAGGAAGCTATACCTCAATGCCAATTGCTTATAAGCAAAGCAATGCAAGTTCTTAAGAGAACTGAGCAACTAAGGGTACCTGTACAAAAGTCAAACAGAATCAGCATCCCATTCATAATCAGACAACAATATAATGATCAACAGTGTACAATCATAATCAAACAATAGTGTGCGTAGCACAAGTCCCTGTGGACCAACATCCTACAAAACAAATACATTAGTCATATGTGTCCAGTAACACAATCCAAAATGTGGAGCAAATTCCTTAATCATTAACTCCTTAACCTGAAAAGCACAATCAACTTCAAATGTAAGTAACATGACCACTAGGACTAGCCTAGGGTCAAAAAGATGAAAAAATCCTAAAACAGCAGCCAATTCATGATCAAAGTCAAGCTATTTCAAATACAAAGGGATCCCAATTGGTCCCATATTCAAACTATGTACACATTTTAATCTATGCAACATGTAAGGCAAAGTGAGCAATGTTAAACCACATATGAGCAATCAGCAAGATCACATCACAAAAAATATCAAAACAACACAGTAAATTCCACAAAAATTATATCCTAAACAGGGGACATTCAACAAGCTACATGTCAAATTTCAAGCAATTTGGATTAGTGGAACTATGGGAATTAATTCAACATGTCTAAGCATGCAAAAACACAATCAAATGAGGCTGCAAAATGTACATTAACTTCAATTCAATGGTAAACAATGACATTTAATGGGAAATGGATGGGACCAAAGCCAAATGAAAGCTACACATGTCAGGAACTATTCTACCAAATTTCATGTTCATATCATTCATCATGCTCATTCTATGCACAAAATAAGGCAGACTAGTTCAAAGGAAGCCCTAAGCCTACAAACAGAATTATTGCATTCAAATCCACATCAACACAATCCCAAAAATTCTCAAATAAATTACACCTAAACAGGACCTAATCCAGGTATGGCACACCAAATTTCAGATTAATTGGGCAAATGGAACCATGTTAATGAAAATCAACAAAAACAGGCACAATTATAGGCTCCAAATCACAACATCAACACATACTTCCACTTCAAAAATTCATAATTCAATGAAAACAACAAAGAAATGGATGAGACCAAAACAGGGAGGTCCTAACATGTGTCTTCTACTAGCATATCAAATTTCATGAATATCCAAAACACTATGAGCATTTCACAATCAATCTACCAACATGCATCATATGAGCTTGCAAATTCAACCATCAGAAATGAAAAATCATGATCAATTAGAAAACACAATGAACAATTCCACAAAAATTCACAAAGGATCCTAACATGTCAATGAGCATCCATACCAAATTTCAATCAATTCTAACAAGGATAGGTCATGCTAAAAAATCCAACAAATTGGCATCAAGAGGTGTGACACCAATTGTCACACCTAAGTTCAAAAATTCATAACTCCATGACCAGGTAACATAAATTCATGAAATTTACATGGAAAAAAACCTCAGCCAATCAAGATTCAACACAAAAATTTTCAGCCATTTATTTTACAATATGAGAATTTCATGATCAAATTAGTCTAAGGTGTCAAAATATGCACATGTGGAAGAAACCCTAGGTCAAATGAAAAATATACCAAGCACAACTTTGACCAATAGGTCAAAAATCATCTACAGTCAACC
Organism: Lathyrus oleraceus; assembly: GCF_024323335.1. Taxonomy (NCBI): domain Eukaryota; kingdom Viridiplantae; phylum Streptophyta; class Magnoliopsida; order Fabales; family Fabaceae; genus Lathyrus; species Lathyrus oleraceus. Next base: position 155,997,401 of record NC_066585.1, read on the forward strand.
ACAAAGTCAACAAAATTATTTTCACAATTTTCTGATTTTTCTATGGTTTTATATGATTTTTCTAAGGTCACATGTATTTTTTTATGATTTTTTGGAATAATATAAATTAAATTGGTTTTCATTAATGGCATATCTGTAATTACGTGAACAGTACCGCGGGAAACATCCTATTCAAATTTTCAAACAGAATTTCGGATCAAACAGGTTATTTTCTCCAGGAACTTCATCTTCTTTACCAGAAACACAAGAACACGATGAACATCGAATCATCACCAAAATGAACAAATGAATATCCGTTGGAATCGTCTAAGAACGAGGAATGCGAATATGTCCATGATTTAACCTACAAGTTCCTAAATCTCACGGATCGAGCCAAGAAAGTTTCACAGTCAAACATTCAGATCCACATAACTTCATCAATACCTAACGAAAATTCATGATCTAAGTTGCAGTGTAATCTATGTTCCACGATCTACCTAAACCACATGCTGATTTCAAGAATCGAAGGATTCGAAATCTCACCTTATGAATGTGCAGTTCGTGTTCTTGAGCTTTTCGAGCCTCCAATTGTCAAAACAGATGTCCTATGGTGTTGTGGAAGATGAATGCAAGTAGAAGTTTAGCTCGACACAGCTTGATGATGTAGAAACTTCAAGATGCCATGGATGAACAAGGTGATGACAGTTGCGGTTTAGCCAAGTTCTTCACGATTTCTCCTGCAACAGTTCCTCAATAACACCTACAAATGATGATTAACACAAGAGAAACCAAAAAGAATCATGAAATTCGAAGGAAAAAATGAGAAAAAGTTTGAAGAATTTTGAGAGAATTTGGAGAATTTTTGGTTTGGATCTGAGAAAATGAATTGTGATTAGCTGTTTCTGTTATGATTAGTCTATATATATGATGCACTAATGATGCTTGCTAATCACAATTAAGCAGATGCCAAGGGATTAATGAAAACCAAGGTGTTTTGCAAATTTGCCAATTAGTGGTGCATGAAGTAATATGGACGTGAACAGTAAACAATGCATGATCAAAACAGAGTTATGTGTTGATACCCAAGCTTCTGCATCAATGCATAGCACATATTTAACAGTATGCATCGATGCCAAACTCGTATGCATCGATACATAACACTTTTTAACAGTATGCATCGATGCGTAACTTGTTTGTATCAATACACAGCACTTTTTAACAGTATGCATCGACACATAACTCGTATGCATCGATACATAGCATTTTTTAACAGTATGCATCGATGCGTAACTTGTTTGTATCAATACATAGCACTTTTTAACAGTATGCATCGACACATAACTCGTATGCATCGATACATAGCCCTTTTTGCCTTGCATGCATCGATGCGAAACTCGTGTGTATCGATACATGGAAAATTTTGCCATGCACGCTCGGTGGTAATTTGACCATATCTCCTCAACCGTTCATCCGATTCTCACGATCTTGGACTTTTTGAAAATGGGAGAGAAAGATCTACAACTTTCATGTTGAACGAAATTCCATTTGAAGATTTTTTGACAATGGAAAGTTGAGTTGAAGTCGTTCCAAAAACTTGCCATTTTTTGGAAACTTGAAACCATAAGTCACTTTTCCCTTTGGAAACTTTTGGTATGACCTCAAATCCTTCAATGTGAGTATTTGAAATGTCAAATGAGACTTGTTTGAACATGAATGGAGTATTTCTAATCACTTCCACCCTCCAAATCCACAATTGACTTTGCAGTTGACTGGCTAGGGCTTCAGTTGAAATTCAGCTTGACTGATGACTTCTGAGCATCCAATCTTTGGCCAAATTACTTCAAAATGATCCTTAGACCATATGAGCTTGATAAATCCACCCTAGTGCTTTGTCTCAATGAAAATGGCACTTGCTTGCTTGATTGACTGATTCTCCTGATCAGTTTGACCCAATTTGTCTGGGGAACTTGCACTTGGGCAAATGGCCATGCAATGTTATGCAATGAGTTATGTTAACGACCTAATATGAAATGAATGTACAAAATGGTAGGGTGCAAATTTGAGGTGCTACAGCTGCCCCTATTCAATCAACTGGGAACCCGAATGGATGAGAGCAACGACTGTCAGACTTTCAGGGTAAACAGGGATTGAATACCAAGAACCGTAGAATTTGCACACTGCTGGGATTTGTCTTTTTTTCGTTTCAGAGGTACAACCACATCCAGACATCGACACACGATGCATGGGGTCAGAAATCTCAACTAGATGCCAGCGGACAACTAGGAAAAACTCAACGTTTACCAAAACCAACGGAGAGGTAACTCAACTCTACTGGGGATAACCAGGAAAGGATACAACCATACGTCAGCGGACGTAATGGGAAAAACTCAACGTTTACCAAAACCAACGGAGAGGTAACCAATCATTAATGAATGAATGGAAAGAGAGGTACAACCATACGTCAGCGGACGAAATGGGGAAAAACTCAACGTTTACCAAGACCAACGGAGAGGTAGCCAGACATCATAGGATGAATGGGCAGACTCGACCAGACGTCATAGGACGAAAGGGAGAAGCTCGACATTTATCGACACCAACGGAGAGGGAGAAAACTCAGCCAAGACGTCATAGGACGAAAGGGAGACTCAACGTTTATCGACACCAACGGAGAAGGAGAAAACTCAGCCAGACGTCATAGGACGAAAGGGAGAAGGAGAAAACTCAGCCAGACGTCATAGGACGAAAGGGAGACTCAACCAGACGTCATCGGACGAAAGGGAGAAGGAGAAAACTCAGCCAGACGTCATAGGACGAAAGGGAGACTCAACCAGACGTCATCGGACGAAAGGGAGAAGGAGAAAACTCAGCCAGACGTCATAGGACGAAAGGGAGACTCAACCAGACGTCATCGGACGAAAGGGAGAAGGAGAAAACTCAGCCAGACGTCATAGGACGAAAGGGAGACTCAACCAGACGTCATCGGACGAAAGGGAGAAGGAGAAAGCCACTTCACGAGGGAAAGGCACCACAACCGGAAACCGAATAGGACGTCTACTGGGAATTCTGGTTGGGAAGTCAACCAGACATTAATGAATGAACTGGGAATAGGGTATACAATCAGACGTTCATGGACGAATGAGAAAAACACAACGTTTATCGAAACCGACGGGGAGGTAGATCCACTTGGGGAAAGGTACAACTAGGCATCATAGGACGACTAGGAAAAACTCGACGTTTATCGACACCAACGGAGAGGAGAAACATCCTGAGGGGAATCATCTGGTATTACCAAATGATCTGCGGGGAACAATCAACTATACGTCATAGGACGCACAGGAAAAACTCGACGTTTATCGACACCAACGGAGAGGAGGAACTTCTGGGGACGACCCTGTGGGGAAAGATATCAACTATACGCCAACGGACGCGTAGGAAAAACTCGACGTTTATAGACACCAACGGAGAGGAGGAACTTCACTAGGGAAGGGACGACGTTATGAACATCGAAAGATGATGTTTACAGACACCAAAGAATACCAGACACTACGCATGTCTGGGAAAGCACCGAAAGATGGTGTTTACCGACACCCAAGAAACAACACACGCGGGTGCTGACATGATACTGACATCTACATATGGGCAAGGCCACATACTGGCAGGAGGTCTCACTGGGGAGAAACATGCTTTCCTTTCACCAACGGATGAGGAAATAAACCTCTGTGGGGATTATTAATCCTGAATGCTGTCAGGAGCAACTGTAGCAAACGTGCTGTACAAGTTAAACGAACATCCGCCTCTGCCGGGGATACGGTCTGACAGGTTTTGGAACACATGAATGCATATGTTTGAATTTTTCTATGGCGTAATGCTCCACATTGAATGGAAATGCTACGCGTCTTGAGGATGCAATGATTACTACATGCAAAATGCAAATGCACCTGGCTACGGAGCCAAAAGATCAGGTACTCCAACTTGGCGGGGAGACTCTGACTGAGGAATACTCTGCGGGGAGAGCCTTCGTCTAGGAATGCTTTGCGGGGAAAGCACCGACTTCTCACTCATGCTGGAGAAACAAAATTGCTGCCGAGAATAAGATAGACTTCGCTGGGGAAATTCCTTCACAGGATCCAATCCACTAGGGGACTCCGCTTGGGGAGTACTCAATACTCCGCTGGGGAAGATAACACCAAGCAACTCTTCGGGGATGATATTCTCTGGAGTAACAAAGCCACCTTACTGGATGATGATATAGCACTTCACTGGGGGAAGACTTAACCAACTCAGGTAGGACAATTCTGCTTGGGGAGTAACTGCTACTCCACTGGGGACGATCCACACAACCCACAGGCAGATTGAACTCAGCTAGGGATGCAAATACCGATCCGCCATGAAAACTCGTCCAATCCACAAGTAGGATGAACTCTGCTGGAGAAATATTTCATGAAACCCGCTCCACTCGGGGAACTTGCTGAGGAAAACCCACACCACTCTGCTGAGGAGAACAACTCTGGTGGGGATGATAACACATCATATCATACTGGAGATAGACCTCCACAACCCTGCTGGGGAGAAACACTCACGGCCGTGCTGGGGATAACAATATCACAAACCCAACTGCTGGGGGACAACATTCTCGTGACAAACTCCGCTGGAGGAACTCCTGGGGAAAACGTCTGCCAGGCACTCAGTGGGGAGCTCAGCTGGGGAAACCCGTCAACACAAGCCTGCTGGGGATAGGCAGTCCTTGATCTGCTGAGGAGAGAAGGCACTATCCATAGACACCTCTGCATGGGAATAAAGCTCTGACAGCTCTCAACTTGCTTGGGGAAGAAATACCTGCTGGGAAAATGCTCACAGATGACGACCTGCAAGACAATTCAACACAATGCCCCAGGGGTACATGGACAAGATATGCTCAAGTGTCCTCAACATTCAAAATGATTTTCAAATGTTTTATCCTTCTGCAAGTTATTGTTAAGCCTTCATGTTTTATTATATGCAATGTTTATCAAAAATTCGGACGTTTTTGCAAACAAAACAGTAAAATAAAAACAAGAGAGCTTTTTCTGAATAACGACTTTTATTGATTAAAAATGTGCCTGAAAAGGCAAATACATTGGGAAGCAATTCCTAGAAGGAGGTAATTGCGCACAAAAGGAAAACAAACTATCCTAATGGCAATGTGAATACGGCATCCACTATTTCCCAATTCTGTTATAACCCACAGATTATCAGTTTTCCTCCCAACTCCTTGCTTTCTGAGAAGAATGACTGGACCGATCACATCTTTTGAGATGGCAGCTGACGAAGCGCAATGAAGTACAGATAACTCAGACTGTGGTCTTCGCTTTAATCCCTCTTTTGGCTGGATCGCCCTTTCGGGTTTTCAATCCACCGGGATACCCATTTTTGCCTAAGCCGCCCATTGTGGGTTTTCGACTTACCGGGTGTACCAATTCTTTTCATTTATATCCCTAATTTTTGCCCGAACCTTTCTTTCTGTTTTTTGGTTCGCCGGGATGCCCATTTTTGCCTGGACTCTTTTGTTCTTTTTGTCCAGCGGGTCAATTTATGCGAAGTATTTTTTGACTACATCTGAGTTGACAGGGGAAGGAAAATCTTCACCATCCATTGTTGTAAGCATCAAGGCTCCACCGGAGAAAACCTTCTTCACAACATATGGACCTTCATAATTAGGAGTCCACTTGCCCCTGTTATCTGTACCGGGAGGAAGGATCCTCCTCAAAACTAGCTCTCCAGTTTGAAATGTCCGAGGACGCACTTTCTGATCAAAGGCTCGCTTCATCCTTCTCTGATATAACTGCCCATGGCACACAGCTGCTAGCCGTCTCTCTTCGATAAGGCTTAACTCATTAAACCTTGTACGAATCCACTCGGCTTCGTCCAGCTTGACATCCAATAACACCCTCAGAGAAGGGATCTCCACTTCAACTGGTAGGACTGCTTCCATACCATACACAAGGGAATACGGGGTTGCCCCGGTCGACGTACGTACTGAGGTACGGTACCCATGCAAAGCGAAAGGTAACATCTCATGCCAATCTTTGTACGTAACGACCATCTTCTGCACAATCTTCTTGATATTCTTGTTAGCTGCCTCTACAGCACCGTTCATCTTTGGTCTGTAAGGAGAAGAATTGTGATGTTCCATCTTGAAATCTTTACACAGTTCCTTCATCATCCTGTTGTTGAGATTCGAACCATTGTCAGTGATGATTCTCTCAGGAACTCCGTAACGACAGATGATTTCTTTCTTGATGAACCGGGCAACCACTTGTTTGGTAACATTAGCATAGGAAGCTGCTTCCACCCATTTGGTGAAGTAATCAATCGCCACCAAGATGAAGCGATGTCCATTCGAAGCAGTAGGCTCAATCCTTCCAATCATATCAATGCCCCACATGGCGAACGGCCAAGGTGAGTTCATGACATTCAACGGGCTTGGTGGTACATGCATCTTGTCAGCATATATCTGGCACTTATGGCATTTCCGAGCGTACTTGAAGCAATCGGATTCCATAGTCATCCAGTAATAACCGGCTCTCAGCAGTTTCTTCGACATTGCATGACCACCAGCGTGGGTACCAAACGAACCCTCGTGCACTTCTTGCATCAACATGTCTGCTTCGTGTCTATCCACGCATCTGAGCAAGACCATGTCAAAGTTCCTCTTGTACAACACGTCATCCTGATTCAGATAAAAGCTTCCAGCTAGCCTTCTCAGGGTTTTCTTATCATTCTTCGATGCACCTTCAGGGTACTCTTGAGTCTTGAGGAAGTTCTTGATGTCATAATACCACGGTTTATCATCAATAGCATTAACAGACTCGGCTGCAAACACATACGCAGGCCTCTCGAGTCGATTCACCGCAACATGTGGCACATGATTCCACCAATGAACTTTTATCATGGAAGATAAAGTAGCCAAGGCATCCGCCATCTGATTCTCATCCCGGGGGACGTGATACAATTTCACCTTCTTGAAGAACGTCAGTATTCTTCTGGTATAATCTCTATACGGAATCAGATGCGGCTGGTTCGTATTCCAATCTCCATTGACCTGATTGATCACTAGAGCTGAATCTCCAAATATGTCAAGTGTTTTGATTCTCAGATCAATGGCTTCCTCTATTCCCATGATACAAGCCTCATACTCAGCTTCGTTGTTGGTGACATCAAACGTCAATCTGGCAGAAAAAGGTATATGAGCACCTTTAGGATTGATCAATACTGCACCAACACCATTACCATTCACATTCACAGCCCCATCAAACATCAGTGTCCACTTGTCATCAGGATCCGGTCCTTCCTCGACAAGCGGCTCGTCACAATCTTTCATCTTTAGATACATGATGTCCTCATCAGGGAATTCAAACATCATAGGCTGATAGTCGTCGATCGGTTGTTCGGCGAGATAATCTGACAATACACTACCTTTGATAGCCTTTTGAGACGTGTACTGGATATCATACTCTGTTAAGATCATCTGCCAACGGGCAACACGCCGGTGAGAGCCGGCTTCTCAAAGATGTATTTGACTGGATCCATCTTAGAAATCAACAAGGTAGTATGGTTCAACATATACTGCCTCAGTCGGCGAGCAGCCCAGGCCAAAGCACAGCAAGTTTTCTCGAGCAGTGAATATCTTGTTTCACAGTCGGTAAACTTTTTGCTAAGGTAGTATATGGCATGCTCTTTTCGACCAGACTCGTCATGCTGACCCAATACACACCCCATTGAATTCTCGGTAACTGACAGGTACATTATCAGCGGTCTCCCTGGAACTGGAGGGATCAGGATTGGAGGTTTCTGTAAATACTCTTTAATCTTGTCAAAAGCTTTCTGACAATCATCATTCCACTTGATCGCCTGATTCTTTCTAAGTAATTTGAATATCGGTTCACACGTGGCAGTTAGGTGAGATACGAACCTTGCAATGTAGTTCAATCTCCCTAAAAACCCACGAACCTGCTTTTCTGTTCTCGGTTCAGGCATCTCCTGAATAGCTTTGACTTTTGCTGGGTCAACCTCAATCCCTTTCTCACTGACAATGAAGCCTAACAGCTTCCCTGATCTCACACCAAACGTACACTTGTTTGGATTCAGCCTCAGTTTGAACTTGACCAACCTGTCAAACAACTTCTGCAAATTTACCAGGTGCTCCTCTTCTGTCTGCGACTTCGCAATCATATCATCCACGTACACTTCAATCTCTTTGTGCATCATGTCATGAAAGAGAGTCGTCATTGCCCTCTGATAGGTAGCACCGGCATTCTTCAGCCCAAATGGCATCACCTTATAGCAGAACGTGCCCCAAGGTGTAATGAATGTCGTCTTTTCCATGTCCTCTGGCGCCATCTTAATCTGATTATAGCCCGAGAAACCATCCATGAAAGAGAATACCGAGGATTGAGCCGTATTATCAACCAATACGTCAATGTGAGGTAATGGGAAATCATCTTTCGGACTTGCTCTGTTCAGATCCCGGTAATCGACACACATCCTGACTTTGCCATCCTTCTTCGGCACAGGAACGATGTTGGCTACCCACGGCGGGTAAGTTGTTACTGACAAGAAACCAGCATCGAACTGCTTCTGAACCTCTTCCTTGATCTTCACTGCCATATCAGGACTCGTTCTACGAAGCTTCTGCTTGACCGAAGGACAATCATCTTTGAGAGGTAGTCTATGAACCACAATATCAGTATTCAGCCCAGGCATATCTTGATAAGACCAGGCGAATATCTCCATATACTCTCTCAGCATCTCAATCAACCTGCTCTTGATCTCAGGTTTCAAAGCGGCCCCGATCTTGATCTCCTTTCTGGCGTCCTCGGTACCAAGATTCACAATCTCCAATTCCTCCTGATGAGGTTGGATGACCCTTTCCTCCTGCTTCAACAATCTAGCCAATTCTTTCGGGAGTTCACGGTCTTCATCACTCTCCTCTTCAGCTTGGTAGATGGGATTGTCGAAATCATATTGAGCCATAACAGATTTGTTCATAGTGGATGCCATAAGATCAATTCTGCATGTTGATGCTTTATTTTAGAAAAAGAGTTCAAGAAAGTCACAAAAACAAAAACATTGCCATTTTTATTTTTTTGAAAAATGAAAAACAAAATAGAAAGACAGGGATCACAAAATTGTTTGCAAAACGTCCTTTATTAATGATAAACAATGAAAACATGTGGCCCTACAATGAACCACTACGTCTTGGGCAGAACGTAGGGTTTTGTGCAGAATGAGAAAAAACAAAAGAAAATTACTCTGTCTGAAGAGTAACTTGGACTATATCCTCGGCAGTCCAGTTGTTAATCACTTCCCCTGGCGCACTCGGGCGGACCCAGCAGTCGAGATCACAATCGCTGTCGACATCTTCACCCTCAGTAGCAAAGACATCACCATGATTCATCAGCCCAGCGCTGGTGAAGGTACTTGGACCTGCTGCCCCCTGCTCTGCTCGGAGAGGCTCATAACCGATGCCAAACTTATCTTCTTTGACAGGCAAGTCCACCATCTTGCCCCAGCCCTCAGCTCTACCAGAGTCCACAACCTCCTTAGCTTGCTTGTAAGAAGTGATCGAAGCACCTGGCTTCTTCTGCTCAGCGTAGGCCACCTTCTCAATAGCCACCGTCTCGAACGCCTGGCACAATGTTTCGTGGATCTCGCCATCCACCTCAACATATTTGAATGAGGACAGATGACTCACCAGAATGTCCTCTTCGCCACACACGGTCACAATCTGACCGTTCCAGACGTATTTGAGCTTTTGGTGGAGAGTCGATGAGACTGCTCCTGCTGCATGGATCCATGGACGTCCCAGAAGACAACTGTAAGCAGGCTGGATGTCCATGACATAGAAGACAATGTCAAACTCCTCCGGACCTATCCTTATAGGCAGAGTGATTTCACCAAAGACAGAACGCTTGGATCCATCAAATGCACGAACAACTAGGTCACTCGGCGTCAGCACAACCCCTTCAATCGGTATCTTCTTCAAGATCTGCTTCGGCAGCACGTTCAACGAAGAACCGGTGTCCACCAGGACATGAGACAGCACAGCCCCCTTACACTCCATGGTGATGTGCAAGGCCTTGTTGTGATTCCGCCCCTCAGGTGTCAAATCAAGATCTGTGAACCCTACACCGTGTCGGGTAGTCACGTTAGCAATTACACCTTCCAGTTGATTGACAGAAATCTCCTGAGGTACATACGCCATATTTAACATCTTCAGCAAGGCGTCCCTATGTGCCTCAGAACACAACAGCAGAGAAAGAATGGAGATTTTGGAGGGAGTTTGATTGAGCTGATCTATAATCTTGTAGTCACTCTTCTTTATTATCCTCATGAATTCCTCCACGTCCTTCTCAAACGAGCCACCAGGCACATTTGTTTGAGCAGGAACTTCATCAACAACGGCCTGTTTGCCCTTAGCTTTAACAGATGCCTCAGCATTGGCATCCCTCAATTGTTGAGGCGCAAACAGCCTACCGCTACGGGTAAAGCCTCCGGGTCCACCCACATTGTCCACAACAGGACTCACAACGACCGGAGCTTTACTAGCAGGTGCATAAATTGTCACAGGCGCTTGATTCGAAGGCCTGACCCTGTTCTCAGCCCTCCTATTGCTTCGGTAGGCATTGTCATACCTCCAAGGCACAGCATTATTATTCTCGGCCCTTCTGACCGGAGCGACAATGGTTGTAGGAGTATTGGCAGCAGCTGGTGCGGATATGGTAACCGGAGTACCACTCGTTGTAGGCGCACGCCCTTCAGATGGCTTGAAGAAGATAGTGACAGTAGACACTGCCCCATGACCTCTGTCATCAGCCCTACCAAACTGAACACGGCCCTGATCCATCAAACCCTGGATACCAGCCCTCAGTAGATCACACCCATCTCTGACTCTCCACAGCCCAAACAGTCTCTATCACAGCCCGGATGAACTCCACTATTCAGCAGACGGTCTTTAACTACCAACAGAGAAGTCTGAATCTCATCCACACTGATTACCAGATCTTCAGATTCAACCCCTTCAACACAATTTACCCTATGAGCACCATGCGCAGGCATAGGATTATTCACAACATTCGGCACAGGGGAGAAATTGATCGTCTTAGAATCGATCAGGTCTTGGACTTTATGTTGAAAAGCCCGACATTTCTCTATATTATGCCCTGGTGCTCCAGAATGGAAATCGCACCGGACATTTGCGTCATACCCAGGTGGCAAGACAGTCGGTGGAGCCATAGTTCTCAACTCCACGAAACCCAATCTGAGCAACTCAGGTAGAAGCTCAGCATATGACATAGGTAGCGGGTCAAACCTTCTATCCGGTTGCAGCCTCTGCCTCGGCTGATAAGGACGTTGTTGCTGTTGTTGTTGTTGTCTTGGTTGTTGAGGAGGTGGACGTTGTTGCGGTGCAGGAATGGTTACTGCAGCAACCTGTCTATATTGATGTTGATTTCTGTTCGGCCCCCGGCGATGCTGAACAGCACTGGTTTCACCTTCTCTACGGCGAGGTGCCCCAGAGAAAGGTTTCTTTGATGAAGAGGAACCCACATCGTTGATCTTTCCAGCCTTGATCAAGCTCTCGGTCCTTTCACCACAAATTACCACATCAGAGAAGCTTCCGAATGGGCAACTCCCCATTCGGTCCATGAACACTCCCTGCAGTGTGCCAACGAACATATCAGTCAACTCCCTCTCCAGCATAGGGGGTTGAACTCTGGCAGCAAGCTCACGCCACCTCTGGGCGTATTCTTTGAAGCTCTCATTATTTTTCTGACACAGACTCTGCAGCTGAGTCCTGCTCGGTGCCATATCCATATTGTGTTTATATTGTCTGAGAAAAGCTTCTCCCAGATCCCTCCAGCACCGGATAGAATCTCGCTTGAGTTCCATGTACCAATCCAGAGATGCCCCAGATAGGCTATCTTGAAAGAAGTACATCCACATTTTCTCGTCATCTGTATATGCCGAGATCTTCCGATAGTAAGCCTGCACGTGGGTGCGAGGGCAAGAAGTACCGTTGTACTTGTCAAAGGTGGGCGCTTTGAATTTGTGGGGAATCCTCAGACCTTCGACCAACCCCATATTCGTGACATCGAACCCAAGGGAGTTCTGGCATTCCATCGCCCTTATCTTTTCAGCCAGGGCATCGACCTTACGATCCCTATCTTCATTTCTAGCAACATCACCATCGTCTTCTCCCATCATTGTGAACATGTCCTCTTGTCTATCAACAAAAGGAGCTGGATGACGCGCCGGAGCCCTGGTAGCTCTGGCATTAACCTCTGCAGCAAGAGGCTGACCATCAACCCTTATACCCCTGAGTTCTTCTCCAGTGGCGTAACCATAAACAGGAGCAGCAGCAACGTTGGCATTTTCGAAACCAGGTGGAGCAATAGGTGAACCGTGGTTAGACGCCTGAATAACCGTTTCCTGTCTCTGAACCAAAGCACGGAGCTCCTCCTGACCCTGAGCAACCCCTTGCATCATCGTCAAAAATTGGGCCATGTTCGCCCTCATCTCAGCCATCTCAGCCTGAACCTGATCCATGCTTCTTCGCTGATTGAGTCTTGTGGAGTACCGGTGTGGGCGCTGATCAGCTATCCTGCCTGACACAGGAACCAGAGTGAGAAGTCGGCTTAAGAACACCTGTTATGCAAATGTTATGTGTATGATGCTAATGCATATGATGCACATGATAATGATCATCTCTCAGGCATTCAAAGAGCCTGATTCATCTCAAGAAATGACAACCTGCAACAACACAAAGCAACAGGGAGATACAGAATCATCATACAACAAGGTACTGAGTAAAGAGAAACCAAAAATCTCATCTATAAATGAGAAACTGGATCATACAACAAAGATCCAAATATCCAACAAGGTATAACAAAGAATCCCACCCAACAAGCCTGGGGGTGATTCTCATCATAAACATCAGGAAATACAAGCTACGACAAGTTACTTCCAGGAATGAGCGTCTTCAAGTAGTGACACTGGTCTATCAACAGTTCACACTCTGAACATTCTGGCAAGGGAGTGATCTTCTCCTTCAACTGTCTTCTAAGCTCAATAACCTCTGCCCCAAGCTGGGTCTCTGATGCAAGTCTCTGGTCGACTTTCTTCATCTGGATATCTTTGGCTTTGAGTTGCTTCTCCAAGTCTCTGATCTTCTTCAGATAACCGGCCTCAGCTCTCTGCAATCTCAAACACTCTCTGTGCTCTGCATCTAACAAGGTCTCCATCTCCGAATAAGACCTCTTCTTACCCCTTACTCCCCCAACATCTGCACTCTGGATGTCCCTGAGTTGATGAGACAGGTTCAGCTTATCAGCTTTGGCTTGGTACAACTCCATCTGAGTATCTCGCTCCTTCTCTCTCAGACGACGACTCTCCATCAGGGCTTGCTTATAGTGCTCAGCATGCACACTATCAGCAAGTACCAAAGGTGGTTGCTCTTGCAACGACTCCATCCTATTGTAGGGTAGCAGCAAAGTTTCCACTCTCTTCTTTACCCAATCGGTGTAATCAGGCATAGCGATGGCAAACTTCCTTCCTAGGACGGACCCATCCTTTAATCCAACGTCTCTCCAGGCTCTCCCTATTCGCTCCAATCTAACAGGGTCATCCTTCTTCTCAAAACAAAAACTCTCAGCTATCTCAGCTTCGAGCGGTCTTTCACTCATAACAAACCCTAGCTGGCGAAGAGAAAGAACTGGGTTGTAGTTGATGCAACCTCTGGTCCCTATGAGCGGCACGCTCCGGAATTCACCACAACTTATGATGACATCCTTTACGTCCATCCGGTACGACTGCCACCTGATGTCGTAGGAAGTAAGCGACATGACCCTCTGAGTCCACTTAAGAGTGCTCTGGGTATCCACAAATGGTCCACTGGCTGGCAGAAGAGACATGTACCATTTGAACAGGAGAGGTAGACAACACCTAATGGCTCCACCCTTACCATGCCTACTGTGGATGGCATAGTAAGTATCTGCTAAGAGGGTTGGGACTGGATTCCCTCGGATGAAGATACTGATGGCAGCATGGTCAACAAAGTTGGGCATACTAGGAAACAGGATGATCCCATAGATCGTAACAGCAAGCTGGGCATGAAAAGCTCCCCAATTCCCCTTCTCTGCTTCTCCTCTAGCAACTCTCAGTAGAAACTTCAAAGGCAGGCCCACAACATCTCCACTAGTTTTCCAACTATCACTGATCTCTCGGATGCTCAGATGCAACGCCTTGGCAACAACTCTGAAATCAACTTCCTTCGGTACGTCCAGGAAAGGAACCTGATGCTGAATAGGGACACCCAACAGAATGGAGTACTCCTCGAGAGTAGGTGCCAACTGATAGTCCTGGAAAGTGAAACACCGAAGCTCTGGGTCGTAAAACTGAAGAAGAGTCTGCAACGGCACTGGGTCAACTATCGTCTTCAACAGAGTCAGAATATCCCCATACTGGTCAATGAATCCCCTCAGATGATCACTGGTCACAAGACTGCTCAACTCAATCAGAGACGTCAGAGGCTCACGGTGAAAGCTATAGGAACAGGTCTTCCGCTTCGGCTCGGGAACTGTTGCCATCTCTGTCAATGAATCAAGCTCTGGAATGTACCTGAGAAATGATATGCATGCAAGGATTAGCTCTTCTCTTTTCCCTTTTTTTTTCTTTTTATTTTTTCAATTTTTTTTCATTGCGTTTCTTTTGAAAAATAAACATGCTATGATGCACATGATGCAGACACGACTGGCAAGCTGTGCATCTCTGAACACAGGATCGAAGCTTCGGCTCGAACTTTGAACAACAATTCATCTGAAACCCAAAGTCAACTGGTCAACTGTCGTCTGAACCCGATCTGAGAATATAAGTCACCAACAGAATTCTGAGTCACCATCAGTCACCAACAGTCACCATCAGTGTACCTGTAATGAATAACCCTTCCCCACTCACGGGTGTAGTCTAGGCCAGGGTAAGGCTGAGAGAAACGCAGCATAAATAACCTTTCGCAGGAATACTATCATATACACACCCGAAGTATGTAACGACAGCATCCCACCAGGGTCTGAACTGCTCGTGATATCAATGTTCCGCTAAGTGGCGCCATACCACCCGCTTCCCATGAATCACTCTATTCCTAGGTTTCCTAGATTCCACTCATAGCCTGGGTGTTGGGCTTTTTACCTCAAGTATCTCCCACCCCAAACAGAGAAACACACAGCCAGCACAACAGATGGAATGAATGAATGCAAACATTAATGCACACATTGAATGCAAACAGTAAATGAAATGGATGCAATAAATAAAGCAGCATATAACAACCACAGCCCTAAACTGGAGAGCGCTAGGAGAGACTCGCTCAGGGAAGAAGGACCAGCACAGGTCAACTTCTCTAGAATCCCCAGCAGAGTCGCCAGCTGTCGCATTACGCGAAAAACCGGCGGGAAAAGAAGAAACAACAGAGCCGCCACCGTGCGTTATTTATCCCAAAAGAGGGAAAGGAAACGCTCGAAGTAAACCTGGGAAAAGACGTGGTCTCGCGACCAAAGAGAATGGGATCGGGAGTCGGTTATGCGAAGGGAAGGTATTAGCACCCCTACGCATCCGTCGTACTCGACGGGATCCACGCACAATAGGAAGGAAAATGGTTGCTAAAAAACACTGCTCACACACACACACTGGCTGAAGGAGACACAAGAAAACAGACTGAAACTGACTCGGCAGGATATCGCATCCTGGGCCTACTTAGTCTATCAAGCATAGACATCAGAGTCAAAGTAGTTCGGACCGGGGAAAACAACACATGCTCGCTAGGATGTCGCATCCTATGCATACGTATCTCCTTTGGACGAAGGAGAATCAGAGCATTCGTAGCTCGGCTAACACGCACACAAACAAACACAGGCAAAGGCAAACGGGGAGCCTGAATGCCAATCACTGGGCTTACATCAGCATCCGAACCAAAACACACACAAGGAGGCAAACATGGAGCCCGACAACCAATTGATGGAATTACGTCGGCATCCGAACCCACAACACACTCAAAAGGGCAAACATGGAGCCCGAATGCCAATCACTGGACTTACATCAGCATCCGAACCAAACAAAACCCACCCTGGAACCCGAACGCCACTCGATGGACTTACATCAGCTTCCAAGCACACAACAAGAAGAAGGGTCTCGATTGCAACTAGGGCAAGAGAAAGGGAAGGTCTCAATCGCAACGAGGGCGAGAGAAAAGAATTAGCGTTAGTTGTTAGTCAAACTCGACAAGACATCGCATCTCGTGCCTACGTATCTCACCTGAACGTGAGAATCAGAGTTGCCGTAGTTCGGCTAAACTATTCCTGTTGGTTTGTGTTTTTTAAGTGGACGACGTCACTACGCAATCTACCGGATGCTCGACCTTTGGAGACTTACTCACCTGTAGTAGAAGGAGTTGACGTATCCTTAAGAGGGGATAATGTTTATTTGTGTTTTAGGAAAGCTCAAGCAAGAAAGGAAGTCCTATACGAAGGAACCGTGCTACCTTAATTGTCATGCAAACGAGACTACGCGGAGTCTAGCAAACCTAGAGGATACAATCACACCACACAAACATATACAGCATGAAATAAACACACCAACAAGGGGCTCAAACATCAAGGCTAGGCTTTAGTCGAGGGGTCATATCAACCTCAACAAACAAGCCTCTGTATCGAGGTCAGGTTAGCTCTTAACCTTGCCATTGAGGGGCTAAGGTGAAGCTAGATGAAAGGTGATGAGGGGCGTGCCTCATTGCTTCTATCTCTGGTCAGAGAGAGCATCAGACAAGGGAGCGTGGGTCCAGAATGGGGGGACCCTTCTACGCTCAGGACATAGACTCGACTGTACAATGTACAAGATCTTGGGCTTGGATCTCAATGCTACAACCATGTAATGGGAGCAAGGAGAAGACTCACAGAATAGTGGGGGATAGATTGCTTATCCCTACCTTCCACCAATTGCCTCAAATGAGGACTTTCCCTGCTTAGGACAAACATAAACATACACAAGCATTGCCTCTTAAGGAGGGCTTCAGACAATTTGCCCGGCTCGGTAACAGCCGGGTCTCCAGACTACATGAAGTTAGGAAGCTATACCTCAATGCCAATTGCTTATAAGCAAAGCAATGCAAGTTCTTAAGAGAACTGAGCAACTAAGGGTACCTGTACAAAAGTCAAACAGAATCAGCATCCCATTCATAATCAGACAACAATATAATGATCAACAGTGTACAATCATAATCAAACAATAGTGTGCGTAGCACAAGTCCCTGTGGACCAACATCCTACAAAACAAATACATTAGTCATATGTGTCCAGTAACACAATCCAAAATGTGGAGCAAATTCCTTAATCATTAACTCCTTAACCTGAAAAAGCACAATCAACTTCAAATGTAAGTAACATGACCACTAGGACTAGCCTAGGGTCAAAAAGATGAAAAAATCCTAAAACAGCAGCCAATTCATGATCAAAGTCAAGCTATTTCAAATACAAAGGGATCCCAATTGGTCCCATATTCAAACTATGTACACATTTTAATCTATGCAACATGTAAGGCAAAGTGAGCAATGTTAAACCACATATGAGCAATCAGCAAGATCACATCACAAAAAATATCAAAACAACACAGTAAATTCCACAAAAATTATATCCTAAACAGGGGACATTCAACAAGCTACATGTCAAATTTCAAGCAATTTGGATTAGTGGAACTATGGGAATTAATTCAACATGTCTAAGCATGCAAAAACACAATCAAATGAGGCTGCAAAATGTACATTAACTTCAATTCAATGGTAAACAATGACATTTAATGGGAAATGGATGGGACCAAAGCCAAATGAAAGCTACACATGTCAGGAACTATTCTACCAAATTTCATGTTCATATCATTCATCATGCTCATTCTATGCACAAAATAAGGCAGACTAGTTCAAAGGAAGCCCTAAGCCTACAAACAGAATTATTGCATTCAAATCCACATCAACACAATCCCAAAAATTCTCAAATAAATTACACCTAAACAGGACCTAATCCAGGTATGGCACACCAAATTTCAGATTAATTGGGCAAATGGAACCATGTTAATGAAAATCAACAAAAACAGGCACAATTATAGGCTCCAAATCACAACATCAACACATACTTCCACTTCAAAAATTCATAATTCAATGAAAACAACAAAGAAATGGATGAGACCAAAACAGGGAGGTCCTAACATGTGTCTTCTACTAGCATATCAAATTTCATGAATATCCAAAACACTATGAGCATTTCACAATCAATCTACCAATATGCATCATATGAGCTTGCAAATTCAACCATCAGAAATGAAAAATCATGATCAATTAGAAAACACAATGAACAATTCCACAAAAATTCACAAAGGATCCTAACATGTCAATGAGCATCCATACCAAATTTCAATCAATTCTAACAAGGATAGGTCATGCTAAAAAATCCAACAAATTGGCATCAAGAGGTGTGACACCAATTGTCACACCTAAGTTCAAAAATTCATAACTCCATGACCAGGTAACATAAATTCATGAAATTTACATGGAAAAAAACCTCAGCCAATCAAGATTCAACACAAAAATTTTCAGCCATTTATTTTACAATATGAGAATTTCATGATCAAATTAGTCTAAGGTGTCAAAATATGCACATGTGGAAGAAACCCTAGGTCAAATGAAAAATATACCAAGCACAACTTTGACCAATAGGTCAAAAATCATCTACAGTCAACCACAAAGTCAACAAAATTATTTTCACAATTTTCTGATTTTTCTATGGTTTTATATGATTTTTCTAAGGTCACATGTATTTTTTTATGATTTTTTGGAATAATATAAATTAAATTGGTTTTCATTAATGGCATATCTGTAATTACGTGAACAGTACCGCGGGAAACATCCTATTCAAATTTTCAAACAGAATTTCGGATCAAACAGGTTATTTTCTCCAGGAACTTCATCTTCTTTACCAGAAACACAAGAACACGATGAACATCGAATCATCACCAAAATGAACAAATGAATATCCGTTGGAATCGTCTAAGAACGAGGAATGCGAATATGTCCATGATTTAACCTACAAGTTCCTAAATCTCACGGATCGAGCCAAGAAAGTTTCACAGTCAAACATTCAGATCCACATAACTTCATCAATACCTAACGAAAATTCATGATCTAAGTTGCAGTGTAATCTATGTTCCACGATCTACCTAAACCACATGCTGATTTCAAGAATCGAAGGATTCGAAATCTCACCTTATGAATGTGCAGTTCGTGTTCTTGAGCTTTTCGAGCCTCCAATTGTCAAAACAGATGTCCTATGGTGTTGTGGAAGATGAATGCAAGTAGAAGTTTAGCTCGACACAGCTTGATGATGTAGAAACTTCAAGATGCCATGGATGAACAAGGTGATGACAGTTGCGGTTTAGCCAAGTTCTTCACGATTTCTCCTGCAACAGTTCCTCAATAACACCTACAAATGATGATTAACACAAGAGAAACCAAAAAGAATCATGAAATTCGAAGGAAAAAATGAGAAAAAGTTTGAAGAATTTTGAGAGAATTTGGAGAATTTTTGGTTTGGATCTGAGAAAATGAATTGTGATTAGCTGTTTCTGTTATGATTAGTCTATATATATGATGCACTAATGATGCTTGCTAATCACAATTAAGCAGATGCCAAGGGATTAATGAAAACCAAGGTGTTTTGCAAATTTGCCAATTAGTGGTGCATGAAGTAATATGGACGTGAACAGTAAACAATGCATGATCAAAACAGAGTTATGTGTTGATACCCAAGCTTCTGCATCAATGCATAGCACATATTTAACAGTATGCATCGATGCCAAACTCGTATGCATCGATACATAACACTTTTTAACAGTATGCATCGATGCGTAACTTGTTTGTATCAATACACAGCACTTTTTAACAGTATGCATCGACACATAACTCGTATGCATCGATACATAGCATTTTTTAACAGTATGCATCGATGCGTAACTTGTTTGTATCAATACATAGCACTTTTTAACAGTATGCATCGACACATAACTCGTATGCATCGATACATAGCCCTTTTTGCCTTGCATGCATCGATGCGAAACTCGTGTGTATCGATACATGGAAAATTTTGCCATGCACGCTCGGTGGTAATTTGACCATATCTCCTCAACCGTTCATCCGATTCTCACGATCTTGGACTTTTTGAAAATGGGAGAGAAAGATCTACAACTTTCATGTTGAACGAAATTCCATTTGAAGATTTTTTGACAATGGAAAGTTGAGTTGAAGTCGTTCCAAAAACTTGCCATTTTTTGGAAACTTGAAACCATAAGTCACTTTTCCCTTTGGAAACTTTTGGTATGACCTCAAATCCTTCAATGTGAGTATTTGAAATGTCAAATGAGACTTGTTTGAACATGAATGGAGTATTTCTAATCACTTCCACCCTCCAAATCCACAATTGACTTTGCAGTTGACTGGCTAGGGCTTCAGTTGAAATTCAGCTTGACTGATGACTTCTGAGCATCCAATCTTTGGCCAAATTACTTCAAAATGATCCTTAGACCATATGAGCTTGATAAATCCACCCTAGTGCTTTGTCTCAATGAAAATGGCACTTGCTTGCTTGATTGACTGATTCTCCTGATCAGTTTGACCCAATTTGTCTGGGGAACTTGCACTTGGGCAAATGGCCATGCAATGTTATGCAATGAGTTATGTTAACGACCTAATATGAAATGAATGTACAAAATGGTAGGGTGCAAATTTGAGGTGCTACACACATCCCGATGTTTGTTTCTTTCAATTTAATTTTTGAGTGCCTTGTAAATATGACTTGCTGTGTTATTTATTTTCTTCACATGGCTTACTCTTGGGCCTTCTTACAATGAGACGGTTCCCTTACACCTACACCCACGTATTGTTTATTCATTGATTGATCCGATTTAATTATTTCATTACTTTGAATCCCCATTCGACAAAATGTACCCCCACTCCAATGGCATGTAATAATTTTATCGCTTTTTATTTCTTTATTTGCTTGACTGTTTAGTTAACTACTAACACAAGAATAAGATCAACCATTTCCAAAAGATCAAAAATAAAAACTTGATCCAACGTCGAGCATTTTTCTCAATAAATAAATCCATCCATTTCTATTCATCCATTTCTACCCATTCCCTTTCTTTCAAACCATTTCATTCAAATCTTTCTCAATCACTCATCAAATGCTTGATCCAACGTCAAGCCATTTTCACAATAAAAACTCAAAAAACTTAATCCATATTTAAGACCTTTTCAATAAAGATGGAAATGGAACATGGTGGATACCACGCACTCCTGAGACTAGGGTTTGAGATGGATGTCTCGCCTATATTAGCTCTCGCCATCATCCAAATTTATCTATTATGTTTCTCTCAAACATTCATTCAATTTTCTTTCAAACCTTTATCAAATTCTTGATCCAACGTCAAGCCCTTTTTCACAATAAAAACTCAAAAACTTAATTCATATTTAAAGACCTCTTCAATAAAGATGGAAATTGGACGTGGTGGATACCACACACTCCTGAGACTAGGGTTCGAGATGGATGTCTCACCTATCTTAGCTCTTGCCATCATTTAAAATTGTCAATGCAGTTTTCTTTAAACCCTTTCTTAATCAAATTCAAAACACTTAATCCTTATTAAACACTTTTGCAAATAAGATGGAAACGGAACATGGTGGATACCACGCACTCCTGAGACTAGGATTCGAGATGGATATCTCGCCCATCCAAGTTCTCGCCATTACTCAAAACACATCAAACCAATCAATTTCTTTCTTGCCACCGTGCGATTGACTCTTAAACCTTTTCTCGCCGCCGTGCGATTGACCCTTCAAACCCTTTCTCAAACGAAAGGTACTTTGTTTCAAAACAATGCAAGGAAATGTTTCTCCACCTGTTTTGGGTAGTCCAACAATGTTTTCGTCGATTTGACACAAAGTAGCTTTCGCTAAAATCGACCAACAAACAAACATTTTTCTACCCAGAATTACGTAATCCTTGAGTTCTCTACTGAGATACGTAGGAGCAGGATTTGTAAATCTTGTCAGGCCCACTAATAAAAAACTTAGGTTTAGTCCTTTGTCGAAAATCCAAAAACATTTTCCTCTCTTCTATTCTTTCTTTCCCATCTAATAACTTGAAAAGCCTAACATTTCAAACTAACACTAATGCACACAACTAACCTAACGGTTCCCGTTGAGTACAACGGACGTGAGGGGTGCTAATACCTTCCCCTTACGTAATCGACTCCCGAACCCTGATTTGGTTGCGACGACCAATATCCTTGTCGTTCTTTCTTGGGTTTTATCGATATTTCCCCTTTCCTTTTTAGGAATAAATAAAATTCAGTGGCGACTCTGTTCAGTCCATCATTGCGGGCGTGCGATTGCGCTTCGCTAGGTCATATTCTCATTCATTTTCCGAGGTACGACAGATAGCGACTCTGCTGGGGAGTACCATTCCCTAAGTGAGTCAAGCCTAGTTAGGACGCTTGTGTGCCTTTGTTTGTTTAATTGTGTGGCTTTTCCTTATTTATCACTTTTATTATCTTTATTGTTATATTATTAAATTTGTTGTATATTGGTTCCACAGTGTTGGGTACTTGGATATTTGATTGCAAACCATGTGGGAAAGACTCTACACCCGAGTCTAGAGTAAAAAAAACATAAGATAGGACGATGGTTGAGTAGTACAGACTCCCAAGGTGAATACTTAGTAAGAGTCAGTACAAGAACCTCACTTAGAGTAGATCCTTTTGCAAATATTGTCGCCCGAGGTGGATACCTCGTAAGCTTCAGTGTTTTAAAGGGGTCCATGACTCTAAGAACCTTTTAGAACATTAAACCTTTGGCCAACTAGAAATGATGGTTGCATAGTGTCGCATCCTGCGAAAAATCAACCGGCGGGCCTCAAATAAAAACACAACACACACAGAGCCGCCACTGCGCGTTATTTATCCCAAAATAGGGAAAGGAAACGCTCAGAGAAACCTGGAAAGGAAATGGTCTTGCGACCAAAGAGACAGGGTAAGGGAGTCGGTTACGCAAGGGGAAGGTATTAGCACCCCTCACGTCCGTCGTACTCGACGGGATCCACGTTCTAAGAAAAGAAAAGGTTGCTAAACATCACACACACACACACAGGGAACGCAGGTGGGGTTAGGAGGAACGAGCTCGATAAGGTATCGCACCTTATGCCTACATATCTTGTCTGAAACAAGAATCAGAGCCACTGTAGTTCGGCTTACACACGCCAAACAACACAAAACATACAAACAAGCAAGGGTGGCAAACATGGAGCCCGACAACCACTGGATGGAATTACGTCGGCATCCGAACCAAAACACACTCAAAAGGGCAAACGTGGAGCCCGACTGCCAATCACTGGACTTACGTCGGCATCCGAACCCAAAGCAACACAATCAGATAACAAACAAACACACGCAAAAAAGAAAAAGGTTGCCCGGAGTGGTCTCGCACGACCACCTGCCTACATACCTCGTCTGGCACGAGGATCAGGGCGATGTAGTTCCCCTGAAAGGGACTAAATTGCTAACCAGAAACCGGGGAAAAATACACAACTAGGGAGCTGAGACTCGAGCCTAATGTTGTCATGCATCGTTCACCTAAGTTCGGTTTTCTATCCTACTTGCATAAGCAAACTATCCTAACCAGGAAAGAAGCTAGCACACAAGCATACAATCATATATCATCAAATGAGAACAGGTATCTCAAACAAGCATGTCAATCAGATATCCACATAACACGCACTATAGCCAAACAAGGGGCTCAATCAATCAGGTTTGACTGCCTAAGCAGTCGTCTGTACAGGCTGTGTTTGCTCTTAACCTTGCCATTACGAGGCTAAGGTGAAGCAGATGATAGGATGAAGTGAGGATCAGACCTCACAGCTCTTATCCCTAACCAGGGAGAGCTGACAAATGAGCATGGGTCCAGAATAGGGGAACCCTTCTATACTCGATGACTCAGACACAATGTGCACTGCACAGGATCTTGGGCTTTTGATCTCAATGCTACAACCATGTAATGGGAGCAAGGAGAAGACTCAACTGAATAGTGGGGGGTAGGCTGCATACCCCTACCTTCCACCAATTGCCTTATTTAAAGGACTTTCACCTGCTTGGGCTTAAAAATAAACAACCACAATCATTGCCTCTTAAGGAGGACTTCAGACATTTATTTGCCCGGCCCGGTAACAGCCGGGTCTCCAGACTACATGAAGTAAGAAGGTTATACCTCTATGCAAGTTGCTTAAGCAAAGCAAAGCAAAGCAATAGTTCACAAGGAACTGAGCAACTAAAGTACCTGGAAACAATCAAACTCAGTCAGTACTCAAGCAGACAAACCATAAACAACAAACAGTTAACCAGTTTAAACAAACTATGCACAACACAAGGCAAGCTCAAGGCTTAAGCCCAAACTTCAACACCTACAAAACAATGCTATGTTAATATACAAACATCAACAACATCAATTAAAATTGATTTGCATCATTCTCCATGTGCCTTATGCTTTTGATCCTGAAAAACCAAGCAAATATTAGCAACTAGACCACTAGGCCAAGCCTAGGGTCCAAAAGCAACAAAAAGTTAAAACAGCAAGGCATTCACAATCAAAACTCAAATTAAAGTCAAACAAGAGCAAACATCATTGGTCCCATGTCTATATCATCCATTATGTTCAATTCATGCACAAAACAAGGCACATTGGTTCAAATGAAGCACCAAGCATACAAACAGAATTATTGCATTCAAATCCATACCAAAACACATCCAAAAATTCTCAAATTAATTACACCTAAACAGGGGTCAATCAAGGTCTACCATGTCAAATTTGAGCTTAATTGGGCAAATGGAACCATGTTAATGAAAATCAACAAAAACAGACACAGTTACATGCTTCAATTCACAACATCAATGCATACATCCACTTCAAAAATTCATAACTCAATGAAAACAAAAAAGAAATGGATGAGACCAAAACAGGGAGGTCACACAACGTGTCTAGTTCATGCATATCAAATTTCATGGCCATACAATACAATATGAGGATTTCCCAATCAATCTACCAACATGTATCACATGAGCTTGCAATTTCAATCACCAGAAATGAAAAATCATGATCAAATTGAAAATACAGTGAAAAATTCTACAAAAATTCATACAACATCCTAACATGTCAACAATTCATCATGCAAAATTTCAGCCAATTCCAACATGCATAGGTCATCCAATTAAATTCAACAAGTTGACATCAAGAGGTGTGACACAAATTGTCACACCTAAGTTCCAGAATTTGCTGCTCTCTAACCAGGTATCAAAAATTCATGAAATTTACATATAAATAATCCTCAATGAGTCAAGAACCACCACAAAAATTTTCAGCCATTTATTTTATGATATGAGTATTTCATGATCAAATTACGAACATGTGTCAAAAATGGACATACAATGGAAAACCCTAGGTCAATTGAAAATCCTACCAAGCACAACTTTGACCAATAGGTCAAAAAAATCCTACACTCAAAGACAAAGTCAACACAATTTTTTTCATATTTTTCTGATTTTTTTTACTATTTTTCATGAATTTTTAAATTGTTAAATATTTTTTAAGAATTAAAATGAAATATCAGAAAATTATGAGCAATTATAGTTGGCGCTGGCGGGAAACACAAGTTTCAAAAATTCAAACAGGAATTTGGATCAAACTCAACTTTTCCATCGTCTTCCTCACACATTTTCCAGAATTTCGAAAATCACATGAACATCAAATGTTAACAGAAATGGACGCGGCCATACTCGTTGTAACCGTCTCAACAAGAGGATCACAAATATCATACTATCATGACCTAAAAGTTCCTCAATCTCTCGAATCGACTCACTTAGGGTTTATGTTCTTATCTTCAAATCGCGATTTCTTAAGCTACAGTCAACCATTCTATAAACCGCAAGCACCATTGGATTCTACAAGAAATGCACTACACAAAGCACCTATCAATCGAACAAAACAGGAGATCCAAAATTTCGACATACCGGCAATGGCAGTGCGTAGATCGCGGCTTTAAGCTCCAACTCTTCAAAACAGTTGTACTAGAGCCTTGTGGAAGATGAATGACGCGTCCAGTTCCAATTGCTTCGACCTCTACTGCTCTTAATTCGAATTTGCCATTGTTGAGGTGTTCTTGAACAGTTGCGATGCAAGGCTTGATTGATGATGAATCATGAAAACAGTCCTAGTACATGTTGAAACAAGATCACAGCAAAAAGAAAATCAAGTTTTGGTTGAAGATTGAGGAAGAAATTTGGATTTGAAGATTGGTGTGTTCTTGAGCAAAATGGAGAGAATGAGAGGTTTCTAGATCTGTTCTTGGTAATTGTGAGAGTTAGTTATGATTAGGAGATGATTTGGAATTTATATGCACCCTTAATCCAAGCTCTAATCTTGTTAATTATCATTTGGCTTAATTAAGTGATAATGTAATTTTTGCAAATGAGGGCAAATTGGTCCATACACAATGACAGCACATGCCAGCTCACAATTGGTTCCAACATGTCCAAAACACCATATGTGAAGTGTAGAAACAATTCCCATTGCAATTGGTCATGTATTTCTCAAACTCACCATGTATTTGCAAAATGTCCATTTTTGTCATTTCCATTTTTCAAGACAAAACTCAAACCATGTGCATTAACCATGAAATGAATATTCAAACACACTTAAAATGCCATTCCTGAGGTGTTGGAAAAAGTCCCATTCAAAAATTCCCAATATTTTGACTTTTGGACGATTTTGCCCCTGGTCCAATTCAGCTGTCCAGTTGAAAAGTGACTTTTTGCCTTGGCCATTTTTGAACAAATCCAATGATGCACCCTAAAAGTACATGTCAAATGGAGTTTGTGCATATAAAGAACTTGCAATTTGGACAAAGTATGTGGTAGTTATGACCTCCTGATTACGGGTCTTTTCTGAAATTCACTGAGCCATATTTTGCAAACCGTACATTGGATTTTCAAGTTCTTGGACTTTTTGGAAAGGTGAGAACAAGATCTACATCTGTCATGTTGAACAATTTTTCATTTGAAGCTTCCTTGGACATCTGTTTTTGAGGTCAAAAACTTTCCATTTTTGGAAACTTCAGCTACAAGTCACTTTCTATTTTTGGCAGTTTTTGTCCTGACTTGATTTTCTTCATTCTTAAGCTTTGAGATGTCATATAACACTTGTTCCAACATGAATGAAGTGTGTCTAACTCATTTCCACCTCCAAATCCACCAGATCATGTACAGTTGACCACAGTTGACTTTTCATCTGATAGATGAATCTGGCAATGCATAGATCAAACTGAGCCCCAATCTTCAACTGAAATGGATCAAGGGTGATACGCTAGCCTCCATAAGCACCATATAGTCACAAAATGATCCTCATCTCCTTCATAAACCCCATCTCCTGATCCAGCCCTGATTGGCCCAATACAACTGATTAGGGTTGACCAGTGGTCAAAACCCTAATCTCAAGGAATCTTCTCCAATCTCCTGATGACATCCAACCATGATGATGATGATGTATCAATTCAAACAAGATGAAGACCAATATCCTTGGAAATCATGAAACCCTAATTCACAGTCCAATCCTCAGATGGCCCATGATCAGTCATTAAACCCTAGCTTGCACCTTTGAACTTCCTCATCTCCTGATTAAGACTTGGGAAGATGACTTGCACCATGTAACCACATGTTATGCAATATGAGATGCCTAATGACCTAGAATGAAATGCAAATATGTTAACGCTAGTCCCAAGAGAGGAGGGCAAATTTTGAGGTGTTACAGCTGCCCCTATTCAATCCACTGTGAACCTGTCGATACGAAATAGCCTCGGATTTCGGATGATCAGGATGAAGAGTGATTGAATACCAAGAACAGGCGAACAATTTGCACTCTGATGGGATAATAATTAACAACGCCTGTCAGCATCAGCGAAGAAAAACTCTGAACAACCGACGACCTGGATGCCAAAATAAATGGTAACGCAAGGATAACCATGGTCTGATCACCACACATCCACGCGGGATTATCATCTCTTCTTTTCTCTATTCTTTTCTTGAACCCCGAAATTTTCTTTTGCGTAAACGATCCTCAGATCTCTGCATTTGAACCCCGGAAAATGCCTCAGCATCTCTTTTTGCCAACATAATGAACCCCGATCTCCAATTTGAACCCCAGTCGCCTGACGATAACTCGCGATCGCCAATATGAACCCCGTTCTCCAGAAAATGTCGCAACATCTCCTTTTCTCCATTTGAACCCCGTCTCCAGAAAATGTATCCACATTTCCTTTTCTCCATTTGAACCCCAGAAAATGCCTCAGCATCTCCTTTTCTCCAATCTCTCGTGATAATTCCGCTGGCAACGTCGGAAATAACACCAAACCACTCTGAGGGCGACATGTCAGAGGGTAAACCTTCATAAAGAAGGTAGCATGTGTATCTCTTCCTCAGAAGACACCTATAACGACCCCCATTGGCCTCAGCCCGAGTCTACGGTGACACATGAACAGAAGATAATCCTGAGGACCTCATCCCGGATATAATCTTCAACTCCATCTCCATTTGAACCCCAGAAGATACCTCAGTATATACTCTTCTCTTGATTGAACCCCGAAAATCGCGTTGATCGCGCAACGTCTTCTGATTTTATCTCCATCTCTGTCCGACGGAAACATCTCCTCCAATGTCGCACTACTGGGGAACATTGTTGATCTGACGTCGTGATGCTAAACTCCTCGGAGTAACATCTTCACCATCCAGCGAAACCAAAACTCCAAGCGGTAACCACGGCTTGAATTGCGCTGATCGCATAACCTTTCCATCTCTGTTCGACGGAAAACAATTACTCCAGTATCGCACCACTGGGGAAATACCTTTGATTCAATCACGATGCTGAACTCCTCGGAGTAACACCTCTTCACCTTTGGGCAAAACCACCTCTCAAACGGTAACCACGGCTTGAGACTAGCTTATGCTTGCCATGATGAATGATTGATTTTTTCAGCGTAATGCTCCACAATTATGGAAATGCTACGCGATTATTTATTTTTCTATGCAATATGCCATGTTTATTTTTTCATGATGAATGCATAAAGAAAGTATCCCCCTCAAGGGACTCTTCTGGGGAATACGAGACACTCTGCTGAGGGACTCGTCAACGCTCCGATTTCCACCATGCTGGGGAATCACTGCTGCTAGGGATAAGGCACCCTTGCTGGGGAATACCTCCTTTGCACCCAACCCTCTCGAGGACCTGCTGGGGAAGAAGAACCATCATCGCGCTCTGTGGGGATACCACAATCTCTTTGACTCGCTGGGGATACACGCCCCAACTCCACTTCGGGAAAACTCACAGATACTCCCGCTGGGGAAATGAGCAATCTTCAACCTGCTGGGGGAATACCATCCAGACCCTGCTAGGGGAACGACAACTACTCCGCTGGGGAGGACCCAATCAATCCACATGTAGGATACCCTCGGCTGGGGATGCAGATATTCGTCTGCTACGGAAACTCGTTCAATCCACTGGTAGAATGAACACTGTTGGAGAGATATGTCATTGAAAAAACCCGCTCCACTCGGGGAACTGCAACCTTCTGGCCTGGCTGCTGAGGAAACAACGTTGTAACCTGTCCGGGATAACCATCCCGACTCGGCTGGAGAAGTTCACAGACCTTGAATCTGCTGGGGAGCTAATCCTATAACTCTGCTTGGGGACTTAGCTGGGAAATGAGAAAAGTTGGTACAGAACACCCGTCGACTCGTCGAACCACGGTGTCTACCTCCAATACTCATATCGGCTTTCCACTTTTGAGAGTTCCCAGACTCGTCTGGACCTTTTCTGCTCCCTCATCTTGTATTCCAAATCGCCCCGCGCTCGACGAGAAACGTACTCCTGGGATTTATACAGAAATTTCAATTTTCCGACTTTGAAGAGTCTTCTTGATTAATTTCAATGGTCGTCGGACGTCTCTCGTCGTCTCTCCACCGTTCCTCCTTCTTCCCTGATCGAACTCTGCGGGGAACTGCATACTTTCAAGTCTTCCGACTTTGAAGAGTCTTCTTGATTACCATCAAGGATCGTCGTACGCCGCAACGTCTTCGTCATTCTTCATTCGTTTATCCCTGAGCGAACTCTCTGGGGATCTATTACAAAGCTTCCACATCACAACCTGCAAGTGAGTGAAGAATATCTAACAGTACCTGCAAAACAGATCGTCAGATAAAACCGTGCCCCAGGCGTGTCAAGATTTCAACACTTGGGTCACTTAACCTTCCAAATAAGATTTCCAGCATTCAATCTTATAAACATGCATTGGAAGGAACCTGTATGTCTTAAAATGCAAAGATTCTTTATCAAAATAATCGGATGTTTTGGCAATCAAAGCGGTAATGAAAAACAAAAACAAAATTATTTGACTGAATATGCATTTTATTGATTGGAAAAGTGTGGCTCAAATGAGCAATACAAAGGGAAGCAATTCCTGAAAAGAGGTAATTGCGCTCAAAAGGAAAAATCTATCCTAATGGCAATGTGAAACCCGTAATCTCATCGAGTTCCAACTCGGTTACACCCCATATGTCCTCAGACTCTCCATGCTTTCTGCCTTCTGAACAAGACGATTCTGATTGATCCCTACCGGGTATTATCCATGATGCTTTAACCAAAGCGCAAACGATCATGCTAGACGCAGTTGTTCGTTTCAATCCCTCTTTTGCCTGGACCGCCCTTTCAGGTTTTCAGTCCACCGGGATACCCTTTTTTGCCCAAGTCGCCTTTTCAGGTTTTCGACTTGCCGGGTGTACAATTTTTCATTTATATCCCTAATTTTTGCCCGAACCTTTCTTTCTGTTTTTTGGTTCGCCGGGATGCCCATTTTTGCCTGGACTATTTTGTTCTTTTCGTCCAGCGGGTCAATTTATACGAAGTATTTTTTAACTGCGTCCGCATTCACAGGGGATGGAAAATCCTCGCCATCCATGGTCGTTAACAACAAGGCTCCACCAGAGAAAACCTTCTTGACCACGAATGGACCTTCATAATTCGGTGTCCATTTGCCCCTTCGATCGTTTTGAGGAGGAAGGATCCTTTTCAGCACCATATCACCCACATGATACACCCGAGGTCGCACCTTCTTGTCAAAAGCACGCTTCATCCTCTGCTGGTACAACTGCCCATGACAGATGGCTGCTAGCCTCTTTTCCTCTATCAGGCTCAACTCTTCGTACCGGGTCCTTACCCATTCAGCCTCTTGCAATTTCACGTCCATCAGGACTCTCAAAGAGGGAATCTGAACCTCGACAGGTAGTACAGCCTCCATCCCATATACCAACGAGAACGGAGTTGCCCCAGTAGATGTGCGTACCGACGTTCGATACCCATGCAATGCGAACGGCAACATCTCATGCCAATCCTTGTAGGTTACCACCATTTTCTGCACAATCTTCTTTATATTCTTGTTGGCTGCCTCAACCGCCCCATTCATCTTCGGACGATAGGGAGAAGAATTGTGATGCTCAATCTTGAATTCCCGACACAGCTCTGCCATCATCTTATTATTCAAGTTAGAACCATTATCAGTAATGATTCTCTCGGGAACCCCATATCGGCAAATGATGTCTCTCTTGAGAAATCTGGCCACAACCTGCTTCGTCACGTTCGTATAAGAGGCTGCTTCTACCCACTTAGTGAAGTAATCAATAGCCACTAATATGAACCGGTGCCCGTTCGAAGCCGTAGGCTCTATCTTTCCAATCATATCAATGCCCCACATAGCAAACGGCCACGGAGACGACATTAAGCTCAATGGATTTGGAGGCACGTGCACCTTATCAGCATAAATCTGGCATTTACGACACTTCCGCACGAAATTAAAACATTGGGCCTCCATTGTCATCCAATAATAACCTGCTCTCAGCAGCTTCTTTACCATGGCATTCCCACTGGCATGGGTACCGAACGATCCCTCATGAACCTCTTTCATCAATTGGCTTGCTTCTGCATCATCAACACATCTGAGCAAGACCCAATCAAAATTTCTCTTATATAAAACCCCATCCTTATTCAGGTAGAATACCATGGCCAACCTCCGCAGAGTCTTTCTATCTTTCTTAGATGCTCCCTCAGGATACTCTTGCGTCTCAAGATAGCGCTTGATATCGTAATACCACGGCTTCTCATCATCAGGCGCTGTATCAACAGCAAACACATAAGCCGGTCTATCCAGACGTCCCACTTCAACACTGGGGAACTGATTCCACCTCTGCACCTTGATCAAGGCAGCCAGAGTAGCCAAAGCATCTGCCAAAGGGTTCTCCTCTCTGGGCACGTGATGCATCTTCACCTTGGTGAAAAACGTCAACAATCTTCTCGTATAATCTCGGTACGGAACCAAATGAGATTGATGCGTATACCATTTTCCGTTAACCTGATTTATCACCAGAGCTGAATCTCCATATATCACAAGGTTCTTGATTCTCAAATCAATCGCCTCTTCGATACCCAATATGCAAGCTTCGTATTCAGCTACGTTGTTGGTGCACTCAAATGTTAGCCGGGCAGCAAAAGGAATGTGGGATCCTTTCGGCGTAACCAAAACAGCACCAACACCGCTTCCATTCACGTTAACGGCCCCATCAAACATCAGAATCCATTCGGATTCAGGGTCAGGCCCCTCCTCCGGGATCGGTTCCTCACAATCTTTCGATTTGAGAAACATGATGTCCTCATCAGGGAATTCAAACTTCATCGGTTGATAATCATCAATGGGTTGCTGGGCGAGGTAATCAGACAATACACTCCCCTTAATCGCTTTCTGAGAGGTATACTGTATATCATATTCAGTCAAAATCATTTGCCACCTCGCAACCCGTCCGGTCAATGCTGGCTTCTCAAAAATGTACTTGATTGGATCCATCTTGGAAATCAACAAAGTGGTATGAACCAGCATGTACTGCCTTAGTCGGCGAGCAGCCCAGACCAAAGCACAGCAAGTTTTCTCGAGCAGTGAATATCTTGTTTCACAGTCGGTAAACTTTTTGCTAAGGTAGTATATGGCATGCTCTTTTCGACCAGACTCGTCATGCTGCCCCAATACACACCCCATAGACCCCTCGAGGACTGTCATGTACAGAATTAACGGTCTTCCCTCCACAGGAGGCATCAGAATCGGAGGCTCCTGCAAATACTCTTTGATCTTTTCAAATGCCGCTTGGCAATCATCATTCCACCTGACCGTTTGGTCTTTTCTCAACAATTTAAAGATTGGTTCACACGTGGCTGTTAGATGAGATATGAACCGTGAAATGTAGTTCAATCTACCCAAGAAACCACGAACCTCTTTCTCCGTTCTCGGTTCAGGCATTTCTTTTATCGCTTTTACTTTTGCAGGATCAACCTCGATTCCTTTCTCACTTACAATGAACCCCAGCAATTTACCGGACCGCACTCCGAACGTGCACTTGTTCGGATTCAACCTCAGTCTGAACTGTCTCAACCGGTCAAACAGCTTGGCCAGATCTACCAAATGCCCCTCTTCTGTTTGGGACTTTGCTATCATGTCATCAACATAGCATTCAATTTCATGATGAATCATATCATGAAACAAAGTCACCATGGCTCTCTGATAAGTAGCACCGGCGTTTTTGAGACCGAATGGCATCACCTTGTAACAAAAGGTGCCCCACGGTGTAATGAACGTTGTTTTCTCCATATCATCTGGCGACATTTTGATTTGATTATAGCCAGAAAAGCCATCCATGAAGGAAAACACCGAGAATTGAGCAGTATTATCTACCAACACGTCAATGTGTGGTAGTGGAAAATCATCTTTCGGACTAGCTCTATTCAGATCTCGGTAGTCCACACACATTCTTACCTTCCCATCTTTCTTCGGGACTGGCACAATGTTCGCAACCCATGGCGGATAGTTAGTGACAGCAAGGAAACCAGCATCCCACTGCTTCTGCACTTCTTCCTTAATCTTCATCGCCATATCAGGTCGAGTTCTGCGCAACTTCTGCTTCACTGGAGGACAATCTGTTCTCAACGGTAGCTTGTGCACAACAATATCGGTATCCAACCCTGGCATATCTTGATAAGACCAGGCAAAGATGTCGACATACTCTTTCAGCAACGCCACCATTCGGCTCTTGACACTCTCCTCCAAAGCAGCCCCGATTTTCACTTCTTTCTTGACATCATCAGTACCCAGGTTCACGACCTCAATCTGTTCCTCATGCGGCTGAATGACCTTCTCCTCTTGTTTTAACAACCTGGCCAATTCCCCTGGTAGTTCACAATCTTCTTCGTCTTCTTCTTCAGCAAGATAGATCGGATTGTCGAAGTCATACAAGGGTGTAACAGGATTGTTATCAATGAGATCCGGAGAGGAATCGCATCTGCATGAATGTTGATTCATGCATTGCTTTAGAACCGGTGTGAAAAATTGAAAAGGAAAAATGAAAACATTGCCATTTTTATTTGTTTTTAATTTTTAAACTGCAAAAATAAATGAAAAACAGGGAACACCGCTTTTAACTGAAAAACATCCTTTTATTAATGATGCAAAATTCTGCAAATTTAAACATGAGGTGGCCCTTACAATGGACCATTACGTGTCGGGCAACACGCATGGTTTGCATGCAAATAAGAAAGAAAACAAGAAAAATATTACTCTTCGAGGAGAGTGACCCGGATGATTTCTTCGGCCTTCCAGTTGTGGATTTCCATCCCTGGTTCGCACGGCGTTATCCACCGGTCCATGTCACAGTCGCTGTCAGTATCTTCACCCATCATGCAGATGTGGTCCGGATCCAGCATTCCGGCACTCGTGAAAGTTACAGACGTACGACCCCCTCTTCCTCGTCCCAAGCCTCGGCCCGGTTGATATCCAATCCCAAAACGGTCTTTTTTCTCAGGGACCTCCATTATTCTGCCCCAGCCTGGAGCCTCTCCGCTTTTGACTACCTCAGCAGCCTGCTTATAAGAAGCGATGGACGGTTTCTCTTCCTCTTGCTTGGCGAACAGGGCATTCTCCACCTTAACAGTTTCAAATGACTGGCTAGGCGTCTCCCATATTTCGCCGTCCATCTCAACATATTTGAAAGAAGACAGGTGGCTGACAAAGATGTCCTCCTCTCCGCAAACAGTAACGACCTGGCCTCCCCAAACATATTTCAGCTTTTGGTGCAAAGTCGACGTAACTGCTCCCGCAGCATGAATCCATGGGCGACCCAACAAGCAACTGTAAGCTGGTTGGATGTCCATAACATAGAAGGTTGACTTAAACACCTCCGGGCCAATCTTTACTGGTAACTCCACCTCCCCGAATACGGCTCGCTTTGACCCATCAAAAGCCCGCACAATTAAATCAGTCGGGGTCAAAATCAGCCCATCACAATTAAGCTTTGCCAGGGCCTTCTTAGGCAACACATTCAAAGAGGAACCGGTATCAACCAGCACATGCGAAAGCACGGCTCCTTTGCATTCCATTGCAATGTGTAGAGCCCGGTTATGATTCCTGCCGTCCACTGTCAGGTCCATATCCGTAAAGCCCAGCCCATGGCTAGCATGCACGTTGGATACGACCGTCTCCAATTGGTTGATTGTGATCTCCTGAGGAACATAAGCTTTCTTCAATATTTTCAACAAAGCCTCCCTATGACCCTCAGAACTCAACAGCAGTGACAGAATTGAGATTTTTGAAGGAGTCTGCTGCAAGTGATCAACCAACTTGTACTCTGACTTCTTGATGATCCTCAGAAATTCCTCAGCTTCATCATCAAATTTATTATCCGACCCCGCAGGCGCCGGTGTCATCACAGGAGTACTACCATTATCCACCACAGCCTTTCCCTTTGCCCTGGCTAAAGCCTCGGCCTTTTCTTTTTTCTCTTTTTCTTCCTCCCCCCTCCTCAATGCGTCGGGAGCAAACAACCTACCGCTGCGAGTGAAACCGCTGGGACCGGCATTATCCACCTTTAGCACGGTGGTTTCACTAGCGGATTGTTCCTCCAACCTCTCACCATTACAATATACCTCCCCACCATAATGCCAAGGTACGGCATCATCTTTGTCATATGGAATTGGCCCAGGTACCGTGATGGTAACTGGGGCCTCCTCCACCAGATTTGACAAATCCACCGGATCATAGTATATAGTTATGGTGGAGACCTCTTCACTCTTTCCTTCAGCCTTCTCAATCACAATATTCCCTGCGTCCATCAGACCCTGGACATGCTTCCTCAGAAGCTCACAACCATTTGCAGAAATAGTGCACTCAGCACAATCAGATCCGCAGCCCGGATAGACCCCATTCCTCAACAACTGCCTTTTGACCTCAATCAAAGGCGTCTTCAGCTGACCAACCTCAAACAGCCCCACTCTGCTCTCCTCAAAGATGGCATTCACCCCCCTCTGACCATGCGCAGGCATGGGATTTGCATTGACATTGGGGGATGGAGCAAAATTAATAGCCTTGGAATCCACTAAATCCTGAACTGTGTGCTTAAAAGCTTTACAGTTCTCAATATTATGCCCAGGCGCACCTGAGTGGAATTCACATTTCGCAGTCTCATCATAACTGGCTGGCCTCTGATCAGGTCTCAAAGGTGCCAGAGTTCTAGTTTGCACAAGGCCCAAATCCATCAACTTTTTGAACAAAAAGGCATAGGTCACCGGAGGCCTATCGAATTGTCTGTCCTGCGCTCTGCCCCGGACTTGATAACCAGCCCTTTGTGGTCTCTGTTGAAAGGGTTGTTGTCTCTGTTGCTGTTGCTGTTGCGGTTGTGCTGAATGAGACTCAGCAGGAATTGTTACCGCAGCGGTATGCTGGAAGTAACGTTCCCTACCGGGTCCGCGCTGCGTGTACACTGCGCTGGTGTCTCCTTCCTTCTTTCTCTGCCCACCATTATTGCCGAATGGTTTCTTCGTACCAGAAGAAGAAGAAGACGCACCCTGAATTTTGCCCAGCTTTAACCAACTCTCTATCCTTTCCCCCGCCACCACAATGTCGGAGAAGTTGGTGACAGGACAACCTACCATCCTCTCAGCAAATGGCCCCTGCAGGGTCCCCATAAACAAATCAGACATCTCCCGATCTACCAACGGAGGTTGAACTCTGGCAGCCAACTCTCTCCACCTTTGCGCATACTCTTTAAAGCCCTCATTATGTTTCTGAGACATACCCTGCAGCTGGGTACGACTCGGAGCCATATCTGCATTAAACTGGTACTGCTTAAAGAAAGCATCTCCCAAATCTTGCCAGCTTTTGATATCGGACGATCTCAACTTGGTGTACCATTCCAAGGAGCCTCCAGACAGGCTGTCCTGGAAAAAGTACATCCACAGTTTTTGATCCGCGGTGTATGCTGAGATTTTGCGGACAAATGCCTGGAGATGAGTTTCCGGGCAAGAACTGCCATTGTATTTGTCGAATGCGGGCGCCTTGAATTTCTGAGGGATTACAATCCCCTCCACCAGCCCCATGTTGGACATATTTACCACCCCAGGCGTGGCATAGCTCTCCAGCACTTTGATTTTCTCAGCCAGCAGCTGGATTTCCTTATTCTGAGGAGGAATGTCGTAAGGCACAAAAGGCTCATTTCGCATAGAGAACTGGTCAGCCTCTCTATCTTCCTCCTGATCTTCGTCAAACCCATAAAACGGAGGCACAAAGTTGTCTTTCATATTCTGACTAGGCCCAGGTTGACCAGCAGCACCAGCATTATTCACCAGACCAACTGTTGTCCTCTTTCCCCCATCACGAGATCCCTGCCCCTGGTTGGAGACTCCATCCAGGTTGACCCCACTGTTCTGAGCAGAAACCCGCTCGAGTTTCTCAACTTTATCCGCCAGCGCTTTCTGACCAATTGCAAAACCTTGCATTATATTGATCAGCTCGTTCATCTTATCCTTTAGTTCAAGCATGTCTGCACTAGGAAGCTCCATGAGTCTGGGTGTATTCCTTCGGGTGTAATATCTGTGAGGACGTGTTGAGTGCAAAGGTACTGTCCTTCGAGCGCGAGCAATGATTCCTGTCACAAGCAAGCACGTTAATAACAAACACCTGCAAAATAAAGCACAGTCATTATGATCAATGCATGGATGCAGTGTCTATTCATAGGAAGGACACTTTGTCTCTCGATCCTGGCATCACTGAGACAAATAATAATCCGGCATCAATATTCTGATATTCAGCGTTTGATTTTATCGTGCAGATCGGAGATATGTGATTTAGCAGGATACCCCCAACCATGTGTGTGCCTGTGTGAGTGCATACGGCAAAGCAAATAAAGCTTGAAGATTAATCACTGACTGAAAATAACCATCACATAACCAAAGAGTGCACAAACAGTGTCATAGTCATACATCAACCAGATAAAATCAAATACAATCCTCCAGAATAGGAAAGAAATACAGACAAGTGAATTCCGTCAACAAGCCTGACGGTAATCCAACACAAATGAAAGATCTAACTGGATGAGGGTCCCACAGATGGCCCTATCTCATCTTCCATCCTCGCGAACTCTGCGGCGAACCTGAGCTCGGTGTTCTCCTGCTGCAATCTCCCAACTTCCTTCTGATGAATCTTCATCTGTCTGAAGTAATGGTCTCTCTCAGCAACATAATGATCTCTCTCAGCCCTGATCTTCAGATTCTCTGCTTCCTTGACCTTCAACTTGGTCTCCCACTCAGCAATGAGGCTTCTGACTCTCTCCTCTCTCTGATCCCTGGCAAGGATTTGCCTCCTCTTCTCATCCTCAATGACCTTCGATGCTCTGAACAGCTTCTCCCTCGTGATGTCGTGCTCCCGGTTGGATGATGCTAAAGCTTGGCTGATCTCCCCATAGTAGGCTGTATCCATTTCGAAGCGTTTGGCCTCCAAAGCATGTCGCTTGTCTTGTTCTTCCATCTTTACCTTGATCTCCTGATTAATTGCCTGAAAACGAGCAACACTTCTCTCCAACTCAACTTTCTCTGCAAGTAACTGGTCTCTGGCCCTCTTCATCTCAAGGAATTCTTCCATGCTGACAGAAGAACTTGGACCCTCAATCATAGGACACGCAGGATCACCTCCAGGAAATGGTAGAAATGTAGCTTCAATCCTCTTTCGCAACCAATCTTTGAATAGTGGAAAATACCGACAGTTAACTTCCCCATAAGGAACCTTACCCTTCCTCTGAATGTCACGCCACTCATCCAATACCTGCCTCAGCTTAGTCTGGTTACCATCAATCGGGAAATAGAAGGACTCCTGAATCTCTCGCCCAAGAGGAGGACCCTCTATAGCAAACCCCATCTGTCTCCTGAGAAGCATTGGGTTATAATTAATGCAACCCTGAACTCCCACCAAAGGCACATTAAGTAAACTCCCGCAACTGCATATAAAATCTCTTCCAGCCAGACCATTATGAGTCCAAGAAATATCATCAGCCCGCAGACCCATCAACCTGAAGGACCACTTGACACTAGGATCAATCTGAACGAAGGCACCTCGAGAAGGCAAATACCCCATGAACCATTTGAAGAGCAACTGGGAACAACATCTGATCAAGCCACCACGCCTCTTCTCATTCCTGTTATGCACTGAATAGTAAACATCCCCGACCAGAGTAGGAATAGGGTTCTTCTGCATGAACAATCTGATAGCATTATAGTCCACAAAATTCTTCTGATTAGGAAACAAAACAATCCCATAAATGCTCACAGCAATCAATGCGCACACCGTCTTCCAGTTACCCATAGCAGCATGTTCCTTGGTATTAGCCTCCAAGAAACTCAAATGAAAACCGGGTAACTTCCCCTTTTCCTTCAATCCTTCCTTGACCATTTCCGGACTCAAATAAAGAGCGCGTGAAATCCCAAGGACATCTGGCTCTACTCTGGTGACATGGAACGGAATCTGATCACGGATCTGAATACTCAGGATGCCAGCATAGTCCTCCATCAGAGGTCCCAACAGATAATCTGGAAATACAAAGCATCTCAGCCCCGGGTCATAAAACTGGAGAAGGGTATGGATGGCGCTTCTGTCACTGTCAGTGAGCCTGAAAACCATCTTCAGGATACCGCCATATGCCTCTCTAAACGTCCCCACATGGTCGGGAGTGATCAATGCTATCATCTCCTTCAGCACACCTATCTCTGGATCGAAGAAACTGTAGGCAATGTTGTATTTCAGGCCGGTCCTCATCTCTAAACAGAAAGTCTCTCAACCAGAATCTCGATCAAAAGTGTCCCTGCATATGGATAAACATGTGTTAGATGCAATTAATGCAAGATGTAATGATGCTGATGAATGAATGCAATGCGTTGCCATCCTCCAAGCTATCTGATCATCTGCACTGAATCTGGTCTCCGAACTGATCATAACCATCTGAGGAACACATAACCACCAATCAGACCCACGGGTTCCGAAATAAACGGAAGACAGATACATCATCATCATCACTGGTCTCTGAGCAGACACACCACCTCCATCTGAATCGGCCCAGGGAATCCTGAAATAAACGGATCCCCACTGATAAATAACTTGGCCCGGGGAATCCTGAAATAAACGGATCCCCACCGATAAATCACGGACAGCACTCCGGCGTCTCTGAAATAAACGGCCATAAATCCGACTTATAAATAAGACTCGGATCCACGGAGCAAAAAGTCACCATTTGAGTCACCATCAATCACCAACAGTCACCATCCGTACCTGTGATAAAGATCATTCCCTCCCCACTCACGGGTGTCATCTAGGCCAGGGCAAGGTCGAGAGAAACGCAGCATAAATAACCTTTCGCAGAATACCATCATATACACACCCGAAGTATGTAACGATAATATCCCACCAGGGTCTGAACTGCTCGTGATATCAATGTTCCGCTAAGTGGCGCCATACCACCCGCTTCCCATGAATCACTCTATTCCTAGGTTTCCTAGATTTCACTCATAGCCTGGGTATTGGGCATTTTACCTCGAGTAACTCCCACCCCAAAACAGAGGAACCACCTGTACAGAGGACGGCAACAATATGATAGTATGATGCATGCAGACATTAATGCAAATATATATACACACTGGTTAGAATAATAAATGCAATAAATAACACACAATAAGCAACCCAAACCAATCCTAAAACGCTAGGAAAGACTCGCTTAGGGACGATGGACCAGCATAGGTCTACATCTCAACTTCCCCAGCAGAGTCGCCAGCTGTCGCATCCTGCGAAAAATCAACCGGCGGGCCTCAAATAAAAACACAACACACACAGAGCCGCCACTGCGCGTTATTTATCCCAAAATAGGGAAAGGAAACGCTCAGAGAAACCTGGAAAGGAAATGGTCTTGCGACCAAAGAGACAGGGTAAGGGAGTCGGTTACGCAAGGGGAAGGTATTAGCACCCCTCACGTCCGTCGTACTCGACGGGATCCACGTTCTAAGAAAAGAAAAGGTTGCTAAACATCACACACACACACACAGGGAACGCAGGTGGGGTTAGGAGGAACGAGCTCGATAAGGTATCGCACCTTATGCCTACATATCTTGTCTGAAACAAGAATCAGAGCCACTGTAGTTCGGCTTACACACGCCAAACAACACAAAACATACAAACAAGCAAGGGTGGCAAACATGGAGCCCGACAACCACTGGATGGAATTACGTCGGCATCCGAACCAAAACACACTCAAAAGGGCAAACGTGGAGCCCGACTGCCAATCACTGGACTTACGTCGGCATCCGAACCCAAAGCAACACAATCAGATAACAAACAAACACACGCAAAAAAGAAAAAGGTTGCCCGGAGTGGTCTCGCACGACCACCTGCCTACATACCTCGTCTGGCACGAGGATCAGGGCGATGTAGTTCCCCTGAAAGGGACTAAATTGCTAACCAGAAACCGGGGAAAATACACAACTAGGGAGCTGAGACTCGAGCCTAATGTTGTCATGCATCGTTCACCTAAGTTCGGTTTTCTATCCTACTTGCATAAGCAAACTATCCTAACCAGGAAAGAAGCTAGCACACAAGCATACAATCATATATCATCAAATGAGAACAGGTATCTCAAACAAGCATGTCAATCAGATATCCACATAACACGCACTATAGCCAAACAAGGGGCTCAATCAATCAGGTTTGACTGCCTAAGCAGTCGTCTGTACAGGCTGTGTTTGCTCTTAACCTTGCCATTACGAGGCTAAGGTGAAGCAGATGATAGGATGAAGTGAGGATCAGACCTCACAGCTCTTATCCCTAACCAGGGAGAGCTGACAAATGAGCATGGGTCCAGAATAGGGGAACCCTTCTATACTCGATGACTCAGACACAATGTGCACTGCACAGGATCTTGGGCTTTTGATCTCAATGCTACAACCATGTAATGGGAGCAAGGAGAAGACTCAACTGAATAGTGGGGGGTAGGCTGCATACCCCTACCTTCCACCAATTGCCTTATTTAAAGGACTTTCACCTGCTTGGGCTTAAAAATAAACAACCACAATCATTGCCTCTTAAGGAGGACTTCAGACATTTATTTGCCCGGCCCGGTAACAGCCGGGTCTCCAGACTACATGAAGTAAGAAGGTTATACCTCTATGCAAGTTGCTTAAGCAAAGCAAAGCAAAGCAATAGTTCACAAGGAACTGAGCAACTAAAGTACCTGGAAACAATCAAACTCAGTCAGTACTCAAGCAGACAAACCATAAACAACAAACAGTTAACCAGTTTAAACAAACTATGCACAACACAAGGCAAGCTCAAGGCTTAAGCCCAAACTTCAACACCTACAAAACAATGCTATGTTAATATACAAACATCAACAACATCAATTAAAATTGATTTGCATCATTCTCCATGTGCCTTATGCTTTTGATCCTGAAAAACCAAGCAAATATTAGCAACTAGACCACTAGGCCAAGCCTAGGGTCCAAAAGCAACAAAAAAGTTAAAACAGCAAGGCATTCACAATCAAAACTCAAATTAAAGTCAAACAAGAGCAAACATCATTGGTCCCATGTCTATATCATCCATTATGTTCAATTCATGCACAAAACAAGGCACATTGGTTCAAATGAAGCACCAAGCATACAAACAGAATTATTGCATTCAAATCCATACCAAAACACATCCAAAAATTCTCAAATTAATTACACCTAAACAGGGGTCAATCAAGGTCTACCATGTCAAATTTGAGCTTAATTGGGCAAATGGAACCATGTTAATGAAAATCAACAAAAACAGACACAGTTACATGCTTCAATTCACAACATCAATGCATACATCCACTTCAAAAATTCATAACTCAATGAAAACAAAAAAAGAAATGGATGAGACCAAAACAGGGAGGTCACACAACGTGTCTAGTTCATGCATATCAAATTTCATGGCCATACAATACAATATGAGGATTTCCCAATCAATCTACCAACATGTATCACATGAGCTTGCAATTTCAATCACCAGAAATGAAAAATCATGATCAAA
The DNA here is from genome assembly GCF_024323335.1 of Lathyrus oleraceus. NCBI lineage: Eukaryota > Viridiplantae > Streptophyta > Magnoliopsida > Fabales > Fabaceae > Lathyrus > Lathyrus oleraceus. The sequence continues at coordinate 156,041,053 of NC_066585.1, forward strand.
TTGAAAATACAGTGAAAAATTCTACAAAAATTCATACAACATCCTAACATGTCAACAATTCATCATGCAAAATTTCAGCCAATTCCAACATGCATAGGTCATCCAATTAAATTCAACAAGTTGACATCAAGAGGTGTGACACAAATTGTCACACCTAAGTTCCAGAATTTGCTGCTCTCTAACCAGGTATCAAAAATTCATGAAATTTACATATAAATAATCCTCAATGAGTCAAGAACCACCACAAAAATTTTCAGCCATTTATTTTATGATATGAGTATTTCATGATCAAATTACGAACATGTGTCAAAAATGGACATACAATGGAAAACCCTAGGTCAATTGAAAATCCTACCAAGCACAACTTTGACCAATAGGTCAAAAAAATCCTACACTCAAAGACAAAGTCAACACAATTTTTTTCATATTTTTCTGATTTTTTTTACTATTTTTCATGAATTTTTAAATTGTTAAATATTTTTAAGAATTAAAATGAAATATCAGAAAATTATGAGCAATTATAGTTGGCGCTGGCGGGAAACACAAGTTTCAAAAATTCAAACAGGAATTTGGATCAAACTCAACTTTTCCATCGTCTTCCTCACACATTTTCCAGAATTTCGAAAATCACATGAACATCAAATGTTAACAGAAATGGACGCGGCCATACTCGTTGTAACCGTCTCAACAAGAGGATCACAAATATCATACTATCATGACCTAAAAGTTCCTCAATCTCTCGAATCGACTCACTTAGGGTTTATGTTCTTATCTTCAAATCGCGATTTCTTAAGCTACAGTCAACCATTCTATAAACCGCAAGCACCATTGGATTCTACAAGAAATGCACTACACAAAGCACCTATCAATCGAACAAAACAGGAGATCCAAAATTTCGACATACCGGCAATGGCAGTGCGTAGATCGCGGCTTTAAGCTCCAACTCTTCAAAACAGTTGTACTAGAGCCTTGTGGAAGATGAATGACGCGTCCAGTTCCAATTGCTTCGACCTCTACTGCTCTTAATTCGAATTTGCCATTGTTGAGGTGTTCTTGAACAGTTGCGATGCAAGGCTTGATTGATGATGAATCATGAAAACAGTCCTAGTACATGTTGAAACAAGATCACAGCAAAAAGAAAATCAAGTTTTGGTTGAAGATTGAGGAAGAAATTTGGATTTGAAGATTGGTGTGTTCTTGAGCAAAATGGAGAGAATGAGAGGTTTCTAGATCTGTTCTTGGTAATTGTGAGAGTTAGTTATGATTAGGAGATGATTTGGAATTTATATGCACCCTTAATCCAAGCTCTAATCTTGTTAATTATCATTTGGCTTAATTAAGTGATAATGTAATTTTTGCAAATGAGGGCAAATTGGTCCATACACAATGACAGCACATGCCAGCTCACAATTGGTTCCAACATGTCCAAAACACCATATGTGAAGTGTAGAAACAATTCCCATTGCAATTGGTCATGTATTTCTCAAACTCACCATGTATTTGCAAAATGTCCATTTTTGTCATTTCCATTTTTCAAGACAAAACTCAAACCATGTGCATTAACCATGAAATGAATATTCAAACACACTTAAAATGCCATTCCTGAGGTGTTGGAAAAAGTCCCATTCAAAAATTCCCAATATTTTGACTTTTGGACGATTTTGCCCCTGGTCCAATTCAGCTGTCCAGTTGAAAAGTGACTTTTTGCCTTGGCCATTTTTGAACAAATCCAATGATGCACCCTCAAAGTACATGTCAAATGGAGTTTGTGCATATAAAGAACTTGCAATTTGGACAAAGTATGTGGTAGTTATGACCTCCTGATTACGGGTCTTTTCTGAAATTCACTAAGCCATATTTTGCAAACCGTACATTGGATTTTCAAGTTCTTGGACTTTTTGGAAAGGTGAGAACAAGATCTACATCTGTCATGTTGAACAATTTTTCATTTGAAGCTTCCTTGGACATCTGTTTTTGAGGTCAAAAACTTTCCATTTTTGGAAACTTCAGCTACAAGTCACTTTCTATTTTTGGCAGTTTTTGTCCTGACTTGATTTTCTTCATTCTTAAGCTTTGAGATGTCATATAACACTTGTTCCAACATGAATGAAGTGTGTCTAACTCATTTCCACCTCCAAATCCACCAGATCATGTACAGTTGACCACAGTTGACTTTTCATCTGATAGATGAATCTGGCAATGCATAGATCAAACTGAGCCCCAATCTTCAACTGAAATGGCTCAAGGGTGATACCCTAGCCTCCATAAGCACCATATAGTCACAAAATGATCCTCATCTCCTTCATAAACCCCATCTCCTGATCCAGCCCTGATTGGCCCAATACAACTGATTAGGGTTGACCAGTGGTCAAAACCCTAATCTCAAGGAATCTTCTCCAATCTCCTGATGACATCCAACCATGATGATGATGATGTATCAATTCAAACAAGATGAAGACCAATATCCTTGGAAATCATGAAACCCTAATTCACAGTCCAATCCTCAGATGGCCCATGATCAGTCATTAAACCCTAGCTTGCACCTTTGAACTTCCTCATCTCCTGATTAAGACTTGGGAAGATGACTTGCACCATGTAACCACATGTTATGCAATATGAGATGCCTAATGACCTAGAATGAAATGCAAATATGTTAATGCTAGTCCCAAGAGAGGAGGGCAAATTTTGAGGTGTTACACATAGTATGGATTCTCGAGGTGAATACTTCGTAAGAATCGGTACGAGAACCTCGCTCAGAATAGATTCTCTAGATGGAGTTGACGACCGAAAAGTATTTTTCGTAAGCGTCAAACATTCTTTTGAATCCATGACTCTGAGTACCCTGTCTAGAACCAAGTCGATGGTTGCATAGTACGGACTCTCGAGGTGAATACTTCATAAGAGTCGGTACGAGAACCTCACCCAGAATAGATTCCCTTGATGGAGTTAACAACCGAAAAGTATTTTCCGTAAGCGTCAAACATTCTTATGAATCAATGACTCTGGGGATCCTTCGTAACAAAGCCCTAGATCATACCCGGTGAGCACCCCGTTTTGGAAAGCAATCAGATTTATCCATACCTCGGACCTTTGAGCCTGTACCAAAAAAAACATTGCATCCATCCATTCATTGCATACACATAAAAAGCAAAACTCTTAGTGTGTTTCGCATTAATTCAGGAATCTAAGACTTGTTATCAAAATGAATCCTGAGAGAAGAAGCACTTTTCAGTTCAAATACAAGAACATGGACCTTGCCAGCCTGCAAAAGTTGAGTGCCAAGGTAACACCAATCAAACTCAACAGCTTTGTGCAAGACTATGGAAGAATTTTGGACATCCTAAATGAGAAGATGGACATGATGACCGCAGTGACTATTGCTCAGCTCTATGATCCACCTCTACGTTGTTTCACGTTTTCTGACTTCCAATTGGCTCCTACCTTGGAGGAATTTGAGAGGATTGTAGGCCGAGACCTGAGGGATCATAATCCATTTTCGAAGTTTGATGAAGGTATCCCTCCCAAGAGGATAGCTTTAGCTTTGGGTTTGAAGGTTTCTGAAGTCAAGGACAATTGGGATGTGAAGGGAGCTCTCAATGGTTTTTCTAGGAAGTTCTTGGAAGATCAAGCTAAGGGGATGGAAAAGGAGGGGAATTAGGAAGCCTTCTATGTTGTATTAGCTGTGGTTGTATATGGGATAGTTATCTTCCCAAATATTGACCATTTTGTGGACCACCTGGCGGTGAGAATCTTCCTCTCTGGTAACCCTGTACCGTTCCTCCTGGCAGACCTCCACTACGCTCTCCACGATCGTCAAGAGAAGAAGGGAGGAACCATCTTATGTTGTGCGCAGCTGTTGCATGCCTGGTTTAGATCTCATATGCCCGAAGAAGGCCCTTTTGTCTCAAAGGAACTCAAGCCCTCCCAAAAGTTAGCTTCCCTCACCTCCAATCATGTTAAGTGGTATATCAGGGATTGGGAAATCGAGGATGTTATTTTCAGCATTGGAGACTTTCCCAATGTACCTTTGATAGGAACCAAGGGTTGCATCAACTATAACCCCGTGTTATCTCTGAGGCAGCATGGTTACCCTATGATTGGCCCTCCAAAAGCTGAAGCTTTAGAGCCTTTCATCTTACATAGTGCTGAAGCAGATCATCCTATGGTGAAGAAGATCAAGAGGTCTTAGCAAGAAGTTATCAGAAAGGGTAAGGAGTTGGGTAAGAGAAATGTCATCGCTCGAGAGCCTTATACTTGTTGGGTGAGAGAGAGGGTTCAGATGGTCAAACTTCCTTTTCCATTTGATCCTTCTATCTATCCATCGGTTCCTGAGCCAGAACCCATATTACCTGAAGATGTGGAGAAGCTTAATGCCCGTATTAAGGAGCTGGAGTTGGAGAATGCTGACTTGAGGATTAAGCTTGGCCGAGTCTCGGTAGAAAATGGGAATTTGAAAGATGGTCAACAGAAGAAGGACAAAGAGCTTGAAATCTCCAACAAAAGAGCTACGGAGTCTGAAGAAAGGAGACAAAAGTTTGGACAAGCGCTCTATAGCACTAAATATGTGTTCAAGTCAAAGGAGGAGGAGTTGGATAGAGCTTTACTCCGGATTCAAAAACTCAATAAGACTCTGGAATTGACCCTTGAAATGAAAAGGGAAGCACGGCTGATTTCTGAGATTTGTACTCGTGAACTGGAGAATACCATTCAGAAATATAAGGATACTCTGGAACGCGAGAAGCTGAGGACTGAAGAGTCAGAAAGAGTTTGCACACGGCTGAAATATCAGTCGGAACAAGTCGATGCTAGAATCCAGGTACTTGAAGGTGGGGATCAGGATGCTGCCTATTGATGTTGCTAGGTGAGTGCAGATATTGGAGAAACCTCTATAGGGACATAGAGGTGACCAAGGCTGAAGACTTGCGCATCATTCAAGATCTCCAAGGGCTTTACACTGAGTGAAAGGGCAAATTTCTAAGGCTGTCCAGATTTGCGAGTTCCATCATGCGAGAGCTACCTGAGAAACTGCAAGAAGCTGATTGGTGCATGTGTCCAGAGAACACCCTGCATCAAGTCTTTAATTTCATTAAATTTTGTAAGGAGATGTTGGAAGGGCTGACTACCGCCTTGCTACGGTCCGGAAAGCCCATAAGCCATAAGCACGTTGTTTGTATTTGAACTTTGTTATGAGTTAATGAAAAATCGCTTTTTGAGAAATCTCACCTCCCGCCCCTGAAACTCGAGGAAAGGGACCAGTAATCAATCCTTCTCAGTCAAAGACACCAGTCGAAGTTACTACCGAAGATGTTGCCAATCAGGAAATGGAAGAAATGCTGAAAATCATCCGTAAGAGTGATTTTGATGTGGTAGAACAGTTGGGGCATACTCTGTCTAAAATTTCGATGTTATCCTTGTTGTTATCTTCTGAATCTCATGCCAATGCGTTGATAAAATTCTTGAAGACCGCTCATGTACCTCAGGAGACATTTGTCGATCAGTCAGAAAATTATGTTGCTAACTTGGCTGTTGATAATGGCATAGGCTTTTCTAATGCTGACCTGGCACCAGCAGGAAAGAATCATAATAAAGCTCTGCATATCTCCATTGAGTGTAAGGGGATCACCTTGTCTCATGTGTTGATCGACAATGGCTCTTCTTTGAATGTGCTACCGAAAGTTGTGCTCGATAAACTTGACTGTAAAAGCATTGAACTGAAACCTAGTGACGTTGTGGTGCGTGCTTACGATGGTGCGAAGAGTGTTGTCCATGGTGAAGTGGTTCTCCCTATCAAGATAGGACCTCAAGTCTTCAACACTACCTGTTACGTAATGAACATTCGTCCTGCCTATTCCTGCTTGCTGGGACGCCCTTGAATCCATGGGGAAAGTGTTGTAGCTTCGTCTCTCCATCAAAAGCTGAGGTATCCAATAGAGGGCAAGATTGTCACTGTGTATGGAGAAGAAGAGTATATTGTCAGTAGTGTGCATACCTTCAGATACGTCGAGATGGATGGTGAATTCTTTGAGACTCCTTCTCAGTCATTTGAAGTAGTTCCTCCGACCAGTCCTGTCCTTAAGCCAACTTCCCGTGTGCCCAAGGTTATTCGTGCTCCTCCTGCTATGATTTCTCTAAAAGATGCTCAAGCCGTGGTTGAAGATGGTGGTCGTACTGGTTGGGGTCAACTGATTGATGTATCGTACAAGTCTGATAAATTTGGCCTGGGGTTTAGCTCTGAAAAGATAGTCAAAGATCAGATTAATGTTGTAGAAGATGTTGATAACGATTGCGACTTGGATGGTTGGATTTTCCCAACAATTGGTGACGGACTCAATAATTGGAAGGCTGAAGACACTATCCCGATTTCCTTTAGTCAGAAGTAATTGTTATTGCTTATTTTAGTGTTTCAAATTTTGTAATTTTTATTATGAACAATTGAACTTCTTAAAGCATTGTGTCTATGCCCGGGGCACAATAGCTAATTTGTTAAGGGTTTTGTCATTTTCATAAGCATATTCACATTCAATAAATCAATGGACTTTTTGCATTCAAATATTGCGCTCTTTATCTTTCCTGTCATCTTTCAAATAAGCTATGTTTTCTTACACACACTCACGTAACAAATTGCAGATCCATATCCACTCTGGATCCTGTTGATAATAATTCTGCTACTGTTAATTATTGCTTTAAAAATCCGATCTACCAAGCCGAGGATAGAAGTGAGGAAGATTGTGAAGTGCCTGGAGAGCTTGCCAGACTGTTACTGCAAGAAGAAAAGACTATACAGCCGCATGAGGAATCAATTGAAATTGTAAATCTGGGTACTGAAGTAGACAGGAAAGAAGTCAAAATAGGAGCAGGCTTGGAAAACAGTGTCAAAGAAAGATTGATTCAGATGTTACATGACTATGTAGAGATTTTTGCTTGGTCTTATGAAGACATGCCAGGACTGGATACTGATATAGTAGTACATCGTTTGCCGATGAAGGAAGATTGTCATCCTGTTAAGCAAAAGGTTCGTCGCATGCGTCCTGAAATGTCTGAGAAAATCAAAGCCGAGGTTATGAAACAATTTAATGCAGGTTTTCTAGTTGTTACTTCTTATCCTCAATGGGTTGCTAATGTGGTCCCAGTGCCAAAGAAGGATGGTAAGGTGTGAATGTGTGTAGATTACAGAGATTTGAATAAAGCAAGTCCCAAAGATGACTTTCCACTTCCGCACATTGATGTTCTGGTAGATAACACCGCTCAACACAAGGTATTCTCATTCATGGATGGATTCTCAGGTTATAACCAGATTAAGATGGCACCTGAAGACATGGAGAAAACTACGTTTGTGACGCAATGGGGCACTTTCTGTTACAAAGTAATGCTATTCGGTTTAAAGAATGCAGGGGCAACATACCAGCGTGCTATGGTGGTTTTGTTCCATGATTTGATCCATCATGAAATAGAGGTATATGTGGATGACATGATAGCCAGATCTCATACTGAAGAAGAACATCTCGATCATTTATACAAACTGTTTGAGAGGTTGAAGAAATACAAGTTGAGATTGAACCCGAACAAATGCACCTTTGGAGTAAGATCCGGTAAACTCTTGGGCTTTATTGTCAGTGGTAAAGGAATTGAGGTTGACCCGGCTAAGGTGAGAGCTATTCAAGAAATTCCAGTTCCTCGTACAGATAAAGAAGTCAGAGGTTTCTTGGGACGCTTGAATTACATTGCCCGATTTATCTCCCATTTGACTGCTACTTGCAAACCCATCTTCAAATTACTGAGGAAAAATCAAGAGATAATATGGAATGATGAATGTCAAGAAGCTTTTGACAAAATCAAGAAGTATCTCCAAGAACCTCCAATTCTGATGCCACCAATTGAAGGAAGACCTCTAATCATGTATTTAACCGTGTTAGAAAATTCAATGGGGTGTGTGCTGGGGCAACATGACGAGTCTGGTCGAAAAGAGCATGCAATATACTACCTTAGCAAAAAGTTTACCGACTATGAAACAAGATACTCACTGCTTGAGAAAACTTGTTGTGCTTTGGCTTGGGCTGCTCACCGACTAAGACAGTATATGTTGAATCATATCACTTTATTGATTTCTAAGATGGATCCTATCAAATATATATTTGAGAAACCTGCTCTCTCCAGAAGAATAGCAAGACGGCAGATGATTTTAACAGAGTATGATATCCAGTATACTACCCAGAAAGCAATCAAAGGAAGCGTGTTAGCTGATCATTTGGCTCATCAAGCAGTTGATGATTACCAATCTATGAATTTTGAGTTCCCTGATGAGGATGTTATGCTTGTTACTGATTATGAAGAACCTGGACCGGATGAAGGACCCGAACTGGGATCCCGATGGACTATGGTTTTTGATGGATCTTCTAATGCATTGGGCAATGGTGTTGGTGTTGTAATTATTTCTCCCAAGGGTTGCCATACGCCTTTCACTGCTAGACTATGTTTTGATTGTACCAATAATATGGCTGAGTATGAAGCATGTATTTTGGGACTCAGAGCTGCTATAGACCTAAGAATCAAGTTTTTGAGTGTGTACGGAGACTCAGCCTTAGTAATCAGTCAGATCAAAGGAGAATGGGACACTAAACATCCGAATCTCATCCCTTATCGAGAGCGGGTGTTGACATTAATCCCATACTTTGAAGAGATTACATTCAAACATATTCCACGAGAAGAGAATCAGTTGGCAGACGCATTGTCTACCATGTCATCTATGTTCAGACGTAATCATGATTCGACTTTGCTTCGCTGTGTGGATAAAAAGGAAGCAGAAAAGATTATGGAAGACATGCATGACAGTATTTTTGGGACTCATTCTAGTGGACATACGATGGCCAAGAAGATTCTGAGATCAAGGTATTATTGGTCTACCATGGAAGCTGATTGCCACCATCACTCCAGAACTTGTCACAAGTGCCAGATCTATGCGGACAAAGTACATGTACCTCCTGCTCCATTGAACGTGTTGACAGCCCCTTGGCCCTTTGCAATGTGGGGCATTGATATGATTGGAGAGATTAAACCTACTGCTTCTAATGAACAACGAGATGATTATTGAACTCTGCACGCAGTTCAAAATAAAACACCATAACTCTTCTCCGTACCGGCCAAAGATGAATGGCGCCATAGAAGCTGCTAATAAGAATATTAAGAAGATTATACAAAAGATGACAGTAACATACAAAGACTGGCATGAGATGTTACCATTTGCTCTTCATGGTTATCGCACTTCAGTACGCACTTCGACAGGGGCAACTCCTTTCTCTTTAGTCTACGGAATGGAAGCCATTTTACCAGTGGAAGTTCAGATTCCCTCTCTAAGAATTATGAAAGATGTGGGCTTAGATGAAGATGAATGGATTCAGACTCGACTCGATCAGATAAATTTGATTGATGAAAAGAGACTTGCGGCTGTTTGTCATGGACAGATATATCAGAAGCGCGTGACCCAGGCATTTAATAAAAAAGTCAAGAGACATGTGTATCAAATTGGCGACGTGGTGATAAAGCGTATCATTCTACCACAAGGTGATCCTAGAGGCAAATGGACTCCCACATACGAAGGGCCATTTATAGTTAAGAAGGTGTTCTCTGGTGGAGCCATGATGCTTGCTACAATGGATGGCGAAGATTTCCCGCATCCCGTGAACGCGGACATAGTTAAAAAATACTACGCATAAAAGAGACTCGCTTGGTCGACATATCTAGGCAAAAGTAAGGGCATCCCGGCGAACCAAAAGGGTTCGGGAAAAAATTAGGGATAAACATATAAAAATGTACACCCGGCAAGTCGAAAACCTGAAAAGGCGGCTTGGGCAAAAAAGGGTATCCTGGTGGACTGAAAACCTGAAAAGGCGGTCCAGGCAAAAATTAGGGATTAAAGCGTATGACTATGTCCCGTTCTCGGTCAGCTTCACCAAAGTCAAAGAGACTGAACAAGCCAATCACTTCTATCCGACAGCAAGAGATGAGATGCTTGAAGACATAATAGCAGTAGTAGAATTAAAATCAATAGGACTTTTTTTTCATAGCTGTTTTTTCTTTGCTTTCTTGACAATTTCCTCTTACTAGGATTTCTGTCTCCTTGTATTAAAATTGCTTGTTTATAGGCCCTCTTTCAAAATCAATACAATTTTATTTCCAAAAAGATACTTTTGTTTTACTTTCTCCGTTTTGTTTGCATAAACGTCCATTGATTTAATTCGAATTAATATATGCATTTGAATTGATTGATGTTTACCGAAAATACATGCATAAAATAGAAATAGCAATTACTAAAAGACTTTAGGATCAAGGATAAGGTTTAACCATGCGTTCTAACAAATCCGGTTGCAAATCCTATTCCCCAGCAAAACCAGTTATTCCCAGAAGAAATTGGCACTACTAGACAGACTGGTCATCTCTTTTATCCCCAGTCAGGTTCTGTTGAATATTTCTACGATCAGACAGAAATCAAATATCCCCAGCTAAGAAAGGGTCATCAATACAAATATCTCCAACCAGAATATCGGGATTTATTTTCCCATGGCAAAAAATTTCAGACGCATAATTCATTCATGCATCATTTCACAGCATATACATGCATGCAATGTTCGCATTTATTTTCAAGCGCATAAAACATCTCATGCATCATGACATGGCATGAGGCTAACTCTTTTTTTTTTCAAGTTAATTATCCTCCTGATACAGTCAAAATAAAGATTCATTCAGACGGATATCTTTATCGATTACATTCAAGATTCAGATACATCTTTCAGATATAATCCATATGAATATTCATTCTGACAAGCATTCTGATATCCTCCTAATGATGGCATCTTTAATCCCATCCCAGACATTTATTGCAAATACAACATATACAAATATTATCAGATATAGCCTAACGTACGGCTCATTCTGATTCAGCCTAACGTATGGTTCCTTCAACTGTTCCAATACGGTCTAGCGTACGACCCATTTGGATATTCATCCCCTCAGATACTACCTAGCGTACGGTACATTCTGAAATGTAGTCTAGCGTATGACTACCCCTTTTATCATCAGATACAGCCTAATGGACGGCTCATTCTGCTACTCAAATACGATATAGCGTATGATCCATTCTGATCTTTTATCCTTAGATACAGCCTAATGGACGGCTCATTCTGCAACTCAGATACGATCTAGCGTATGATCCATTCTGATCTTTTATCCTCAGATACAGCCTAATGGACGGCTCATTCTGCAACTCAGATACGATCTAGCGTATGATCCATTCTGATCTTTTATCCTCAGATACAGCCTAATGGACGGCTCATGCTGCAACTCAGATACGGTCTAGTGTACGACCCGGTCTGGCTCTTCTCATCAGATACTACCTAGCGTACGGTACATTCTGAAATGTAGTCTAGCGTACGACTACTTTTTATCGCCAGATATAGCCTAACGGACGGCTCATTCTACTACTCAGATACGGTCTAGCGTGTGAGCATTCTGATCCTTATCTCATCAGGTTCAGCTCACCCTAATATCACATAATGGATGACTCATTATATGGTCTAGCGTACGACCCAGTGTGACACCCATGTCTTCAGATATGGTCTAATGTACGACGCACTCTGAAGCTCTCATCATCAAACTTTCTGGATGGCATCTTTAAGCCCATCTCCATCAAGACTATCTTTTAATTAACAAGTGCAAATTTTTGGGGCATTCTAAGTGTTCAATAATCTTCCACCTCCAGATCACGAATGGCGTACATACCATTCTAATTCTCTCGGTTTAAGAATATTGAACAGGGGCAGCTGTCATACCCCAAAATTTGCCTGTTAATTTTTATGATAAATTGATTCATGCATGACATTCATTTCACATTTGCATTCATTCATTAGCATACATTCTTATATAATTATAAATTTTAATTTATTTATTATGTGATACAGATATAAAAAATAATAATGATTTTGGTTATCTGTATGATATAAATAAATTATATATATATAAATAAAATAGTTTTAATTTAATGATAATTAAAAATAGATTTGAATTTTAATTGTATAATTAAAATTTTAAATTAATTTAATTTGTTAAAGCTCATTAAATTATAATAACTATTTTTTATAATTTAGTGACTCATGTTCCATTTATTCATTATTTATAATAATATTTGTATTTGATAAATATTTAGCAAGGTTAAACCCTAACTCTCCTAAAGTATAGGAAGGGATCCAAATATTTAGCAAGGTTAAACCCTAACTCTCCTAAAGTATAGGAAGGGATCCAAATATTTAGCAAGGTTAAACCCTAATCCACACCATTATAAATACTGCATATGGTTGCAGCAAAAGGGGGAAGAGGAAAAAGAGGAGAGATACAGGAGAAGAAGATACACAAGGCAAGGCAGAAGCAAGAAGATTCACGGACAGGGAAAAGAGAAGCAACCATAAAGCACTCATAGCCTGAATAAGAACAACACACATACAATGAGCAAGCTAGAAGAATCAAATCCCCAGTAAGTGTTCATTATGGAATTTGCATCCAGCATGATTACCTTGCAATACTCCTTAATTCATGCATGAATAATATTGGTTTAATATATATATTGAGATGATGTATTCATGGTTTGGTGGATGTTGATATTGCTTTATTCAAGTATGCATCTGTTCTTGATATGTCATAGCATGTTGGAGAAATTCTGTTTGCATGATTAAAGAATTATATCTGCCATTTAATTATTATTATATGAGTGTTGTTTCTAGCATGATTATGTTTATTTCACATGTTGTTATTACATAATAATGATGATGATGATATAATGGTGATAATATAAATCCTTGGTTGTCTTTAACATGTATGTGTAAGGTTTGTTTTATCATTATCACTTGCAGTAAAGAGAACTAATAAATGAGTAAAATATAAGCTTCTTGATTTGTGCATGGCTATTTTTATTATTGCATGATGATTACATATGATCTTATTTTATGTGTGTGGTTTGATATAAGATGAAGTTACAGGTTTGTTGTATTCACATGAAAGAAACAGCATGAGAAAAAATAAAGTAGCTTGCCGTAAGAGAGAAAGTTGTAACATGCATGGTGGTGTTGTGTCAAAATGGAAAAATCCATGTAGAATTAATACATATTTTAATGAAGGCGAATAAATAACGAATGGACCAACATGGCTCGTTGGTAGCTCCCCCTCACTGCAACGTAGAGGTCCTGGGTTCGACTATAATTAATTCACCATTATTTTTCTATTATTAAAATAAAACCCATTAATTAATTTTCTAATTAATATATTATATTAGTTATTTAAACTAGGATATAATTTAATCTAGTTTATTAATTAAATTTTCATATATCACTTAATTAATTAAAATGGGCTATTTTGAATAATAAAAATCTAATTATATTTTTTTTCTCTTTTCTTTTAAAATATCTATCAATTTAGTCTAAGTTTTTCCATAAATTTATAATAAAAAAAAATTTCTATTATTATAGACTAAAAATATTCTTAATTCATTCTTAAATTTAGTTTATTTATTTCATTTGTCATGAACTTTCTATGTAATAGATTTAATTAGGATTTTTTTCTTATTTCTTTCTTTTTAGTTTAATTAGGTTTTATTATTTTGTATGCCCTTTTAATTTTGTACTGTTAATTAAGATTTAGATATTTTATATCCCCTTTTAAATTATGTACCCCCCATCCCGAAGCCATGTAATAGTGTAGTCTTATTTTCCGCACTTTAATTTTTCCATACTGTGAATATAACTGTCTAGATGTATGCTAATAGGATTGCATAGAAGGATAAATAATCGGACTTAGATAAATTAATTCAAGATAATATATCATTTCCACACTTGCACCTCTAGGGTAACCCTCTCTTTGTTGCCTTACGATATTACGGTCATGTCCCGCGAATGTGGGGATGCCCTTAGCAAAGACCCTTTCGATTAAATCACCATCATCCCTAAATAGATAAGTCATAGTCCCTTCGATCAAAAGGTCAATGTCCCTACAAGATAAATCATAGTCCCTCGAACGTTGCCTTCGAATATATGACCTTGTCACTCGAACGTTGTCTTCGAATATATGACTTTGTCCCTCGATGACCCTTCGTTGTAGCCTACGATTAAATGATGATCGTCCCTTCGAATGCTAAGGTATCCTTACCAATGTTGCCTTCAATGACCAATCGACGACCCCACGATGTCCCTTTACATCCAAAGGATAAGACTACTTACTTCTCAATAGTAAGGACAGTTTTACCCTCTTAAGGATAGGAAATACCTATAAAGACCTTGGTTAGGTATAACTCTTAAATGCTTGCTCACAGCTTAAAATACTTTTCACACCTCACATTTTTCATAACATCTTTTAGAAAATCACCACTTGGTATACATTCGCACCAGAATCATCGTCGAGTTATATTTTTCTAAACATCTTTCAAAATCAAACGAGATAAACACTTTGTATACATTCGTACAAGAATCATTACAAAGTTAAACTCTCCTTTCAAAATATTTTCTAAACACACCACATTTCTCAAACACTTTCTCAAACAAGGAAAACATAAGTGAGTTAAGCAATTAAGAGCCCATGGATAACCATGGATACAAAGGGTGTTAACACCTTCCCTTTGTATAATGTACCTCCCGAACTCAAAATCTAATCAAGGTCTTTCCTGTTCTTTTCCGCCTTTCCTTATTGGATAAAAGAAAAGTCGGTGGCGACTCTTGCTATCCGCAACATTGCTTTCCAAAGCAAAAACACAAAGTCAGTTCACCGTATCACAGTATCTATCTAACTCTTTTGTAGGTAGGGCATGATCTCATTGATTTATCAAGTTCACATCTAGGGTTTGAGACCCTCATGAACAAAGAACACAACCATGGATTAATACAAGGTTGGTCACAAGCATCATATATGATTCTCAGTGTTCTTTACATGTTATATTGATCAAGTTTTCTTCAAGAGTTTAACAGTGATTTGCCTTGGAAACCCTAGTTTGACTGGGTATCTTGAGTAACTTCTCCAACAAGCTATCTCACCCATTGATCAAATTTCTCAAGGGACACTTCAAATTTCATCATCTTATGCATATATGATCTACCATGAGCCAAGAAAGTCAAGAGAATTGAAGATTAGCAAGTTGGTTGATGGTGGTTGCCCAAATGAACTCATCTGATCAAAACTGGGTCTCCCTAGACCCTATCTCCTACAATTTTCACCATACGAAAATTATTCCAAGAGAAAACTTACTCTAAATTACATTATAAACAACTTTCATGTTGATACGTATAGCTAGTTTTGCCTGGAAAATCATTTTCTATGTTGAAACATTATAGGTCATTTTGTCAAAACCCTAATTTGAAAGTCAACTTCCCAATGCCATAACTTGCTCAATTTTTATGAGATGAAATATTTCCAAGTTGAAAATGAGGCTACATTATAGGTCACTTTTGACCTATACCATTGATCAAGTGATTTTTCCAAACTTCAAAAATGCATAACTCTATCATTTCAAGTCCAAATGACATGAAATTGGTTACCATTTTGAACATATTTGAGAGAGCTACAACTTTGATGAAGACATGTTTCTCATTTGAAGCTCCTATGAAAAGTTAATCAAGGTGGAACACTGAGACATATGGCTTGACACTTAGAAAAATTTTGATATGTCAAATTTTTCAAAACTTCCACCTAAAATATATCTACGTTACAAGCTCCAAATGAAAAAGTGTTCAACATCAAACTTGTTCCTCTTGATCTCACCTTTCCAAAGAGCTCAAATTCATTCATTTTGGATAAGAAATACATAGGCTGCGCATGGCTTAAACAGGCTGATATCATTTGGCATGGATCCAACTTCAAGTAACAATGTTCAATTCCCTTGCATTCTAAGCTAGCTCCGACACATCTGATCATTCATTTTGGACTTCAAGCTATCATTTCATGGGCCTATGTGCGCCCATGCATCATGCTATCATCATTTTCCAAATTTGGAAGGTTGAAAAGAGTGTGCAAATATCACATGGATTTGGCTATATATACATCTGCATTTGCTCAGAAATCACACACACATGGCGCCAGCTTTGAATCTCCATTGAAAACCCTTCACTCTCATAGGATAACCCTGATAAATTCATTTGAATTTGAGCTTGAATCTCCACTGTTTTGGAATTCAATTCTCCAGGAGTCCATTGCTTCTAAACCTTTCCATTCCTCTCCTACAAGCAATTGAAGTGAAGCCAAGCACAATTCAGATCAAGATCTATCAAGTTCAGACCTCCATTGAAGGTAATTTGCAGAAACTTTAAACTCTTTGATTCTCTCAATTTATTGCTCAATTCCATTGATTATTGAGTTGTCTGAAGTCCTACCAATGTAGGCAAGAAGATTGAGTTGCTTTGAGGCCAAATCGAAGCAACTCAGATCATGAACCTCATTTTTCAATTCCACATATCTCTTAGTATATTTGGAATTGGAGGAATTGGAGGTCATATTCGTGCTCGGTGATGTTTTTTCTTTAAGATCATGTCCTTGTTTTGTATTTTGGTGATGGTTCATCTTAACCAGTCCGGTGGAGCTCACCGGGGAAGATGGCCAGAGCTCTGGCTCCGGCGATGATGTGTCATGCATCTAGACCATAGGATCCTATAGCCACGTTTTAATCAGAAGCGTTTGTTTTAATTACCAACGGTGCCACGCAGTTGACTCAGGTGTACATGGAACGCGTGTTTTGGATCATCAGATCTGCCACCCCAATTAATGAGGGAGATCTGATGGTTCACGTAGTTTTGGATTTTCTGAATATTATTTTAAATCCATTTTCTTCAACAATTCATAGTAAATTTAATATTGATCCAAAAAAATTCAAATATTTTTCCCTTTCATATTCTGAATTAAAATTATTTTTTAGATCATTATTAATATTTTTCATGAATTAATTGATTTTTCATTTGTTTTTAGTTGTTTAAAAATATTTTTAAGTGTCCAAAAATTATGAAATTTTTTCTCCAAGGTCCTTTGACCTTGTTTGACCTATGATAAATCTCATGGCCATTTATTTTGTGTTTTGATGAGATTTTAGGATTTGGACAAAACATATTTAAATTTAATGCATTATTTTACTATTTTTAATTGAATAAATGTCATTTTAATTGTGTTGACCATTTGTATTGACTTAATTGAGTTTCTTATTTGTTGTTGGGCCTTGGTCAAGGTTGGTTTGACTTTGTCAAGTTAATATCATTGGATTTAGGGGATTGATGGAATGTACATTCTATCTCCCAAAATGAATGAATGATATTAATTTGGTAAAAGTCCTCCTTTAACCAATTTGTGATCTCATTCATCCCCTTCCCTCTTCATCTAATTCCTCTTCTTCATTCATTCATTTCCAATTGGCCAATGACATCTCAAAGTCCTAATGCTAGTTGATTGAAAGATTAACATGAGTATGGATGAGATTAGGCCACACCTTTTGCATATTTTTGTGTGTGGCATGTTTAATGAGCATAGTTCATAATATTATGTCTCCAACATGCATTAGCACCAAAAGTACATTGCCCGGTCTCAAATAGTTGTGACTTCTACATAAGTCCAATTACGATTGCTTAACATAGCGCTAAATTTGTGACACAAAAAGCATAAGCATTCTAGTTAGTGAGATTGTAAGTCTCCCCTCTTCCATGGTATTGTGTGGAAACTTGGCCTTCTTTCCTTCCTTTGGAAGATGTTTTGGTTCAAGGATCCATGCTTGTGGCAAGTGGGTTGAGTGTTCTCCAAAAAATATCTTGAAATCAAAAGCAAAACAAAACTAATTACTAACTTACTAACTATTAACTTTTAACTTCAAGTCTTTACTTTGATGCAATTTACTTTTAGCACTTTATTTCATTTGCCATTATACATATCATTCTAATTGTTTATGTTAATGTAATTTTCACTTTGTCCATTTGGACCATATTGTGTGATATACTTTGTTTTTGTGCTATTTTGCTTGTTTGTGTGGTCTTTGACCACTAATGTACATAATAACAACAAAAAACCCTAAAAAACTTTTGAGTGGGTTGTTGGTTTGATCTTGCCCAATTGGACTTAGAAAGCAATTATTCGATACCAGTCTTGATGAGTGCTAAAACTTGGAAAGCAAACATATATAATATTCTCATAATTTGTTTAGTTAAGTTTGACCCATTGTTTTAACAGTTGGATATTACAATTATCCCATCGCACCTTACTAATATATAGATCATGCACTTCCTTGCCCTTCCCCTTATCACTCTGCTTAGTGGGTCTGGGATTGGCAACTTCCTTGCCCTTCCCCTTATCACTCTGCTTAGTGGGCCTTTTGTTCTGTCTCTTTCCATTTTCGATCATCAGAATGGACTTCCCTTTTGACTTCAGATTCTGCTCGGCAGTTCTTAACATGGCGAGCAGTTCAGGAAGAGATTTGTCCATATCAATCATATTGAAATTTAGGACAAATTGACTGAAACTATCTGGCAAAGATTGCAAGATCAAATCAGTTGCAAGTTCCTTTTCGAGGGGAAACCCCAATCTCTCAAGGTTTTCCACATACCCAATCATCTTGAGTACATGGGGATCTACAGGGGCTCCCTCAGCTAACTTGCTTTGAAAAAGGGCTTTTGAAACTTCAAACCTCTCATGCCTTGCTTGCTCTTGATAGAGCAACTTCAGGTGTTCGATCATATCGAACGCTGACATGTTCTTATGTTGCTTTTGCAATTCTGAGTTCATGGTAGCCAGCATGAGACAAGCAGTTTCATTGGCATCATCGACATGCTTCTTATAAGCATCTCTTTCTGCCTTAGGTGCAGAACTAGGAGGTTCCTCTTCAGGAACAGGTGTCTCCAAGACATACAGCTTTTTATCATGTTTGAGGACAATCCTCGGGTTTCGGTGCCAATCCAGAAAATTTGTACCAGACAATTTTTCCTTATCAAGGATTGATCGTAGGATGTTGTTAGAGGTGTTTGCTGTCATGGTAATATACATAAGGATTAATGAAAATATAAGTATCATTGACATATTCAATTAGGCCTTTAATTAAATATGCTCCCACTATTTTACTCAAAACAAATGACCCTCATCATCTGATTCGGAAAATCCCGTTGGAAGATTTTCTAGTGGGTCGAGATCCATATTTCACTTCGTTCTAAGTCCGCGTAGGCGGATTACACAAAACTAGGTTATTTAGGTAGGAACTCCTTCCAATTGTATCTCATACAACTCTCGAAAATTTCAATTGGGTGAATAACTCCTTATTCCAATCCATCATATGGATTATTCCCAACTCTTGCTTCTAAACATATATAAGAAAATTATAATTAAGTTTGACTCATCGTTTTAGCAGTTGGATATTACAATTATCCCATCGCACCTTAACTAATACAAAATATGCACCTCGCGTAGGCGAAACCTACATTATTCGATACCAGTCTTGATGAGTGCTAAAACTTGGAAAGCAAACATATATAATATTCTCATAATTTATTTAGTTAAGTTTGACCCATTGTTTTAACAGTTGGATATTACAATTATCCCATCGCACCTTACTAATATATAGATCATGCACCTCGCGTAGGCGAAACCTACATTATCCATTACTAGTCTTGATGAGTGTTAAAACTTGAAAAGCATAAACTTAATATTTAATTTGAGGGAATTGCAATTTTTTTGATCTCACCGGCTTGTTTATCATATAAACCGTCTCTCACGTGCATCAACATGCATTCACATGCATCAACATACATACATACATAATGAAACAGTTATGGCCCCTAGCGCAATTGTTCTCCCAAGCCAATGAGAGAACCTAAGCTAACCTACAACGATCTAAGCTTCTCCAAGCAAGATCTTCAAGGTTGTCCTCCTTTGGCACTGACTTCTTTGCTTTCTTCATATCATTACATTACATGAAAGAAACTCGTTTTACATACGAGGGAGTGAGATGAGAAAAGAAGTTACATTTGGGAGATTAAGAGAGAGGCAAGACACGCAGGTCGTATTTTAAAAACCCAAAACAAAACAAAGGAAAACTAAGGCCATAACCGATCACCACAAGACAATAATAAACACTTTATTATTATTATAATTAATTCCTTTAATTAATTAAAATCAAATTAAATTTCGAAGACCGATCACACTACGCAGAGTTAGCCGGGGGTCCGCTGCCCGTTCAGCGGACAGGGGTCAAGGGGGCAGCGCCGAACGGGTGAATTTAAAATTGACGTCGTTTTTCGTATCAACACTTGATACTTCAAAGCACTTTTTCTAGCCGAACGGGTGAATTTTTTCTTGCGTTAACCGGTTAACCATATGCGTTAACCGGTTAACACTGTTTGAAAACTTTTAGAAAATTATTTTCTGCTTTGCGTTAACCGGTTAACCATATGCGTTAACCGGTTAACACTGTTGAAAAATTTCTTGGAAAACTGTTTTCCGCCTTGCATTAACCGGTTAACCAAATACGTTAACCGGTTAACACTGTTTGAAAATTAAAAAAAATTATTTTGTATTGCGTTAACCGGTTAACCATACACGTTAACCGGTTAACACTGTTCGAAAAAGTGTTTAGAACGCACAACTCATGTGCAGTCAAACCCCAATCGCATAACTCTCTGACAACACAACCCTTGTGCCGTCACTAACCCTGATGCACCAATTTCAGACCGTCAAACACATCTCGATTGTTAATTCAGTATGATTGATTAACACGTCATTGCTTCACCATACTAATGTCGGATCAAGAAGCAAACGACCATTGATCGCTCAAAGGAAAACAATCATTGAGGGTTTGAATGAACGAAACGAGAACACTATATCATATATAATGTATTTTGCATCAGGATTACATATATCACATATATGTAACTTGATCGATCTCAATTTAACCTTTGATTCATTCTGTCTTTAATCATATTATTACAGAACAAAAACAGTTATCAGATTCATGGTTTCGTAAGTTGCTCTGATACCACTGAAGGAGAATATCCATCCAAGGTGCAGCGGAATATAAAAATTTCTCCATTTAGTGATCCTTACGAATGGGCATGATCAGTGATAGAATCGTTACCTCTTGTGGCGATTCAAACCTTTGGTGCAGATCTCTGATAATGATCAAAACCTTTGATACAGATCCACGGGGCGATCACGAACGTTGAACGATGACAACGTCTCTACTCAGTCCACACGAACGGATTCCTTCAATCGCAGTGCTAGCTGTTATGAATGAAGGCTTTGAGTGAGAGAAAGAGGGAAACAAAATTCCAAGTCTCTACTTGAATTTCAGTCTGAGTGGAGTGGAGTGACAATGCTTCTACCCAAGGGGTTCTATTTATAGAACCACTTGTGTAGGCTTCAAGCTAAAAAGCCCACTTAAGTGTATTTTGGCCCATATCTTATAATATGCCCAAAATCACTTAAGTATTTGGTACCTTACCATATTTCGTTTCCCACTTAAGTGCACCGTACCTTACGGTGTTTCTTAGTTACTCTATCTCTCATCAATCCGTCCTTTGTGTGTGACCCTATAGGTTTTCGCGGCGTTGGCAATTATATTAAATCACGCATTTAACATAATAAACAATGAGCGGTATCTAGCAACACATCACTGCTACCCAAGTCACGAAAATGTCATGTGATCTGACAAAACCTCCTGTGATAATAATTATGTGTATAATTACCCCTTTGCCCTTATGTCTATATTGAACACAAGGTATAGACTGTGTCACCCTTGTCCAGTTCAATATTGGGCCCATAGACATTTATCCTGTTACGCAGGATTGGCAAATTCCATCTAGGACACTCATGTCCCTCAGCATGCTTCGTGGAGTACCCATCAACTGTCTTTATGGTTATCCAGTTACGGACAACGTTGGATCAGCAATAAAGCACTCGACTCTACATCTAGGATCCATAGTGGTTTCAGGTCGAAGAGTGGTATACACTATTATCACCATGAGAATAACTTATGACACTTTGCATAACTTTCTATATAGTATTCTCATAGCGGGTCAATCCGGTATAAATATTACTCATAATATTCATACCTATGTTTAAGACTTGATAACTCTTTATCCATGATCCATGAGATGTGATCATCAGTCTACAAACATAATAGTCTTAATGCTTTAATGTTATCCCACTTCACACTAAAACTCGACTACGGATACTTTAAGAATAGTGTCCTTATGTTTAATGTGTTCTCATGATTAAGTCACATTAAATACATTAAACGGACTATCTATTCCAGGGACTTTATTAATCAACCATAATAAAGAAAATGCATTTTTATTATTAATAAATAATTCGATACAAGTACCAAAAGTATTGGCCTCTAGGGCTTACACCAACACTTGGCCAATGCCAATTTGTTGAATAACCAAGTGCTTGCAATTTGAATTCATCTGATACATCTTTGAAGATCTCTCCAGTTCATTTGCAACATTGATCATTGTTAAGTTGTTATGTTGAACCTGTAACTTGTGGAATTCATCTGCTACATAGGCTATTTTGAAGAAGATCATGAAGTGGATAAGCTTGGATGAGGTCATCTTTATTTGATGCCTTTTCTTTTCAAGATTGATATAATTGGGCATTTGTGTGTTGCTTGATACTCAAAAGTCCAAGGGAATTCTGGGTTTCTATTGACATAATTGTCTATTGGATTGTTACCCATTTGGTCAGATCTTTTCAACTCTAAACTTTTAATTTTTGTGCATAGGTAGTCTCTTCATCTCCTCCCTATTTCTTTAATTTCAAAATCTCTCCCTCCATTTACAAAACCTTCTTTGTGTGAACTATCTTTTATTCTAAACTTTGACCAGTTTTGCAAAAAAGATAGAAACTTTGACCTTATGCCATTGCATTTTCAAACTTCTTTCCTTAAATCAAACTTGTAAATAAACTTAAATATACTTGATTTAAAATTTCAAAAAGACAAAAGGAACTATCTCATTCAAATAATTTTAGGCCTTTGTGCCTTTCAAACTTAAATTTTGTTAAAATCAATGCATCCATTTTGAAATTTATAGCACGAACTACGAGGTTTTGATCCTCATTTTTATGTTGGTACGTAGGCACAAGACCGAAGGTCTTGTCAAACACAAAAGTAATTAATGAATTATTTTCTCATCCCCCCATTCTATTTGTTTGTAAACATCATTTTGTACAAAATACATATGCACACAAAAAGGGCTCCCTAGGAGTACCTAGGACACTTAGGGTGCTAACGTCTTTCCTCTGTGTAACCAACCCCCTTACCTGCGATCTCTGACTTTTATTAGTTTTTATTTGAAAACTTCTTACTAATTGGGTTTTGTTCGTACTTTTTTCCTTTTCCCTTGGAAATAATAAAAGCGCGGTGGCGACTCTTGTTAATTGATATCTAACTTGTCAATAGCTTGATGATCATGAATTTCCCGCTACATAAATTAAGTGGCAACTCTGCTGGGGAGTAGTCTCCAGTGGGTTTAACCTACTTTTTATGTGAATATATTTGTATATATGTGATGTTTGTATATATGTATGTGTGATATAATCTGCTTGTTGTGCTTGGTGATCTCTGAGTGGTGAGATAAGTTCTAACCCGAACTTGAGTGCAATTAAGATAGGAAGATAGTGTAGTCATGTTCGACTTGTGCGGAGTAGTCCTTAACAAGCTGGCTTGAGATGCATCTGCTCAGTGGAGACTTCTTTGGATTTGGAAATGTTACCCAAGTATTTGTGGTTAGGCATTACTATTTCTAATTGGGTCTGAGAAGTTGAGGACCTTAGAACACCTAACCCATCTTGGCCTATTTAGGACGTAGTGCGGAAGCTGTTCATGATTAGACTTGATAACAGTTCTTACGAGATACTACACTCAGACGAGTTTCTCTTGAGAATATTATGGGTCGATGAGTCAGTTATCTTAACCTGTAATATCCAATAGATGGAATTAATACTCTGGGAGCTTTTTAGAACATGATCTACAGGTTTTATCCTTAGTTCACTCCTTTGGGATGGTTCTTACCCAGACTCCATGCTCGTGACTTGCAACAAACCCTTGATTCTTGGTTGATCCAATCAAGTCTTGTTAATATCAATGGAACTTGGGAGTTGATAAGGTGTAAACCATAATCCACAAAAATGGATGATTGATCTTGACAATGACTTGATTCATCCCTTGACCTTTGTTTGCCTTGTGTGTAATCCCTTATGTGTGATTGTTGCATTCATGCATTCATGCATTCATGCGCATCATAACATTCATCACACAAAATTTCAAGGAACTAAGTTGTCATTTGCAAATATTTTCAGACCATGGATTATGGACGAAGGAACACTAAGAAGTACAGTTTCAGATGTCCCGACTTGAAAGAGTTAAGGAAGCTAGCATCTTTTGTATTAGATCCCTTGGACTTCAAACAACGTCACGGGAAGCTTCTGTCCATTTTGTCTGCTGATGTAGTTGAAGGACTCTTGAGTGTATTAAGGCAGTTCTATGATCCTCTCTACCATTGTTTCACTTTCCCGGATTTTCAGCTTGTGCCTACCTTGGAGGAGTATTCTCATCTTTTGGGGATACCTATTTCTAGTAGAGTACCTTTTAGTGGATTGGAGGAGATTCCCCGGTCTAGTATTATTGCTGAAGCTCTTCACTTGAAGAAGTCTGAGATAGAGGCTCATTGGGTGAAGAAAGGAGGGTTATTTGGGTTGTCATCTATTTTCCTCATCAAGGAAGCTACTACTTTTGCTCAAGCTGGTAGTGTGGATGCTTTTGAAGTTATCTTTGTGTTGCTCATCTATGGATTAGCTTTGTTCCCTAACATTGACGGTTTTGTTGATGTTAACGCCATTAGACTTTTCTTGATTGGGAGTCTTGTGCCTACTTTGTTGGGTGATATGTATTTCTCTTTGCATCTAAGGAATTCTAAGGGTGGTGGAATGCTTGTCTGTTGCATTCCTCTTCTATACAAGTTGTTTATTTCGCACTTGCCTCAGACACCTGCTTTTGTTGAGAACAAACAATGTCTAAGGTGGTCTTAGAGACTTATGTCTCTCACTAATGATGATATAGTTTGGTATGTTCCGTCCTTAAGCAGTTTGGAGATTGATAGTTGTGGTGAATTCTCTAATGTGCCTCTCATTGGTACACAAGGAGGGATTAGCTACAACCCTACTTTGGCTCGTCGTCAACTTGGGTTCCCCTTGAGAGACAAGCCTAATAACACTTTGTTAGAAGGTCTTTTCTATCAAGAGGGTAAAGATCCCCAACATTTGAAGCAGAATATTGTGCACGCCTGGCATAATGTGCATAGGAAAGGAAGATCCGAGCTTGGTCTGTGCAATTGTGTAGCTTTGGAAGATTACACTCTTTGGGTGAAGAAGAGAGCTATGGAGTTGAAGATGCCTTATCCTTGTGAAAGACATATGTCTATGGTTGTGGTTGAGCCATTAACTCTCCCTAACCAAGATGTAGAGGAGTTGGAAGACGCGCTCATCAAGATGAAGCAAGAGAAGGATATGTGGGAAGAGCGTTTCCATGCTTTGAGCAAGAGGCCTGAAGAGTTGCAATTGGAATCTAAGGACAAAGATGCACTGGTTAAGCTACTTGAAGACCGAGTGACGAAGAGACAGAGAGAGCCATAGATTTCATCTTCTAGCATGCCTCAGCCTTCCATTGCTTGGAAGAAGATTGTTGACCATCTTGTCCTCGAGAAGACTCAGATGAAGGCTTCTTTTGAGACCGAAATCCGTCGCATTCGAAGAAAGTACGCGCCTTCAGCCAGATCTTCTGACACTGTTGTTAGGGATCCCTAGGATGACTAGTCTCCTTTTCTCTTGTATCTTTTACTTTGGTTTCTGAAATTATACACAGTGTGATCCTTCCAATTTATATAAATAAAAAAGAGATTTTTGGTCATATCAAAATTATTGCAATTGCCATTTCAATTTTTATATATTTGCAAATGATATAGTAAATTCCTTGGAAATAAAAATAATCAAGCATTGCATCTCATGCATCATTTTCATAAGCAGGTTTTTGCCAGGTGTCTGATTGGTGTTTTTTTGTGCTTTAGCCAAGCTGACTCACCGGTACAACACCAGAGCTAATCATCCAAGAATCAAGGAGCACCTTGAGCAAGAGAACCGAGATTTGAAAGAGGAGATTTTCCGGATGACTGCCATGATGGAGTCAGTTCTTGCTTCCCAGAGCCAAGCTTCTCCAATGCCTGCAACTCCTCCCACGAGGACTGTCATTTCTGAAGTGGTTACCTCTACTGTGCCTGCTGCCACCGCCCACTTTGCACCAAACTTGCCTACTGGATTCCCATGAGGAATGCCTCCGAATTTTGTGCCAGAAGGTTTCGCTCCCACATTTGCTTCCATATCGGCATCTAGCACGGTCATGTCCGTGTCACCTCCAGTTGTGCACACTTTGCCTCGTGTAGAGGACACCATCTATCATTCTGAGCCATCTGAAGGCCCGGACGTCTATGAGAAGATGGATGAAATGAAGGACCAATTTCTTGAGCTACGCAAGGAACTGAAAACGCTGAGAGGCAAAGATCTGTTTGGGAAGAGTGCTACTGAACTATGCTTAGTGCCCAATGTGAAAATCCCAGTAAAATTCAAAGTGCCTGACTTTGAGAAATACAAAGGGAACTCATGTTCGCTCAGTCATCTTGTGATGTATGCCCGCAAGATGTCAACCCAGACAGATAATGATCAGTTGTTGATTCACTACTTACAGGATAGCCTGACAGGTGTTGTACTTCGTTGGTATATGGGGTTAGATAGTGCAAGCATTCGCACTTTCAATGACCTAGGTGAGGCTTTTGTGAAACAGTACAAGTACAACGTGGATATGGCGCCAGATAGGGACCAGCTAAGGTCCATGTCTCAGAAAGATAAGGAGACATTTAAGGAGTACGCCCAGCGTTGGAGGGAGTTGGCTACCCAGATCACTCCTCCTTTGGAGGAGAAAGAGATGACAAAAATCTTTCTGAAAACCCTGAGTTCATTTTATTATGAACGCGTGATCGCCAGTGTCCTCAGTGATTTTACCGAAATGGTAAATATGGGGATGAGACTTGAAGAAGGGGTCCGTGAAGGACGATTGTCAAAAGATGAGGCATCGACAAGCAAGAAGTATGGGAGTAGTTTCAGCAAAAGGAAGGATAATGATACCAATGCAATTTCTAGTAGGAGGCAAAGGAGGCCTCAAGCAAGAAGAAATCCACCACCCCGTCAACATCATCATCACCAAGTATCATCCGTTATTCCAGTATTCTCTAATCAGCAAACAACACCAATTCAGCAACAACAACAACAACATCAATATCAAAATCAACGTCAACAACAACAACCGCAACAAAGAACGAACACCTACAACAACAACAATTCCAATAACAAGCATCACCAGCAACAGAACTTCGAGAGGAAGAAGGTCTCTTTTGACCCGATTCCCATGTCGTATGCAGAATTGTATCCATCATTAGTCTTCAAAAATTTGATTCAACCGAGGAACCCACCGCAGATCCCAGAACCACTTCCTTGGTGGTATAAACCCGAGCTTCGTTGTGCTTTTCACCAGGGTGCACCTGGGCATGACATTGAAAACTGTTATCCGTTGAAGTATGAGGTTCAAAAGCTCATGAAGAGTGGCATGGTGTCTTTTGAAGACCCCGCGCCAAATGTGAAAGCTAATCCTTTGCCCGCTCATGGGAATTCTTCAGTGAACATGGTGGACGGATGTCCCGGTGAATTCAAAGTTTTTGATGTCCGGTTTATCCGAAGATCTTTGGTGCAAATGCATAAGGATATCTGTTTGGTGAGTGACTGTGAACATGATCACGATGGTTGTGATATTTGTAGCATGAACCCAAGGGGGTGTGTTATAGTGAAAAGGGACATTCAGCGTCTGATGGATGAAGGCATGATTCAGATTGTTCAATCCCATCATATAGATGACGATGTCAATGTCATAGTGCCCGTTTTCAAGCGACCAGAGCGGTTGGTAATTCAGTATGCTAGCAGCAGCAACAAGAGCGTCAACAATAGATCAGTTTCGCCGTTGGTAATACGGTTAGCGGGCCCAGTCCCGTATTCATCTTGTAATATCCCATATTCCCTTAAATGCTCAATTAGTTGTCAGTTGAGATCAATTGAGTTTCTGTGTACTCTATATTTTGTTAGTAGTAACAATTGGAGCTCCTATTTGCTCTAAATGTTGTCAATTGGGAACAATAGAGTAACCAGTGAACTCTGAAGAGATTAATTATTAATAAAAGGGACAGACCAATATTACCAAGTACAAGAGAGGACATTTTGGTAACATTAATAATTGATCAATTGGTACTAGAAGATAAAATATCACTTGGGATATTTTATGTCACTACTTAATATTATATATTATATAGTATATATATTTGTATGGTTGTAAGAGAAAGAGAAAGAAAAGGATAAGAAGAGTAGGTAGAAAGAGAGAGAGAGAGAGAGAGTTATCAGAAAGAAAGAAAAGAAGAAAGGGAAGAGTAGAGAAGAGGAAAAGAGAAGAAAGAAGAAGAGAGAAAGAAGGAAGAAAGGCTTGGAGGAGAAGAAGGAAAAGCTCATCATCACCATTTTCTACTCATCGTCCTCACCAAACTTCATATTCTTATTCTACTAGGTGAGTTCTAGTTACTCTAGGTTTCTAGAAGATTAGGGTTAGGGTTGTAGAATCATAGATAGATCATGAATAATCCATGCTTTGTGATGAATATTTATCTTGTTGTTGTTGTTTTTACGAACATGTGCTTGATATGCTCTTCATGATTGTTGTGATTGCATGGTTTGTTATGGTTGTATTTATGATGTTGAAATCCTTGTTATACATGTACATATGAACATGTAATATGACGAGTTTTGTTGGAAGAAGAAAGGGATGGTGTGTATCTATGAAGTGAAAAGAGAAAATGTGAGTGGGTCAATCGATTGAACTTTCTGTTTATGAAGAAGTGAAGTTTTTGAAGTTTTCTGTTTATGAAGAAGTGAAGTTTTTGAAGTTTTTTAGGAACCAACCGATTGGCCTTGGGAATCAATTGACATGAATTAATTATTTGATGAATTAAAATATGTCACCAATGGGGTTCGAACCTAGGACCTCCTTGGAATTGTACAAGCCTTACCACTAGGCTAAGGATGTTGTTGTTGAATACATATGCAATGAATAAATGTTAATCTAAATCTTGATTAAGATAGATTAATGAATTAATTGAGGATTATAACTCCGTTTTGGACGCGGACGGACGCGTTAGAAGGATAACGAAAAAGGCTATTATTATGATACCATGTTATAGTATATTATGTGATTTATAAATACTATGAATTATATTATGATGAAAGTTAAATATTGTTGTTATGTTGAAGGTGAAATAACATGATTAAAAACCTTACAAAGGTGAGTGAGGAAACCTAGGAGCATAACATGATTAATAACTTAGAAAGAAATCTAGGTTATGGAACATGTGAGATATATGTATGAGATTACGGTATTCATTCGTACGACGATTATATGGAGGTCGTGGACGAATTGTTGCCATGATTGAGAATGAGACACATTGTATGGAACATGCCATGTTATTGTTGTGTATTATGGTGAATGAAGTCACCTATGATTGATGAATTTTGTTATGGTTCGCGGAACCGATGATTATGGAACCGATCATGTATTCAGAATGTGTGTTTTCTGTGGTGGTACACATCTCTATTGGTATGCTTAGATGAGTAAGCATTGGGATGTGGGACCAATGATTAGAGCCTCAATTAGGTTTGAGCCCCAACCATGGCAGACATGGGGGAAAGGTGGACACCAAAGTGGGATAAGGCCCATACCGTGAAAGAGACTCAAAGTGGGTAAAGTCCCATACGAGTGATGGTTCTCAATAGTGGGTTTAAGTCCCATAGGGGAACCGGATATCCACCGCGAAAGTCGAATCATACGAGCATGCATGAACCGGGCCTGGCTTAGACGTAAGTCCGTTTGGGAATTGATGTTTCGTGATCTGAATAATAATCGAGGTTGGGTTATGAGAACTCAGATGCATGTTGCCATACAATTGCGAGATAGTTTCCCCATCGCTCAAGTCTTCGTTCCCTTGTTGACTTGAGTTGGATATGAGTTGAACATTGATTAGAAAATCCTGTAGAGCCGAGTGGATCCATAGGATAGGAGAACTCACTGAGATTATTATCTCATCCCATTATTGTTGTTGTTTTTCAGGTATTCCTTACAGGTTGAATCTAAGAGAAACTGTTACGGATGTTTCAAGGGATGATGTTCATTATGATCTTCCGTTGTGGAGTTGTGTGCAATGAAGATATTGCACATAGTTCTTAGATTTTTATTGTTTAGGCATTATTGTATAACATGTTCCATTGATGTTTTTAGTTTGGACATGTATGTATATTGATGCCCTTAGGCACTTATGTTGGATCAGTACCAACTATTAACACTTGTATGATATTATTCTAGATATATATTATACGGGTTGTTACACATCTGATAAGGTTGTACCGTATCAATACAATGCTACGATGTTAGAGAATGGTCAAGAGGTACCACTACCTACGACCAGTTCAGTGGTGAGCATTGCAGATGTTACGAAGGTGACCCGCACTGGTCGAGTTTTTGGACCGGTGTTCCTGGAAAATAAAGAAGAGTCAATTGTTGGTAAGAAGGCGGAAGTGCCTATTATAGATCCTGTTGGTTGTTCAAAGGATAAGTCGGGTGAATCCAACAATTTAAAAGCCAACGATGATGATGAGGTACTCCGACTGATCAAGAGAAGTGAATTCAATGTGGTTGAGCAGTTGCTCCAGACCCCCTCGAAGATTTTCGTGTTGTCTCTGCTTTTGAATTCTGAAGCTCAGAGAGAAGCACTCCAGAGAGTTCTTGAACAGGCATACATGGAGCAGGATGTTACTGTTGATCAATTTGATCATATTGTGGCTAACATCACTTCATGCAATAATTTGAGCTTTTGCGATGAAGAACTCCCTGAGGATGGAAGAAATCACAATCTGGCTTTGCATATTTCGATGAATTGCAAAGAAGATGCTTTGTCAAATGTACTAGTTGACACTGGGTCTTCACTCAATGTGCTTCCAAAGTCAACATTGTCAAAGTTATCTTACCAAGGAGCTCCCATGAGATATAGTGGAGTAATTGTCAAAGCCTTTGATGGCTCTCGCAAGACAGTTATTGGAGAAGTGGACCTTCCAGTCAAGATAGGTCCGAGTGATTTTCAGATTACTTTCTAGGTAATGGATATTCACCCGGCCTATAGCTATTTATTGGGAAGGCCATGGATTCATGAGACAGGGGATGTTACCTCCACTCTGCATCAAAAGCTCAAATTTGTCAAGAATGGCAAGCTGGTAATTGTTGGAGGAGAGAAGGCACTGTTGGTTAGCCATTTGTCATCTTTCTCGTATGTGGAAGCTGAGGATGAGTTTGGAACCCTGTTCCAAGCCTTATCTATTGTTGTTGAGAAGAGAGTTGGGGCACCTATTTGCTCTCTGAAAGATGCTCAAAAGATTGTTAAAGAAGGTCATGTTGATCAGTGGGGGCGCGTGGTAGAGGTCTCCGATAACAAAGGAAGAACTGGATTGAGGTTCTAGAAGGGCTTGTCAGCTGTTAGATCTGAAGAGATGCAATTCAGCTTCCGTAGCGGAGGGTTCATTCATGACAATGAACAACACGTAGCTGTTGTGCTAGAGAATAGCGAAGAGGAAGACTGCACCAACTTTGTGACGCGTGGAAAGACATGTAACAATTGGATTGTTGTTGATATTCCTGCTATTTTGCATCGATCTAAGTAATTGCTTTTATATTTTAAAATCCTTCTCATATGCCTAAGGGAGAAGTGAACCTTGTTTGGGCATTTTAAATTGATCATTAATAAAATTAATTCTATTCATCCACATCTTTGATGTTTATTTTTAATTTTTGCTTTATTCTGAAAATGGTAATCACAAAAAACATAAATAAACAATATAATTGTTCATCTGCATAATATTTGGTCACAAATTCACTCCACTAAAATCAAAATATCAAATCATTATGCAGGTTGGTTCCAAACCCCATTGAGTACATTGATCTTTCTCCTTCTCCAAATTTTGAATTCCCTGTGTTTGAAGCCGAGGAGGAAAATGATGTAGAAGTGAGTGAGGAATTGTCTCGTCTTCTTGAGCAAGATGAAAAGATTATTCAACCGTTTGAAGAGCAGATTGAGCTAGTCAACTTGGGTTCCGAAGATGATGTGAAGGAAGTCAAGATTGGGTCTCGATTGTGTCCAGATGCTAAGAAGGGGTTGATTGATCTTCTTCGAGAGTATTCAGATGTGTTTGTTTGGTCCTATCAAGACATGCCTGGTTTGGATTCTGAGATTGTGGAGCATAGATTGTCGTTGAAGCCAGAATGCCTGCCAGTCAAGCAAAAGTTGAGAAGAACGCATCCTGGTATGGCTGTGAAGATCAAAGAGGAAGTTCAGAAGCAAATTGATGTCGGTTTCCTTGTGAGAGCTGAGTATCCACAATGGGTGGTCAATATTGTGTCAGTGCCGAAGAAAGATGGAAAAGTCCGCATGTGTGTCGACTATAGAGATTTGAGTAAAGCCAGTCCAAAAGATGATTTCCCTCTATCACACATTAATATGTTGGTAGACAATACTGCTAAATTCAAAGTCTTTTCGTTTATGGATGGATTTTCCGGATATAACCAGATTAAGATGGCACCCGAGGATATGGAGAATACCACATTCATTACACCCTGGGGAACATTATGTTATAGAGTGATGCCTTTCGGTTTAAAGAATGTTGGTGCAACTTACCAGAAAGCAATGACTACTCTTTTTCATGATATGATGCATAAAGAGATTGAAGTATATGTCGATGACATGATTGCTAAATCAATTAATAAAGAGGAACATGTTGAGCATCTGTTGAAGCTATTCCAACGTTTGAGGAAGTATAAACTCCGCTTGAATCCCAATAAGTGTACTTTTGGTATTCGTTCTGGTAAGTTGTTGGGCTTTATTGTCAGCGAGAAGGGTATTGAAGTTTATCATGCCAAGGTCAAAGCAATACAAGAGATGCTTGCGCCCAAAACTGATAAGCAAGTCAGAGGTTTTCTCGGCCGCTTGAATTATATTTCCATATTCATTTCCCACATAACTGTCATGTGTGCGCCTATATTCAAGCTTCTTCAGAAAGATCAATCTTGTGATTGGACCGAAGACTGCCAGAAAGCATTTGATAGCATCAAGGAATATCTGCTTGAGCCTCCAATTTTGTCTCCATCTGTTGAAGGAAGACCGTTGATCATGTATTTGACTGTGCTAGAAGATAGTATGGGTTGTGTTCTTGGTCAGCAAGATGAGACTGGAAAGAAAGAATTTGCAATCTACTACCTCAGTAAGAAGTTCACCGACTGTGAGACTCGGTATTCTATGCTTGAGAAGACTTGTTGCGCATTGGCTTGGGCTGCTAAGCGTCTACGTCGGTATATGTTGAATCATATAACTTGGTTGATATCCAAAATGGATCCAATCAAGTATATATTTGAGAAGCCTGCTTTAACCGGGAGAATTGCCCGTTGGCAGATGTTGTTATCAGAGTATGATATCGAATACCGATCTCAGAAAGCAATCAAAGGTAATATCTTGGCTGACCATTTGGCTCACCAACCAATTGAAGATTATCAGTCAGTACAATATGATTTTCCTGATAAAGAGATTTTGTACTTGAAAATGAAGGATTGTGATGAACCATTGTTAGAAGAAGGGCCAGAACCTGGTTATTACTCCTCAAGGCACGCATTTTCCATTTACAGCTAGGTTTACTTTCAAGTGTACGAACAACATGGCAGAATATGAAGCTTGCATTATGGGGCTTGAAGAGGCCATGAATCTCAGAATCAAGTATTTGGATGTCTTCGGTGATTCGGCTTTGGTTGTGAATCAAATCAAAGGAGAATGGGAGACAAATCAACCCGATTTGATACCGTGTAGAGATTATGCGAGGAGGATTTCAACTTTCTTTACAAAGGTTGAATTTCATCATATCCCTCGAGATGAGAACCGGATGGCAGATGCTCTTGCAACGTTGGCATCATATCTGTGATGTGTCTTAATAGGCCAGCTCATGTGTTTGTTGTTGAAGAAACCAAAGACGAGAAGTCGTGGTATTATGACATCAAGAGTTTCCTCCAAAGTCAGATTTACCCGCCTGGGGCATCTTTGAAAGATAAGAAGACTTTGAGAAGATTAGCCGGTAATTTCTACTTGAATGGTGATATATTAT